>NC_135503.1:123569940-123890565 GCF_052857255.1 Amblyomma americanum
AACTACGATATCATTAACCCGTGTTTGTTCCCTCACCCACTCTGCCCGCTTCCGGTCTCTTAACATTACACCCATCATTTTTCTTTGAATGGCTCGCTGCGTTTTCCTTAAATTAAGCTTAACCCTTCTTGTTAGCCTCCATGTTTCTGCCCCGTAGGTGAGTACCGATAAGATACAGCTGTTGTACACTTTTTTCTTGAGGGATAATGATAAACTGCCATTCATGATGTGAAAACACCTGCCGTATGCGCTCCTGCCCATTCTTATACTTCTAGTTATTTCCCTCTCATGATCCGGGTCAGCTGTTACTACCTGCTTTATCTAGACGTTTTCCTTCACCACTTCCAGCACCTCGCTGCCAATTGCGATCCGCTGTTCTCTTGCTAGACTGCTGAACATTGAACATTACTTTGGTCTTCTGCACGTTTATTTTCAGACCCACCGTTCTGCTCTGCCTTTCTAACTCGTTGATCATGATCTGCAGTTGGCCGTGTCATACCGCCAAACATTTAAGTTTCTCTGAGCTTAAGAGGAATTGACTGAATCCAAGAAGCCTAGAGGATAACTTTTTAAATTGAAGCTTTTGCATCAATGGTAGTAACAAACCAAGAAAAATTCCTTAGAGGCACTTATATACCTCTTAACTGCGGGAAGAAGAAAGCTGTTTACGACTTATAGCAGTGATTTGAAATTTCAGTGCTTGAATTCATTTCACGACACAGAAGAGCAGCTGGCGCAGGCGTGGCGATGTGGGACGTGACCTAGGCGGCGATGTAACGGTCAGACGGTCTCCTGCCTAGGTCACGTGAATTAGATGGCGACGCAGCGGACAGGCGGTCACCTGTCTAGGTCACGTGACCTAGGTGGCGATGTAAAAAACGGACGGTCACCGCGAGTATGAGCCATTAAAGGCTATCATCTGTAAAGTAACAACGACATGCCGACGGTGGGATGCGAACTAATCAGCTTTGAATTTCGCGTCCAGTAATCTACGAACTGAGCTACGGCGACGGCTGTCTAATCTGCTCTCGGCGGTATTTATGTGTAGTATAGCCGAACCTTGAGAGTGTTTACCTGCGCCAACTTCGCCCATAGCGGCGGGCGCAGTACGTCCTGTTATTAACTTGAGTGCCACGTAGAAACGTGATCGAACGTTGAGGGCGGAAGCTGTCCGAGCTTCCTCTTATGCTACCTATGGTATCAAAACGGCCAGATTTTTGGCCCTCGTTGAACTATTAAACATACAAAAGAATGGAAAGAGATGCACGTTATGACGTATAAGATAGAAGCCATCAGTCGCTGAAACCAAGGAGAATAGGGGATTTTTTTTTATTTGTGCTCCTATATAGAGGTTGCCCCAGTTATTTTTAGCCAGGGTTTAAAAGTACGCCGAGGCATTTTAAGACGACGCGACCAACTGCCTGCTGATGGCTGTTGTATGGAGCAAGTCACAGTATTTTTATTGTTCTTAATTGCGTAAATACCCGAGAGTAATTAACCAACTTCGCAAACAACAAAATAGGCAAAAAGGCCAATTATAAAGTTTTAGAACTGCAAGCAAAGCGTTCGTGATTGACAAGATTTTATTTCTATCAATTACATATCAGATTTTTTTCGCTCACTGCTGATGCCCGCGAAATACAAAAAAAACACCACGTGGTATGTGTTGTGTCCAGTGTTTCAATTTCAGTTCGGTACTACTTAGAATGGACTTGGCCTAGTCTATGTGCATCTGTGCTTTGGATTGTCACGTGATCGTTCTATATAAAAACCCATCCCGCCATGAATAATACGTGATTCGTCATGTTTTGCTGAGTCTCGACTCGCTTCTTGTGGCCGTCCAGGCTGACACCACATTGGCGACGAGTACGGGATTTGTTAGGCCCACTGGCCTAGCGTGAGTTGGCTGTCATGAGTTAGTTCAAAAGTAATGTGATGACGTCCCGTCGTCTTCAATTCTTTTCTCCACAGCCTAATTCCGGCGGCCAATTCACGTTCTAGTTCATCGGAGGACTTCTGCGTCTACTTGCCTCCTCCTACGTCGTCATCGAGGACAGGGCCGCTGCCAAGGAGCCGCGTTCGCCCGGAGTGCGGAAAGCGAGTGAGTGTGTTTAGGACAGTTTCTGAAAGAAAAGCTAACAAAACTTCCAGTTGATGACCTCTTCCAGGTTAAGAATTCCCTCGATGTGATTAGCACCCTAGACTACTACCATGACAAGCAACTGTGCGCTTTTTCTATTGACGTAAAGGACCTTTACTACTCCATTCCGCATGACAGTCTCCTTTTGTGCATTAGGGACGTCATTGACAATTATGGTGCCGTTCGCTTTCAGAACGCAGCCGGCATGTCGGTGGAGAACTTTCAAGAACTGTTATTAGCCTACCTTGAATCCACGTATACAGAGTGGGAAGGTCGAATTTTTATTCAGAAGAAGGGCATTTGTATAGGTTCCTGCATTGTCCCAATTTTGAGTGATTTCCTTTTAGCTATGCATGACAGAGAACTAAATGACCGCTTAAATGGCACAGCTGTTGCAGCGGTTTCTCGCTTTGTGGATGACTATCTAGTTTTGCTCACCTGTGGGCGCGAAGCCTTTAGTAGGGAAGTGTCCAAAGTTCGAGGTGTATTTTCGGATGTTCTTGCCCCTTTGGAAGTAACTCATGAAGTTCCTGTAGAGGACACAATCAGATTTCTAGACTTGAGCCTGCAGTTTTCACCTTGCAGTGTGTGCTGGTCTTTCGAGACTAGGGCTAATAAACCGTTGCTATCTTATAGTTCCGCGCACTCGAAGCTTGTTAAAAGAGGATTTGTCATGTCAAGCTTCAGGAGTGCACTTACAAAATCCTGTCGACATAAAACCGCACGCAGCTTCAGCAACCAAGTAGGGAGGCTTACTGCTTGTGGCTATCCGCTTCATGTTCTTTCTTCTGTGGCCGATGTTTTGTTGAAGAAACTGAAATGCTCCCCGAGTCCTGAATGTCAAACAAGTAAGCCAGTAGCAGCTATTCCCTACATCCACAAGATATCACATAATTTGAAAAGTGTTGGTAAAAGAGTCAGAGTGGATGTTGTTTTTTCGGCTCCCATTAAGTTATCAAGTTTGTGCATGCGTGTCAACAATCCAGGTAAAACTATCCCCGTTTGCACGAAAAATCATGAGCGCAAATTCGGGAAGTGTCAAAAAAATGTCGTGTATTCTATTCCCCTGACTTGTAATAGGTTTTATATTGGCCAGACAGGACAGTGCTTAAATGATAGGCTTAAGCAGCACCGCAACAATGTAGATAATAAAGAGTCCCGTAACCTCAGCATGCACTGTCGTGAGTGCGAGTGCACCCCACAGTTTGAATTTTGCAGAGTTGTGGATAGGAACAGAGATAAGCTGTGCCGCGAAATAATCGAGGCTTTGAACATCAAGACGTATGGTGACACATGTGTAAGCGCTCCATCAGTGTCTATCTCAAAAAGAACTTCGCTTCCTGAATCGCACATTTTAGCTTGTGTTGGCTTGCAGAATCCCAGTGCATGAATGAGCTCTTTGCTTTGTTTTCCTTTTTGGTGCCTGAATGTATTTATACGTGCATCGTGCCAAATAAATGTCAGTTGTTAGTTCAGCGCTGTGTCGTCCGTTTCTTTCTCGGCTCTCTTCTTTGGCTTTCGGCCTTGCGCTGCTTCAAATCAAACTATGAATAACCAACTCGCCCATCAGCTTGTGCTTTCAAGATTCAGGAAGGCACTGTTGCTTTGTAGCCGGCCAGTTAGGAGGCCGGGAGGCCGCTGCCATTTTGTAACCGGCCATCGTAGGAGCCGTGAAGCTGCCGCCGTTTTCATGACCGGCCATTGAGAGACCGGGAGGCCGCTGCCATTTTCGTAGCCGACTATTCAGGAAGCCAACTGCCATATTGAGTACTGCTTCGGGAGGCCAATGCGTCATTTCTGGCAATGACGTTTGAAAGTTGAATTGAGGGACGATTGTACTAGAGACGTATCAGCTGTGAACAAGATTATCAATGAAAAACAAGTGTCGAACGCGACGCAAGGGTTCTCCGACGTTCATGCGCCTGAGCCTTTCCTTCAGAGCCCGGGACGCCCGTCGGTGCCTTGGGCACAATGGATACAGATATTTGAACTTTATTCGAACTTATTTGGTGGTTCTTCAGCATCACCTGAAAGCAAGAAATCGTTGTTGATATACAATTTAAGGGACGAAGGGCGCAGAATTCTTTTGCACGTACTCCGACGCAACCGAAGATTGCGTCGTATCCAGCAGCAGCAGTGTCCGCAGAGACGGCAAATACTGCGCCAGATGTGTATCAGGCTGCAGTAACATTACTTGCCCAGGAGTTTTCTGTGTTGACAAATTTGGCTATAGAACGCCGTAAATTCTACAACCGCGTGCAGCAGTCAGATGAGTCGCTCACAGAATACATAGTCGCGCTCCGAGATCTGGCAAAAGCGTCCAGTTTTGCGTCCTTAGATGAAGAAATGAGAGACTGGTTCGTGACCGGCGTCTCATCGCTATGTGTTCGCGAACGCCTTCGCTACAGCTTCGAATATTGCTTTGCGTTATAAACAAACGGCTCGCGACGCTCAAGAAGTCACAGCATCAATACAGGAAGCAACCTACTCATTGCATAAAGTTCGTTCACAGCGTCAAGCAATGCCACCGTTGCCACAAGTTCCTCCGCAAGTTCAAGGGGAAGTTTCGTCTTTTCGTCAAATTCATCCCCGACGTCAAGAAACCATGCCTCCGTTTAAGCAAATTCATCCACAGCCTTCTACTACATTTCAAGAGCGCCAATAAGACATGCGTCCACAAGTTTCATGATTTTCAAGATGCCCGGGGCAACAACGCATCGTAACAACGTTTACGAGTAGACCATCTTCAGCAGCGTTGCTACCAGCGTTCCGAATGAACGCAACTTTTCCAACAATGTTCCGTCAATGAACCCGGGTTCGAACCCGACCGCGGCGGCTGCGTTTCGATGGAGGCGAAACGCTAAGGCGCCCTTGTGCTGTGCGGTGTCAGTGCTCGTTAAAGATCCCCAGGTGGTCGAAATTATTCCGGAGCCCTCCAGTCTGGCACCTCTTTCTTCCTTGCTTCTTTCACTCCTTCCTTTATTCCTTTCCTTACGGCGCGGTTCAGGTGCCCCTGGTATGTGAGACAGATACTGCGCACTTTCCTTTCCCCAAAAAACAATTTTCTTCTTTGACTCTCACCTTCATTCCTTCCCTTACGGGGTGGTTCAGGTGTCCAACGGTATACGAGACAGATACTGCGCCATTTCCTTTCCCCAAAAACCATTTATTATTATTATTTTCCGCCAATTAACGTGAACAGACGCGCAACGCGCAATGTGCTCGGTCAACGCCCATGCAATCAGCGTTCACAAGTACAGTCAAGAACTTCAGCATACTGCTACAGATGTGCATCGAATCGTCGCATAGCGTCTATACCTACATGTCCTGCGCAAAGGAGAACCTGTTTTTATTGTCGCCGAGTTGGACATTTTCAATCAGTTTGCAATCGTCGCCGGCCTTCTGTGAGGGAAGTGCAATACTATGCATCAGAGGAAGATTACATTCCAGCTACGGCATACGCGTCAGAGGAAGAGATCAATCCAACTACTACCGTTCATGACGTAAAAACGATGAAAACCTCTGTGTGACCTGTGCAGCCTTTTCCTTTTCCACAGAAGCCTTGGGAAAAGTTGGCGATCGACATAGCCGGCCAATCTGAGCGAGCGCCTCGGCGTTGTCGCTATGCCATCACTTTAGTTGACTATTTTTCGAAACGCCCTGAGGTGAAGATTACAGATAATGTAACAACTACAGGTATTACAAATTTCTGACTCGATGTTTTTGCACATGAAGGCTGTCGAGAAGAGATAGTATCCGATCAAGGCCCTGAGTTCCTGTCAAAGGAATTTAAGCTATTTGTGAGTAACAGGGCTTTCAAGTTAACACATTCTTCGATATATCACCCAGAGGCCAACGAACAAATCAAGAGATTTAACAGAACTTTCAAGTCTTTTGTTCATCTGTGATCGTTGGAACGTCGGCCTTTAAAAACCACAATTGCACAGTATTTAGGCTTATATAAATGTACACATCATGCCACAGCAGGGGTGGCACCGGCACTTCTTCTTCACGGTAGATGTCATCGTACAAAGCTAGATATTGTGGGATTTCCTTCATTTCCGTTATTGTTTGCTGAGAATCCATATCTAGCTATTGAATATTTGAGGAAAGGGATGAATTAGAAACAGATGACGATGAAATAATACACACATAACAAACGCGAAGCACGACCACCCAGAATTCAGCCAGTAGACTTTGTCAAAGTTCCTAAACCCCTCATTCAGTCCAAAGGAGACAGACGTTTCTCCGCAACACAGGAGCTCATTCAACAACATGGTTCTCCATCATACCGCCTAGATGATGGCAAGCTATGGATTGCTTCCAAGCTGAGAAAGGTACCGAGACAACTGAATCGGGAAGAGGATGAGCATTTTGATTTATTTCAGCTACCTTTTCCCTACGATTCTGAAAGTTATGCACAGGGCCAAGGCTCGCCGGGCCCAGTGTTGCCTCGGCAGCCTCCTGATGCCTCATCGGTACCTCGGTCTTCGGAAGCTAGAACCCGCTTCACCATTTCTTCACGGCCACCAGCTGGACAATCCATGTCGTCCCACCTAGACAGTTATGTGAGTGTTTTACCTGTGAACGGGTGTGATGTGCCTTCTGGCACAAGTGCTCAGTGTCGAAATGATTTATCTGTATGCAGGCAATTTCTGCCTCCTGCCCTGCGTGCCCAGTGTTCAGTGCTGCCTGTTGAAAGTGGGCCAGCCCCAGCTGCTCCGCAAAGGAACCGACGCCAAAGGCAGCCTTCAGAACCTGGACTGAGGACGTCTCCTCCAGAATCCAGTTTGGCACAGGAGCGACCAAGAAGGAACACTCGCAAGCCATACTGGTTTAAGGACTATGTGTCGCAGTAACGTGTCTTGCATTCTTTTCCTTTGGCTATGAAGGGCCATTACATTGAGATTTCAATTCCTGGGTAATATAATTCTAGCTTTTATTATGAAATGCGCCGGGTGTTTTACATGCTTTTCAATGTCATTTCTGTCGTTCGCAGTTTCTCCTTACCAGTAGCTATTGTATGGGGAGTGATATATTTCAGTGCATAATATTATACTGCTGTCATGTAGTGACATGGTTCGATATTTCTCATATTTCTTTCATTGTATTTTCAGGATAATTCAGCATAATATTGTGATGTTGCATTTCTTAATAAGAACCTTCTTCTAAGTGATATTATAACATGATAAAGAAAATGCTCAACTCTTCAGAAATGAGAACTATTTCTCAGGCTACTATGTTTATTTACTTTTCTTCGTGCACACAGATGCACCTATAGTACTGTTTCATGTCAGGCATTGTATGTCATTGCAATCAAAGTCGTGTGACTTCTTTAGAAGGTAAGTTGCTGTTCTTTCATATGTTTATTCTGGTCTATTAGAATTGGCTGATGTTCATATGTGTATATTCTGGTTGAGTAAAGCTCGCCGATGTCCTATTGTCGTGTGAACCTTTAGTTTTCATTGGTGTAGGATGTTTCTTCCGGTCAATTAAAACTAGCCAATGTTCTACGGTCATTTCATAAATATAGCAAGATGGAGGAGCATTTTATAAAATATCATTTTATTTGGATGAAGGATTCACTGCTCACGGGGATGCCCTGCAGCAGATTCCCTGGG
Source organism: Amblyomma americanum (assembly GCF_052857255.1). Taxonomy (NCBI): domain Eukaryota; kingdom Metazoa; phylum Arthropoda; class Arachnida; order Ixodida; family Ixodidae; genus Amblyomma; species Amblyomma americanum. Next base: position 123,577,702 of record NC_135503.1, read on the forward strand.
AGACACTCAAAGAATAGACAATTCATCCAAATCTTAATATCACGTGAGCTCCAGTGTCTGAAATTACTTGTAGCCTTCAGTGACACTGCCCTAGAAGCAGTTGTTGAGCATTCTTAAGGATTTCAACTTTTCATGCATTTAACACCCCTCATTATTTCTTAAAAAAGGGGGGGGGGGGAGATATATTTTTGATGGGTATATTCATTGTTTTCTATGAAGTGTTCATTGTTTTTTTGGGATCTTTAAGATATTCATTGGCCTTATGAAGTGTGAAATGTTCGTTTTTGATCAACAGTGAGGTGTTCAGTCTTTGTTCTTGTAGGCTGGAGTATGAAATTTTGTTTTCGGATTCAAAGCTCACATAAGAGTAAGGTAATTTCTCTGTTCAGATACTGGTTCATGTTGTATTTGTATAACTTCGTATTCTGAATTTTCGATTCAATTTCAATTCATCACCAATGTTTGCTTTTCCCCGAACGGAGGGAGTATGTTGTGTCCTGGGTTTCAGTTTCAGTTTGGTTCTACCTGGATTAGATTCGGCCTTTTCTAAGTACTAGTTTGGATTGTCACGTGATCGTTCTATATAAAAGCCCATCCCGCCATGGATAAAACGAGATTCGTCAAGTTTTTTTTTTTTAGTCTCGACTCACTTCTTGCAGCCGTCCAGGCAGACACCACAATATGCCCGCTTGCGCGCCGCGATAGCAGTGCTCTCAGACGTTAAGTGTAAGAACGAACACATCATTTAGCTCTCTGTACTGCCGCTTAAAAGGTGACAGGGCAGCGACGCAGCAGCTGGCTGTGCGATTTATGCCAGCGGTACGCTTCCCTTGCGCTGCTCGATGATAGCGGCCAGCAGCAGCAGTCCTTATCGCGTCCGCTTGTGTAACCGCACAGCCAGCGCGCCAGCGCGTGCGTCGGACCCCTGTCACCTTTTATGCAGCAGCATACATGAATAAATGCGCTTGTAGGCCTATGCCTTAGGAGCGAAGGAACGAGCAGCTGACTCGGATGCAGGCAAGAATGAAACATATTTGGAAAAAAACAGCGCAACTTTAGACACGGACAGAGGCAGATATAACGACACTGCGTGACTTCAACTAGTTCTTTATTGCAGAGTGACACAATATATATACGAAAAGTGGGCGGGAATACATGGGAAGCAGCTGCTATGTTTGCACGCGACAGAAAGATAACTGAGGTGAAAAGACACGAGGTGATAAACTGCAACTGGGAGTGTAAAAAGGTAAGGGCTAGTAGAGGATGGCACCGAAAGGCAGTAGCAGAATGACAAATGGCAGTGCGATAACAACATGAAAAAATAACAAAAAATACAGTAAAAGCCAAAAGGGCATTACAAGCAGAATGAAGATAAAATGCATTAAAAGGTCCAAACCAGGCCGTTAAAAACAAAGACAATTAAAATCGACTAAAACAGCCAAAAAAAGCATAAAAAAGGAGGAATATTCAATGCCAAAAGGGCCAATAAGATCAAAAGGTTGAACTCAGAACCCATCCAATAAAAACGTCGAGGATAGAATTCAGAACCCACCCAAAAAACATCGAGGTTAAGAAAAGACTGCCTAATTACTCCAAGGAAACCTGGTTCAAATAATCTAATTCCCGTTTGGTTAGGGCTATCGATAGTGTGCTCAAACAGTCTTCTCCTAGCCTTAAAATGTTCGCAGATTCTATGATTTCACGTGTGAGTTGATGTGCATTCTTCTTTAGAATAGTGCATTCATGAAAAAAGGGCTCATAAGAACGGGAGGGGCATTTTAAGCAGTGGTCTCCAAGGTTTCTCTTTGTAGTGTTGTAGACATTATTTGAATGCTCCATAAGACGCTCATTGAGGCAGCGCCCGGTTTGGCCCACGTAAACCTTGCCACAGCTCAAACCAATTTTGTACACCACACCAACTTCTCAAGGACCGAAAGGTGCCTGGTGTTTAACTGGGCAGGTTGGCCCTCGCAAGGCTGGGGCATTCACTCTACGACAGAGCTTGGATAGCTTGTCGGGCGCCGAGAAGACAACACGGACTCCTGCTTTTTGCCCAATCTTTTTGAGCCCGTGCGAAAGGTTGTGCAGGTAAGGCACCACAGCAACATTATGTTGGTGGTCTGGGCCAGCAATCCCTACTCTTCCTTTGAGTTTTTTGTAGACGGAGCCAGCTGCTGAGATCAGCAATTGCTCAGGGTAGCCTGCTTTTGCCAGCCGAAGGGTTTGCTCTTTGAAGTTTTGGCACATAGAGTGTGGGCAAGATTTTATAAGGGCATTTGTGAAGCATAGGCTGACGATACTTCGCTTAACGAGCTTCGAGTGAGCCGAACTGTATGGTCACAGGGACTTGCCCCCTCTTGGTTCGACCCACCAACAAAGGTGGTTATCTGCTGTCGATAGCCCTAAATCTAGAAAGCGTAAAGATCGACTTTCAGGTAACTCACGGGTGAGAGCAAAAGGCGCGAGTCACTGTTCAAAGGAGGAAAGCATATCTGAAACAGCATTAGGAAAAGTATATTCGTTACTGGCCAGAAGAATTAGGTAGTCGTCAACAAATCTGAATACCTTAGCAGCAGCTGACGAAGAAAGCTGCACTTCTAGCAATCGGTCATGATGGGGGAGGAAAATATCCCTTAGGATTGGAGCAAAGCAGGAGCCGTTGCACACTCCGCTTTTTTGAATAAAAGTACTATCACCCCATGAAACAAAAGAAGAGTTAATGTAAACTGTCAAACGTTCTAGGAAGCCGGCCACAGAGAAACCAATATAATTCTGAAAGGAGACTGATCGGAACAAGTCAATACAGCTTTCAACGCACGAAGGAAGCTTGTCATGCGGAATAGAGTAATAAAGGTCCTTAATATCACCCGAAAAAGGATGGGTTCTGATTTCAACCTTTTGATGTTATTGGCCCTTTTGGCATCGAATTTTCCTCCTGTTTTATGCTTTTTTGGCTCTTTTAGTCGATTTTAATTGTCTTTGTTTTTAACGGCCTTGTTCGGACCTTTTAAGGCATTTTATCTTTATTCTGCTTGTAATGCCCTCTTGACTTTTACTATATTTTTTGTTATTTTTTCATGTTGTTATCGCATTGTCATTTGACATTCTGTTACTGCCATTCGGTGCCATCCTCTACCAGCCCTTCCTTTTTACACTCCCAGTTGCACATTATTACCTCGTGTCTTTTCACCTCAGTTATCTTTCTGTCGCGTGCAAACATAGCAGCTCCTTCCCATGTATTCCCGCCCACTTTTCGTATATATATTGTGTCACTGCAATAAAGAACTAGTTGAAGTCAGCGCTGTGTCGTTATATCTTCCTCTGTCCGTGTCTAAAGGTGCGCTGTTTTTTTCCAAATATGAGCTACCAACTAGACCGTTCGACCACCCTTGCAGGTTACATTTCTAGTTCCTCAGGCCCTTTTACGTGTTTCTCTGCTGACCCTTCACGCCTCGTTGCTCTTTTGGCTGCTGCTGTTTGCCGTGCTCGGACTTCAGCTTACTGTATTCGTGTCAAGTTACTTCCTGATTGGATCAAGGCCTTCCTGGGAGGCTTTCAACCATCACTTCAACATGGAACAAGAATCATGAAGATCCTTCGGTCTGAGTGGCAACGACAAGTCCGCGTCTACCGCGAAGCTCTTTACCTGCATCTTCACCGCCTCGACAGTTCCCCAAGAAAGATGATGAAGTGGCGTGAGCTTTCAGCACTTGCCGACAGAACTGCAGAAGCCTTATGGCACTACGAGCTCTGCTATCTACGAGCCAACACAGAGAAGCAGCGCTTCAGCTTCAACAACGTGGTGCACTCGCTCGGAAACGTGGTGCTGCCGGACAAAGTGACCCGTGTTCTCAGCCTGGGCCCGAAATATGCCTTTGAATCCTAGAAGTCGCCCACAGAGCTCATAAGCATGGTGAGGCAAGTGGGAAATCGTGCTCCTGACTCTGAGACTTCTAACTGCTTGTCTGAAGGCGCTCAAGTTTTGCTGCGCTACAGGCAAAAGGAAAAAACTGGACCAATTAATTATGTCGCTTCATTTCTAAGAAGACATGATTTGTCGCAATTAGTTGCGGACAAAGAGGATGGCTTTCTTGTCCTACCCAAAGACTTGCTTGGTAAAAAAGCAGCTGAAGCATTAGCGTCTGTTTTCGTCCGGCGTGAAAAGGTTTTCCTTTCCAGGGTAAAATCAAAGGCTAAGCAGGTTTGCAAGCGACTATCTCTCGATAAACTTGTTGCAAGCATAGATGGGGCAGATAAGAAGAGCTTGGACGTATTTTACTCAGCAAAAACGCATAAAGTTGACTGCCCATTGCGGGTAATTGTCACAGAAAAAAACACTTGGCAGAAATCCCTTGGGCTATTCCTTCAAACCAAACTCAAAGTTTTGACATTAGATGACCCTTTCCTTTCGAAGGATTCAAGAAAAGTTGCTGAATTTTTAGCAGTTGAAGAGAGTCATCTAATGCCTTTTTCGGTCGATATTAAGGACCTTTATTACTCTATTCTACATGACAAGCTTCTTTCGTGCGTAGAAAGCTGTATTGACTCGTTCGGATCAGTCTCCTTTCAGAATTCTATTGGTTTCTCTGTGGCCGGCTTCCTAGAACTTTTGACAGTTCACATTAACTCTTCTTTTGTTTCATGGGGTGATAGTACTTTTATTAAAAAAAAGCGGAGTGTGCATCGGCTCCTGCTTTGCTCCAATCCTAAGCGATATTTTCCTCGCCCATCATGACCGATTGCAGCTTTCTTCGTCAGCTGCTGCTAGTTATTCAGATTTGTTGACGACTACCTAATTCTTTTGGCCAGTAACGAATATACTTTTCCTAATGCCGTTTCAGATGTGCTTTCCTCCTTTGAACAGTGCCTCGCGCCCCTTGCTCTCACCCATGAGTTACCTGAAAGTCGATCTTTACGCTTTCTAGATTTAAGGCTATGGACAGCAGATAACCAAATTTGATGGTTGTTCGAACCAAGAGGGGGCAAGTCCCTGTTACCATACAGTTCAGCTCACTCGAAGCTCGTTAAGCGAAGTATCATCAACCTATGCTTCACAAATGCCCTTATAAAATCTTGGCCACACTCTATGTGCCAAAGCTTCAAAGAGCAAACCCTTCGACTGGCAAAAGCTGGCTACCTTGAGCACTTGCTGATCTGAGCAGCTGGCTCCGTCTTCAAAAAAACTCAAAGGAAGAGTAGGGATTGCTGACCCAGACCACCAACATAATGTTGCTGTGGCGCCTTACCTGCACAACCTTTCGCACAAGCTCAAAAAGATTGGGCAAAAAGCAGGTGTCCGTGTTGTCTTCTCGGCGCCCGACAAGCTATCCGAGCTCTGTCGTAGAGTGAATGCCCCAGCCTTGCGAGGGCCAACCTTCCGAGTTAAACACCAGGCACCTTTCGTTCCTTGCGAAGTTGGTGTGGTGTACAATTTTGGTTTGAGCTGTGGCAAGGTTTACGTGGGCCAAACCGGGCGCTGCCTCAATGAGCGTCTTATGGAGCATTCAAATATTGCCTACAACACTGCAAAGAGAAACATGGGAGTCCACTGCTTAAAATGCCCCTCCCGTTCTTATGAGCCCTTTTTTCATGAATGCACTATTCTCAAGAAGAATGCACATCAACTCACACGTGAAATCATAGAATCCGCCAACATTTTAATGCTAGGAGAAGACTGTTTGAGCACACCATTGATAGCTCTAACCAAACGGGAATTAGATTATTGGAACCAGGTTTCCTTGGAGTAATTAGGCAGTCTTTTCTTAACCTCGATGTTTTTTGGGTGGGTTCTGAATCCTATCCTCGACGTTTTTATTGGATGGGTTCTGAATTCAACCTTTTGATCTTATTGGCCCTTTTGGCATCGAATTTTCCTCCTGTTTTATGCTTTTTTGGCTCTTTTAGTCGATTTTAATTGTCTTTCTTTTTAACGGCCTGGTTCGGACCTTTTAATGCATTTTATCTTCATTCTGCTTGTAATGCCCTCTTGGCTTTTACTATATTTTTGTTATTTTTTCATGTTGTTATCGCATTATCATTTGTCATTCAGTTACTGCCTTTCGGTGCCATCCTCTACCAGCCCTTACCTTTTTACACTCCCAGTTGCACATTATCACCTCGTGTCTTTTCACCTCAGTTATCTTTCTGTCGCGTGCAAACATAGTAACTGCATCCCATGTATTCCCATCCACTTTTCGTATATATATTTTGTCACTCTGCAATAAAGAACTAGTTGAAGTCAGCGCCGTTGTCCGTGTCTAAAGGTGCGCTGTTTTTTCCAAATATGAGCTACCAACTAGCCCGTTTGACCACCCTTGCAAGAATGGAACAGCCAGCCGTGGCTTCAAGCGCCACGGCCCGCCCCCCTTCTTTATTGTAGTGAAAGCAACATTAGCCCCCGATCTCGCAGTTAAGCCGTGCTCGCAGTCCCACCACGGTCGCACCGCACCACACGACCAACCGCGTGATTGGCCCCGTGACCAAACGCGTCATGAACCACGTGACCAGCCACAGTGCCGCGCCACCTGCTCCGCACCACGCGAGCAACCACGTTACCAACCACGTGGTCGGTTGCGGGAGCCACTGAATTCCCCGCCCATTCACTAAATAAAAAAACGGTGTTGAGGCTGGGAATCGAACCACGGCCTTTGACGTTCGAGGCGGAGACGCCACCACACCGCTAGAACGCCTCATGGGTTATTCATGAATAAAGGCGCATCTAATGAATGCATTGGTTTCATATATTAACTCTTCCGAACCAGATGTCGCCTCGCTTTCGCTACGTATATCCTTGCCTAACAGAGCTAGGCCATCATCAATCTTTCTCTGGCGGTCATGCTTTCGCCGCTCTCTAGGCGCAGCCAAAGGAGGGCGCTATAGGGCCCCCGCCAAGACGTCAAGTCGAAGCCGCACTGAGGGCCGGCGGCGCAGGTTGGGAAGATGGAACATATAGTAGGTTCGGGCAACCTAAAAATTTTAAAATTTTCCCCTGTCTGCACCACTCACACATAAAAGGCTTAATCCATTTTGAAAGTAAATGAAAAGGCCCGAGGGCAACGGTATAATTTTACCACCTATAGGTGAGGAAAATTGAAAAAATGAAGGGGGGGGGGGGGGGGGGGCGGGCGAGCTACATAGCGGCCCCCAGCCGCGGGAGCGGGTCCGGAGAGGCTCCACAGATCTCCCCTGGGACGTATAGCGGAAAGGATGGGTGAAATGAATAGGTTGTATATTAGTCGGGAAAGGGGTTATGGGCTTGGGGATGGGAGCGGAGACAGCGTGTGTTTTGCTCTTATCCTTCGAATGTCTTGACTCTATTGCTGGCTCTCCTGGCCAGGACAGGGAGGGTGTCAAGATAGCCCAATGGTGCGGCGCCGCTCACGGGATGCTCGACCACCCACCAAACACAACAGGCTCAAACCGCCGGAGACAGGAGAACCTTACCCGGGTCAGTTACCTCCGGCCCCTCCACGACTTTCAGGGTTGTTTCCAACCTGCCAGCTACTAAGCGTCGAGTACTTTTCGCGGTTTTCCAGACAACGGAAGTATGTGTGGTGTGATCCGGCCTGTAGAGTCTCAGGCCGTCAGCCTGTCGGTCCTCCAGCCCTCGCCACCATGACCTGACACCTCCGGGTGGACTCTTGTGCTTCCAACCAACCAATTTTCTCCCCTAGCATGCTCCGCACCTACTGAGGAGGGAGTGTTCAACCGCAGACTGGGGACAGCCAATGTAAGGAGGCACTGAGAGGTACACAATGGAAGTCTCCACGTAGGCCGGCTTGAGGCGGGCCGTACTGTCTGTCTGTTCAGGGCCATTCCGAAGGAGGTGGCAGTTTTCAGGGTGCGGCGAAGGACGTAGAATGGTCCGTCGTAAGCCGGGGTGAGCGCTGCTCGGACAGTGTCGCGGCGAACGAAAACATGGGTGATAGTAGCGAGATCCGGGCGAACAAAGATGCTGTAGCGGCGGTGAGTGCGAGGCGGTGTAGGCCAGAGGTCCTTAACATTGTTTACCAGACGGTGCAGGAACTCTTGCGGCTGTGGCTGGGCAGGTAGTTGCGCTGATGTGAAGAAATTCCCGGGGAGACGCAGGGACTACCCTAGACCACTCTGCTGCAGAGAACTGGAGGTCGGTGTGGAGAACGGCCCGTAAACCCAGGAGCACAATGGACAAGGCATCAACCCAGTGGGGCGCAGTTCGAACGGGTAGCTTGGACGACCTTCAATTGGCGGTGAAAACGTTCCACCATGCCGGTAGCACATGTGTGGTATGCGGTGGTGCTGCAATGCTTGGCGCAGAGAATGCTGTTAATGGCAGCAAACAGGGCACACTCATATTTGGCGCCCACGGTCTGTTGCCACAGTGCTAGGGCAACCAAAGCGTGATACCCACGAAGACATGATGGCTCAGGAGACCGTGTCTCAGCGGTGATGTCACAAATGGGAGCAGCCTCCGGCCAGCGTGTGAAACAGTCGACCATGCTGAGAAGGTAACGGTAAACCTTGTGACACGGGTAGAGGACCCACAATGTCCCAGATGAACAGGACGAAACGACGACCGGCGGGAGAGACAGCCCGGGAAGGAGATTTGGTATGACAGAAGACTTTTGTCACCTGGCAGGGGAGACATGTGCGCGTCGACCGCGTGCACGTCCACCATTAATACCGGGCCAGGACATAGCGCTGGGTGAGAATGCGCTGAGTAGCCCAATTTCCTGAGTGACAAGATGTCGTGGAGCAAGTGCAAAATGGTGCGGCGAAGTGCAGCCGGAAGAAAAGGGCGGGGAAGGTCTGCCGAGAGATCGCACCACAAGGGCTCAGGCGGAGCACGGATGAGGCACAAGCCGTAGTCTGAGGTAACGGGGGTTTTCCCGAAAAGCCTTGAGCTCGGTGCCATCCTGCTGTGCGGAAGAGAATGTGGCCCTTTCTATGGTTGAAGCTGGAGAGTCAACCGCAGCGATACGTGAAAGGGCATCAGCGGCGCTATTGTCGGCACCCTCTGCGTGACGGATGTCAGTTGTAAACTCCGAGATGTAAACGAGATGGCGGGAGTTCGCGGCACACGTAATTTCGATGAGTTGGTCCGGAAAACGTGCACCAGTGGCTTGTGATCGGTGAGCACATGAAACTTGTATCCTTCCAGAAAATGTCGAAAGTTCTGTAAGACAGGGTAGATGGCGAGTCCCCTAGCGACCGAAGGACGCTATATCGTGTCTAAGCAGAAAGCAGCTTCCGAGAGTAAAATGACAGAGGCTGCCACTCGGAGTTAATGAGCTGCTGTCAGACGGCTCCGACCGCCACCGCTAGAGGCATCCACCATCAGTCTAGTGGAGGCGCTGCTGCGCGGATGGATGAGATTCCCACCGCCCGCCGACAGCGTGTTTGGCAGCTGTAAAGGCGGCCTGAGCTTCCGCTGACCTGGAAATGGCAAAGGGCGAACACCGGTTGACCGAAGGAGGTCGGTGAGCGGGCGGAGGAGTTCTGCACAGTGCGGTACGAAAAGCCGAGAAAAATTCACCAGCCCCAGGAAATGGTCTAACTGGCGCAGTGTGATGACCCCCCATAATGCGCAGGTCCACACGGGACGGAGAGGCAAAGAGACACCGTATGGCTCAGTTTTAAACAAACAGGTATATTCAATAATTACACATGATTAAGATTATACATCAGAGGCTGGGGCGTCCGAGCTTACGTGCCGACGACTTCATGGGGGCGATGGAGTGGCTCCGGATTTGGGGCTCGAGCGGTTGCTGGCAGAAGCTGCACGCCGTCGGGCTTCGGCGCTGAAGGCCCTCTTCGCGAACGTTGTCGTCCTGAGCGTGTATGCAGTAGAATTTCAATAGTCGTCCGTTTCTTCGAGGATGGTTTCCACAAACCCCTTCCTCTAGTGTCGTTTCGGCTTGGAAGATGAACAGGAGGCGAGCTTGTAGATGATGACAGCAGAGCATAATTTTACAACATACATATACAGAGAGTTAAACTGGAAAAAGCAGAACTGAATTTACAAAAGAACAAACTTTGCACTACTTTACTCATCGACCGGGCAGGTTAGTGCCTAAGTAGCATCACATTACATGCTAAGCATGGAGCCCCAGCTCAGACTGGACTGGACTGCATCCGTTTACATGCGCTTTTAAGCACTTGGTTAACAAAGGACTAAGGGCGGTCATTTTCAGTGGCCCGCCCAAAGCATCAATTCTCCAATGAAAAATAACATGCGAGATGGGGACAACCCCTTGGGTTGGGCTTAGCCTCGAACCCAGATTCTTGTTAACAATACAAACTAAATAAACAACAAAAACGTCACCACTCTCTCTCAAGTGAGAGTATCCACAAGCTCTCCCTTCGGAGCTAATCCTTGCCTCAGGCATGCATACCGCCACCCACCATCGGTCCGCGTCGTTCGTCAGCCACAGAGGAGGGGGCGAAAGCGCCCTCAATGCTGCCGCGCTACCGACGGCGGGACACAGCTAATAATCATGAAGGGGTTCGTCTGTCGCTCCGGGAAACCAGATTGAGGGTCGCCCCTGTTTTCCCACATTCTTGGCGAGTCTTGCCTGTCCGCCATGAAAGGTGTCCGTCACGGCCATCCTGGGAATGCGCTTTTGTCCACTTGCGCCTGTCTTTCCACATTCTTGGCGAGTACTGCCTGTCTGTCTGACAGGTGTCCGTCACGGCCCTTCTGGGAATGCGCTTTTGTTCACGAGGCACCGCGGGAAGCTGTGGGTGCCTTCCCGGCGATAGCCCATGTCGTAAGGGGGTGGGGGGTCCGTGCGTCAAGCGACAATTTTCGTTCCCGGTATGTACTCGGGGCTCTCGCTTATACTGGGGAGCGGTTTCCGCGTGTGCCGGCGTCCTGCTTTCTGCAAAGGTATGCAGCTGGAAAAGAGGGGCGGCCTTAAGCCCCAACTCGATGCACACACACAAGGAATGTACCTCGTAGCACACAAGGAATGTCACACTCGCTCACCCTCCAGAAGAATGTTCTCCGAACATTTGAGTCCCTGCAGCTCCCCTTGTCTTTCTGAATCGCCTCGCACAGTGCGTCCGACAAAACACTTTTCGCTGCACTCAACACCACTGCACAACACCATATGCCTCCGCTGTCATAACTGGCGTCTCCAGGGGCAGCACTGATCTTCTTTTACAGATAAACATGAAACTCAGCACCCAAGCCTCTCTTTTCTAGTCCAAACTGGACGAAATAAATTTACCAGTTATAAAGGAGCTCCCACTTCTAGCACGATCACGGCACAGACAAAAATATAGATAACGAAAGTAAGTAGGGCAGGTTCTGCATGCGCTCCGCATGCTCTCCTGTGAAGGTGTTACTTAATGACAGAAAGGTTTAACTACCAACTCCGATAACTTAACACATAAGCATATAGCAATGTTATGAGCTGTGGCATTACACAATTCTAACCAATTCAAAACTCCGCTCTGTTTACGCCATTAGTCCGACTTACCTTTCCGATTTCGCAGCGGATATCGGCCTTCATGAGTCATACTAAGTAAGTCTGTGCCCCTTTGTCTGCTTTGGGACTCGCGAGGGCTCGTGGCAGGAGCCTCTCCTGGCGTTATCTGCGCGGCAACCTCGCGCGCTTCTTCTTCTAGCAATGCATGAAGTAAATCCGGTGGCATTCTGGCCGTCACCTCTGGCGCCTGCCGAACAAATGCAGGAGAGGGCGTTTCTTGCGAACTATCTGCGCGCTCCGCTTCACTTCTGTCCCCATCAAAATCCGCGCTTTCCCTTTCCTCATTTCGTGAATACTGAACCGGTGCCGACTTGAGGCGATTTGCGTGTATCCTTATCAAGCGCCGGTTCACGTCTCGGACTCTGAAGTTTACCGGAGAAAGCTTCTCGACAACCTCGCACGGTCCTCTCCACTTCGTCTGGAACTTACGAGCTAGCCCAATCTGCCTTTGGCAGTTTTCAATGTACACGCTGTCCCCCACATTAAACGGCGCGTCTCTAGCACTGCGATCGTGCACCTCCTTCCTGCGCTTCGCCGCTTTCTTTAAGGCCTCCTTTGCGATGTCCCTCGCCACTTGCAAGCGCGATTCTAGCTCCACCTTATAGTCGTCCAGTGAAGCGTATGGGACACGACGGGGGCCCTCTGGCACTTCACTAGGCTGGTCCGGGTCTCGGCCGTAGAGAAGAAAGAATGGCGATTCGCCCGTGCTCTCGTGTGCTGCGGAATTGTAGGCAAACATTGCATACGGGAGCCACAAATCCCAGTCCCGCTGGTCGCGCGAAACAAAATGCGACAGGAACCCGGCCACGGTTTGGTTCAGTCGCTCCACCGCGTCGTTGCAAGCCGGATGGTACGGTGTTGTCTGCTTCTTAGCGATCTTAAGCAGCTCGCAAACTCTCCTCATTAGCTGCGACACGAAGTTCGTTCCCCGATCTGTCAAGAGTTGCCTCGGGGGTCCATGTCGGAGCACGATCTGTTCGACAAATGCTCTTGCAACCGTGTCTGCCTTCTGATCTGGGAGTGCTACCGCTTCCGCGTATTTTGAAAGGTGATCGACAAATACTAAAATGTACTTGTTTCCGGAAGTGGTCGTGGGCAATGGGCCCATTATGTCCATACCTGTCTGCTCGAAGGGAGCCGAAACCTCAGAGAACGGCTGAATTGGAGCTGGTCTTCGTCCCTTGGGTGTTTTTCTTTCGAGACAGGAATGACACTTCGCACAGTAGTCTCTAACATCCTGTCGCATGCCACTCCAAAAGTACAAACGCTCCACACGCCTGCGTGTCTTCGCTACGCCAAAATGACCGGCGCATGGCGCATCGTGAAACGCGCGAAGAACCCTTTCTGTCCACGACCGAGGTATGACGACTCTCTCCCAAGCGGTTTTCTCTAATCTCCCTTTCCTGGTTGGCCTCGTGCGCCGACACAGGGTGCCGTCTTTGTCAATGAAATAACCTAGCTGTTCGGGGTGAGACGGTGCGCCCTCTAAGCTTTCGATTATTCGCTTCAGGTCAGGATCTTTGCACTGCTCTGTGCGTAATTCGGCGGGGTCGACTACGGGGACAAACTCATCTATAGCTGCCACGGCAGCTGTGCGGCTGAGTGCATCAGCATTCAGATGTGTCTTTCCTGACTTGTGCTCAACTTCAAAGCAGTATTCCTGCAGGTGTAGATTACATCTAGCGAGTCGCGAGCTAGGGTCCCTGACACTCATCACCCATTTCAGAGGATGGCAGTCTGTGACTAGCTTGAATTTGCGGCCGTAAAGGTAGCATCTGAAGTGCTTTACTGCCCAGACAACGGCGAGGCACTCCCTTTCCGTAGCTCCGTACTTTTGCTCTGTGGGGCTCAGCTGTCGGCTAGCAAAAGCAACGGGATGTTCTTTGCCCTCGATAACCTGAGATAGCACGGCACCAACTGCGAACTTTGACGCATCTGTGGCCATAACGAAGGGCAAACTAAAATCCGGGTGGCGCAACAGCGGTGCACTCATTAGCTTCCTTTTCAGGGCCCCAAAAGCATTCTCCGCGTTTTCGTCCCAGCGAAAGGCGACATTTTTGGCTGTTAAGGCGGTGAGCGGCTTAGCGAGCTTGGCGAACTCCTCTATGTGCCTTCGGTAGTAACCGATCAGGCCGAGAAACTGCCGGACCTGGCGGACGCTAGTCGGGGATGGAAAATCCGAGACACACCTTAGTTTCTCAGGGTCCGGTCGCACGCCGTCAGCTGAAACAACGTGCCCGAGGTATTTCACCTCGTTTTTGAGGAATTGGCACTTAGAGGGCTTCAGCTTGAGACCCGCTGCTCTTAGTCGCACCAAAACCTGCTCAATATCGCGCAAATGGTTATAAAACTGTCACTGTATATGATAATGTCATCCATATACACGAAGCACAGCCTCCCCAGAAGACCTGCCAGGATAACATCAGCGGTTCTCTGCCAGACAGCAGGGCTGTTGGCCAGACCCATCGGCATTCTTTTCCATTCATAGTGCCCTGAGGGCGTGTTGAATGCCGTTTTCTCGGCATCTGCCGGATCCATTGCTATCTGCCAGAATCCCGCCGCCATGTCCACTACCGTGAAGTACCTGGCAGAGCCCAGCTGAGAAAGCGTCTCCTGTATATTGGGGATGGGGTATGGATCGATGCGAGTTACGGCATTTAGTTTGCGGTAGTCCACTACCAATCGATACGAGCCATCTGGCTTTTCCACCAATAGTGCTGGTGCTCCCCAGGGTGACTTTGAGTGTTCGACAATGCCGCGATCAATCAGGTCCTGCACCTGCCGCTCCATCTCCTCACGTTGGGAGTAAGGAATCCTGTACGCACGCTGGTAAACGGGCGATGAAGTGCCGGTTTCTATCCTGTGCTTTATAACGCCCCAGCAGCCCAAATCCAGGTTGGACGCGGCGAATACCTCCGAGTAGTCGTTCAGCAAACCAGCCAGAGCCTCCCTCTCCCTGGATTTTACGTGAGAAAGATCGAACGACACCTTTGGAGCAGCCGAAGGACTAGCATGCTCTACAGTTGCGAGTACCGTATCGGTGGGCTCACGTTGCTCTATCGCAGAGGTGAAGAAAGCCAATGTTTTGTTCTTGGGAAGGCTCAGTGGCTGCTGGCTACAGTTAACCACCCGTAGGGGCACTCTGTGGGCGTCATTAACTGTCACGAGGCACGCGGCTGCCTTCAGGCCATTGCTGAGAGAGTCGACCGGCTCAAGCATTCCCACGGCGCCGCTCTCTACATCTGAAGGCACAAACGCGTACAAAATGTGCTCCGACCAAGGAAGGACGACCGCCTCCTCAACCAGCCGCGAATATACCTTCTCCAATGATCCCACTGTTTGACGGGTGTCAATATCGGTAATGCGAATCTCAGCCCCTCTCCTGTTCAAAAACGGAACTTTTTGAGCCGCCCGCATTAACCTCTTCCTCAGAGAATGAGACTACTACCTTCCCTTTTCTCAAAAAATCCTGCCCTAATATACCTGACACTCCGTTTGGCAGAGACACCGTGTCCGGGCATACGTAGCAGGGGTGCTCCAATGCAATTCCGCCGAGAGAGAAGTGTAACCGGTAGAGTCCACTTATGCCAAGAGGATCCCCCGTTATGCCTACAAATTTGGTTGCCATACCACCAGACGCTTCCAACACCTCGCGGTCCCCCTTCCTTCGAAGCGTGTAAAAACTGCTCTCCTTAAGCAATGTCACCTTTGACCCCGTATCTATCAACAATTCCATACAACAACCATTTAACTTGCAACGCACAACAGGGCATGCCTCGTCGGCCACACAAACTACCACCACCTCATCATCTACTGCTCCCTCCCCACGCTCCTCAGGCTGGGGAGGACTAACTAGTTTTTTGACTCGGTATCTGGAGCCCCGCTGTAGGCTTGCTTAGGGCGTGTCTCGCCTGCTTCTCTTTGTGGCTCCCCACTGCGCACGTTTTGGCAGAACCTGGCGATGTGTCCGCGACCCTGGCAAGCGAAGCATACGATTTCTTTAAAATCTCGCATACCGCGCCTGTAGCTTTGTGGCGGTCTCCGGTTTCCCGCGAATGGGCGCTGTTGAGCGCGCGCTTCAACCTGGCGTTCTACCTGCTGAGATAGCAGCTGTTCTAAGCGATCTAACCGCTCTGTCAAGAGAGCAACCTCAGGGTTGAGCACCGCTCTCTCTATGACGCGTACTCTCGCTGCGGCTGTCGTTAACGCCTCATTTTGTTCCTACTCCAATGCGGCCTCCACGGCTTGGTCGAAATTGCTCGGCTTGCGCGAGAGCACGAACCGGCGCACGGGGTCTTGCAGACCAGCCACGAACAAAGCGGTCATTTCCTCTTTAAGTATATCCTCCGCGTATTTCTTCTTAAGCTGGTCTCCTTCCTCCTCCCTGCTTAACGTATCGTGCGCTAGGCGCTGAAGCCGCGACGCAAATGTTCGCACGTCCTCCCCTACCATCTGTCCGGCGTCACGGAACCTCTGTACCCGCACGTGACGTGGTTCAGTGTCGAAATGCTCAAACGCGAGCTTCTTAAATTCCGCAAATGATTTTGTGGATTTTACTTTTTCGTCTCGCCATGCAAAATCATGAGCAGCTCCTGCCATCTTACACTTCGCCATTCCCAGCATTTGAGCATCGGACCATCCCCCCATTTTCCCAATCTCTTCTAGCATGGAAAAGAAATCGCAGATTGGAACCCCTGTCTTATCTCCCGTAAACGTCGGAATGACGCTTCCTAATGCCAGCATGCTTGCTCCGAGCGACGGCTGTGGAGTGGGAGCTCCCTCAGATAAAGACATTTTTTTTTCAAGCCCTCCGGTGCCTCAAGCCTCTCAAAAGGGGGGTAAAAGTCCCACAATCAGTCCCGTGATTCCCTTTTGATTACAATTTTGAAGTCATGAATGTCGCAGCATTCAGAGGACATTTGCTTTTGAGACCCCACTTCTGACACCAGTGTGATGACCCCCATAATGCGCAGGTCCACACGGGACGGAGAGGCAAAGAGACACCGTATGGCTCAGTTTAAACAAACAGGTATATTCAATAATTACACATGATTAAGATTATACATCAGAGGCTGGGGCGTCCGAGCTTACGTGCCGACGACTTCATGGGGGCGATGGAGTGGCTCCGGAGTTGGGCTCGAGCGGTTGCTGGCAGAAGCTGCACGCCGTCGGGCTTCGGCGTTGAAGGCCCTCTTCGCGAACGATGTCGTCCTGAGCGTGTATGCAGTAGAATTTCAATAGTCGTCCGTTTCTTCGAGGATGGTTCACAAACCCTTCCTCTAGTGTCGTTCGGCTTGGAAGATGAACAGGAGGCGAGTTTGTAGATGATGACAGCAGAGCATAATTTTACAACATACATATACAGAGAGTTAAACTGGAAAAAAGCAGAACTGAATTTACAAAAGAACAAATTTTGCACTACTTTACTCATCGACCGGGCAGGTTAGTGCCTAAGTAGCATCACATTACATGCTAAGCATGGAGCCCCAGCTCAGACTGGACTGGACTGCATCCGTTTACATGCGCTTTTAAGCACTTGATTAACAAAGGACTAAGGGCGGTCATTTTCAGTGGCCCGCCCAAAGCATCAATTCTCCAATGAAAAATAACATGCGAGATGGGGACAACCCCTTGGGTTGGGCTTAGCCTCGAACCCAGATTCTTGTTAACAATACAAACTAAATAAACAACAAAAACGTCACCACTCTCTCTCAAGTGAGAGTATCCACAGGCTCTCCCTTCGGAGCTAATCCTTGCCTCAGGCATGCATACCGCCACCCACCATCGGTCCGCGTCGTTCGTCAGCCACAGAGGAGGGGGCGAAAGCGCCCTCGATGCTGCCGCGCTACCGACGGCGGGACACAGCTAATAATCATGAAGGGGTTCGTCTGTCGCTCCGGGAAACCAGATTGAGGGTCGCCCCTGTTTTCCCACATTCTTGGCGAGTCTTGCCTGTCCGCCATGAAAGGTGTCCGTCACGGCCATCCTGGGAATGCGCTTTTGTCCACTTGCGCCTGTCTTTCCACATTCTTGGCGAGTACTGCCTGTCTGTCTGACAGGTGTCCGTCACGGCCCTTCTGGGAATGCGCTTTTGTTCACGAGGCACCGCGGGAAGCTGTGGGTGCCTTCCCGGCGATAGCCCACGTCGTAAGGGGGTGGGGGGTCCGTGCGTCAAGCGACAATTTTCGTTCCCGGTATGTACTCGGGGCTCTCGCTTATACTGGGGAGCGGTTTCCGCGTGTGCCGGCGTCCTGCTTTCTGCAAAGGTATGCAGCTGGAAAAGAGGGGCGGCCTTAAGCCCCAACTCGATGCACACACACAAGGAATGTACCTCGTAGCACACAAGGAATGTCACAGCAGTATAGTAGGCTGGGGATAATCCTGGATGGTTTTGACGTGGGACGGAAGAGCGCGGATGCCATGCGATGATATATAATGTCCCAAGAACGCGAGCTCAGAGGTGCCGAAGGCACACTTGGTTGCGCTCAAAACCAGGCCATACTGCTGTAAGCGTTGAAAGAAGTCACGTAGATGGCGCTCGTAATCTTCAGGCGTAGGGCTGGCGATGAGGACATCATCGATGTACACATACACTAAAGGGAGGCCGCGCGTGACCTCTGCGATGAGCCGCGGGAAGGTTTGAGCCGAATTGCGGAGCCCAAAAGCCATCCGCATGTACTCGAACAGACCAAAGGCCAACGTGATGGTGGTCTTAGGTATGGCGGCGGGCTTGACGGGTATCTGGTGGTATGCCTTAACCAAGTGAACCTTGCTAAAAATGGTGCAGCCCTAGGTGCGATGTAAAGTCCTGGGTGTGATGCAGTGGATAGCTGTTGTGAAACAGTCTTGGCGTTCAAGGCTCGATAGTCACCGCATAGAGGCCAGTCATCGGGATCCCGCTTGGGCGCTAGATGCCGCGGGGAAGCCTACGTGCGGGACGACGGGCGTATAATGCCAATCTCCAGCATGTGGTCGAACTCCCGTTTGGCGATAGCCAGATGGTCCCAAAATAGGCGGCATGTACGGGGTGACTGATGGGACACGGGCGACAATGTGATGGTTCACCGTACGCTTAGGTGCCTGAGTAAGGTTGCATGACTTTGTCGACTCCGGAAAGTCCCCCCGGATTCTCTCGGACGGCGAGGAACGTATCAGCATGCGCATACCGATGAAAGCAAGGCCATACAGGACTCCAGAGATGGAAAGAAGAGTCAAACCATCAGTCAAGCGATGACGCCGCACGCTGACGTTCTAGTCATGGTAGGATAGCAAATCCGAGCCGATAATTGGGTGGACCACATCAGCGATGACGAAAACCCATCGGAAAGTCCAGCGAGGTCCTAAGTCGTTGTTGAGAGAGCGAGCACCGTATGTCGCTATAGACGACTTGTTGGCTGCACGGCGTGTGTACCCCGTTGACTTGGAACTGTCAGCCTTATACGGGGGCACAACGCTGATCTCTGCGCCCATGTCTACAAGCAACCAGGTGCTAGATAGCTTAACGGTAATCATAAAAAGTCGTCCACGACGACGTGGAAGATCACACGCCGCCGTCAGTGATCTCGGCAGGCGTTTCCTCAAAACGAACAGGGAGGTGTGCCCTTCGTGGCGTGGTGCCGGAAGCAGCGGTGGTACCAACATAGAGGGCTGGTGCTCCGAGCACGACGAGCGCGTGAAGGGAAGCGATGGCTGGGACGAGGCGAATGGACCACACTGGGCTGGTACCGAAGTGAGGCGACCGAGGCGGAAGGCTCATAGAATCCGGCCTCAGAGCACGAAATCGCCGTGTCAGTAGGCGACATTACAGTAGAGACGGACGGGGAAGCCACCTCATGAACCCGATCAGCGAGCTCCGCCAGGTGGTCGAGGGTTACTTCGCGGCCGCCGCGAGTACAAGGCAAGGCAAGGGAAGCGGTTAAGGAAGAGCTCTCGAAGCAGCAAAGTGTGTCTGGGGACGTCGCGCTCCCCAAGAGGCTGCCGCATCCGGCGCAGCAGGTGCGATGCGCGCCGGTCGCCAAGGTCCTCCGCGGCAAGGAGCTGCTGGATACGCGCACGGTCAGACAGCATGCGTCTCTCCAGCACCTTGTTCATGATGTGCTGATAAGGTGTGTTGACCGTGGGTTCGGAGAGAAGATCCAAAATGTCGCAGGCCACATCAGGAGGAAGCGCAAAGACAACCTAGTAGTAGCGCTTCGCTTCCGAGGTGATGCAATGGAGGCTGAACTGCGCCTCGATCTGTAAAAACCAGAATTGCGGGGGCTGAGGCCTGAAGAGAGGCAGGCGTAGCCGTAGCGGTGCGACGTCCTGCGGGTGCAAGTCCTGTTCTGTCGAGGGGTCGTCCGGCTCTGTCATGGTGTTCGTCCTAAGTCACCACTTGTAGGCTTATGCCTTAGGAGCGAAGCAACGAGCAGCTGACTCGAATGCAGCCAAGAATAGAACAGCCAGCCGTGGATTCACGTGCCACGGCCCCGCGCCTCCTTTATTTTCTTTCTCGCGCGGGCACGCTTCGGTCGTACTCTAGGCGCAGCCAAAGGAGGGCGCTACAAGCTGTTTATTTGTTGGAGAAAATGTTTGAGAGCGTTGCAATCGTAGTGCGCAAGCGCACATCTCACCTGGTACATTTTGTATTTCGTGGGCATCTCCATAGAGCGAGAAAAGCCGATACGCATTAGATGAAAAGTTAAAAACGGTTCTATAACCGTTCTATAACTTTCTCATGAACACTTTCACCTATCTTAACTGCTTCGAAGCTGGTTTAATAATCTCGACTAATTATGCAATTAAGCCCAACACAAAAAAAATAGTTTGAGTTGCTCCATACAATAGCCGGCAACATACACTCGGTCGCTTCGTCTTAGACTGCCGAAGCATGTATTTAAACTGTGGACAAAGTTTTTGTCCATTGCCGGCACTCCAACGTCCAAGCACACAAATGGGTGTACGCGAGGTATTTGACACATATTTTAATAAGTTTACCTGAATAGAAAGCACGATGTGTGGACGTCCCGCTTAAGTTGACGCTTCATTTTTTTACTTGACTCGCAGTTGTCTCAGGCAATGTAGCGGTTTAATGCATCATTGAACAGGAGGAATAGTCGTGGGGAATTACAACTGACGAGCAGCTGTTAGCCTACACTGTTGGGAGGTGTAACCAGGGGTGAGCTATAGGTGTATTTGGGCGGACGATCGCGACGTCCCGCGCAGACATCGGCTTGATTCTGTGCCACATGATTTCGGGTGCTACAAGTATAGGACCATGTGAATACGATTCGCAGTCTCTATATCATGGCCTCCTAAGATGGAAAGGCGGCGGCGACACGTCTGGTATGCCAGGGCAGTGCCAGGATTTCAAATGAAGGCACCTTCTCTTTCGAGGGGGGGGGGGGTGCAGTGCTACATTTGTGCAAAAAAACAGTAGCGTCCCAGCACTCAGACACTACGCTCAGATAAAATACCAACACGTTGTCCGCTCCAGCAAACTGTGGGGCAACAATTGCGCCGCGTGGCCGGTGAGAAAGCAGCATCCGCAGTACGGGAACTTTGAACGTCTCTTCTGCGGCTGGTACCTGCTGCCGGAAATACGAAATGCGTAAGCAGCACTCCCACACTCTTCGATCGGCCTTTATCGAGACGCTGGCCGAATCGCATACATGCTCGCCACTCCGGCAGCGAACAGCTCGCCGGACATGTGCGGTGCTGTTAAACTCATGCATTCGTTCGCACCCGAAACAAGCAAAAGAGGAGTGCTTGGCGCGCCCAATCAGTTGCGTCAAGCCATGCGGGGCAGTAGGCTTCACGCTGCCCTCCCCTGGAAGGCCAGGCGCACAGTGGCCGGCAAGGTCGCTGCTGCAGCGGGGAAAACAAGGTCAGTACCCGATGCATAGAGGACAGCCGTGATGACTAATTGAACACTACAATTGCCGCCGGCGATGTCCGCATGGAAATCGCGAGACACTACTCGCAGTGAGGGAATGCAAGCAATTCTCTAGCGTCTTCGCCTTCGAGGTCGCTTCTGCAAGCCTCCAGGACCTCATTGGCAGCAGACGGAGAGAGTGTGCCTGGCGGGCAGAAGGGCCTACTGGTTGGACCCCGCGACTGCATCTGTGGCCGGGTTGCACCCATCACTCCGTCAGCGTGAGTGGGCGGGTAGTTTGCACCCACGACTCCGTCAGCGGGAGGGCCCAGACCGTTTGCACCGACGATTCCGTCAGCGAGAGGGTGCGGACGCTTTGTACTCATGACTCCTTCCGCGGGAGGGCGCGGATGGTCTGCACACGCGACTCCGTATGCGAGAGGGCCGAATGGTTTGCACTCACGACTCCGTCCACAAGAGGGGCTGGTCGGCTTGCACCGACGACTCCATCCGTAAGAGGGGGCATATGGTTTCCACCCAGGACTACATCCACAATAGAGGGATGGACGGTTTGCACCGAAAACTCCGTCCGCGGAAGGGGGCCCATTGTTTGGCCCACGAATCCCTACGCAGGAGAGAGTGGACCGTTTGCACCCACAACTCCATCAGCCGAAGTGGGCGGACGGTTTGCACCCAAGAATTCCACGGCAGAATGGCGCACATGGTTTGCCTCCACGACTCAATCATCCAGACGGGATGGACGGTTTGCACCCACGAATCCATCAGCGAGGCGGGGGTGTGCCCACGCCTTTGTCCGCCAAAGGGCGTGGACTTGTAGCGCCCCTCGCGCTGCGCTCGGCTCGCAGGCCATGGCACGCGGCGCCGGAAAAGAAAGACGAAGTAGGGCTAGGCCGCCGCAGCGCGAGCAGCGCAAATAAACAGTTCGAAACAACGCTGTAGGAGCTGGTGCTTCATCGCCTTAGCTCCTACAGATTTGGTGAGCCGGCTTCTAACACGCAACCCGATCATCCTCCATGCTTCGCACCGACGACTCCGTCCGCCGAAGGGAGCGGGCTGTCTGTACCCACGACTCCATCAGTGGAAGGGGGAGGCGGTCTGCACCCGCGACTCTATTAGCGAGAGGGGGCGGACAGTTTGCACCCGAGACTCCGTCCGCAAGAGGGCGCGGCCGGTTGCACCCACGACTTACTCCAGAACAGGGGCCGGATGGGATGGTTTACACCCTTGTATCCGTCCGCGGGAGGGGCGCACGGGTTGCACCCACGACACCGTCCGTGGAAGGGGGCAGAAGGGGTGCACCCACGATAACGTCCGCGGGTGGGAGCAGAAGGGTTCCACCCACAAGTTCTTTCTTGGGAGACGGCGGAATGATTGCACCCACAACTTCGTCTACGGTAGGGCGCGGACGGTTTGCACCAACGACTCCGTCCGCGGGACGGGCCGGACGGTTTGTACTCAGGACTCCAGCTTACGGGTTGGATAGTTGGCACTCAAGACTCTGTCAGCGGGAGGGGGAGGACAGGTTCTATTCACGACTCCGTCAGAAGGAGGGAGAGCATGGTTTGCAGCCACGACCCCGTCAGCTCGAGGTGGCGGACGGGTTGCTCCCACGATTCTGTCAGTGGAAGAGAGCGGATGGTCTCCACCGACTACTCTGTCCTCAAAAGAGAGCAGATGGTTTCCACCGATGACTCCATCCACGGAAGATGGCGGATGATTGGAGCCACGACTCCGTCCGTGGCAGAAGGCGGACAGTTTTCACCCAAGACTCCCTCGGCAGAATGGTACGGATGTTTTGCACCCACGACTGAATCAACGAGAGGGGATGGACAGTTTGCACAAAAAAGTTTATTTGCGAGAAAGGGCGGATGGTTTGCGCCCCCGACTTTGTCCTCAAAAGGGCACTATCTTTTGCACCCACGACTCCGTCAGCCGAAGCGGGCGGGCGGTTTGCACCCACGACTCCGTCAGCGGATCAAGGCGGCCGGTTTGCACCCCTGAATCCATTAGCGTAAGGGGGCAGACGGTTTGTACCCATGACTCCGTCCGCAAGAGGGATCCGCCAGTTGCACCCACGACTCCGTCCGCAAGAGTGTGCGGTCGGTTTGCACACATGACTGCGTCCGCAAGAGAGGGCAGTCAGTCTGTACCCAGGACTCTGCCAGAGTGGAGGGTTGGACTCATTGCTCTTATGCGGGCGGATGGGCTGCACCTCGGAAGGAAAACGCCCAGGTGCTTCTACAGGCCCTCACATCTCATACAGGGGCCGAAGCATTTCTCTAGAGGAATCGCTGTAGAAGAGGTCTTGAGTCGCTCTCTTTTATGTGCCGTCTGTTTTGACAGCTCAAGCATACGGGCCATGTCTGCGTATCGAGTCCTTCGTGCTTATAGCCACGTAGAGTCTGCGGCCCAGTTTCAGCGAAAGCGTTTATGTTGATCTGGTGTGCCCGCAGCTTTGGTGCTCCGTGGTGCACGTCGATCGGGCCTAGACTGCTTTCCTGATGCGTTGTCTGCGTTTATCTCGGCGGGTAGAGTACATACGTTTCCGTGGCCAGCGCTACCCGCCGAGACCCTTATATAAGCTATTGGGCATATGACCCGTGGTGTCAAAAAAGGACTCGTTTGGACCTGCAGATGACCGCTTGAACAGGAGCCAGAAGGTCTCAGGCAAGGCTCGGGCGGTGACTATGGCAGGTAGCTCAGCTCTGCTATGATGGCGCCCTGGATGGCAGCTGATTGTCCAGCGAGGTCGTCGAAAGAGTTGAAAGCCAGGTCTGGGAACGGAGGTGGCAGTGGTGCACGACTCGCGCCGCCTCTTCAGCATCAGATTCAGTCGTGTCTGCACGCGCATGCCCTGAAATGATCGAACGGAGTCAAGAAAACTGCCATGTGCCGGTGTTCTTGTTCTCAGTTCGTCCTTTAATTGGACTGCGTAATCAGGCAGTGGGAACTCAGCTCGCTGGCGGCGTTCGTATTCGACCCTGTCGGCAAAACAGTGACGCCGCTGCTATCGCGCCGCGGGCCCTTTTAGAGCGACTGGCAAAATTCTTTTTTTGAGAATGTCATAGAAGATTTTTTCAACTGCAGCCTAATCTGCCAGTTCTTGCAAAAGGTCCGCAACAGATTTGCTACGGGGCATATACCTCATACGTTGGCACCGGCCGAAATATTTTGAGGGCACTTTCTGCAGGCTGCGACGAGAGATCCTCTTGCCTTGTCTGCTGGGTTTCTTTCAGTACCAGGGCCGGCTCTGTGCCGTGGCCCCAGCCTTTAGCACCTATTGTTCTCGGGTTTTCCCAAGTTCTTCTGTTATAAGATCCCGAGCTTTCATGAAAGGCTCGTTCGTTGAGAGTATCGTTTGATGGAGGTCGTTGGTTCTCGCATGGTACAAATGGCGGCACCCCGTCCCTAAATGTCTGAGTCGCTTGGGGTGTCAGACCCTCATAAACCATTAAACCAAACAAAAGGCGACACCTTTAATATGTGTGCGCTATAATGCGGCTATTGCATATACAGGGAGGCGCCGTGCTTTGGATGTGTCATGCAAGCCGCAGAACTCGCGGGGCGAACTAAAGCTCGCGAAAATCACGTAAGGTGCCAGTGAGGCAACCTCCTCGTTCAAAGAGGTTCGCAAGTCAGGGTATCTCGCGACGAGTAGCATGCCACAAGCAGCAGACAACGCCCTTTTTTGTTGGCTACCAAAAGAACAACACTAAACTACAAAAAGAGTACACCGCTCCGCGGAGCCAGCGATGTGCAGCGCTCACAATACTGCAACAAGCGACCGAGAAGCTCGACACTACGCACACATAAAAAAACACGTTGTCCGCTCTAACAAGGGCGACAGAAATCGCCCTTCCGCACTACACAAATAAATGGCTGCCGGTGTCGCAGTCAATCAAGCTAGGTTCTGCTACAACGCTGCTGGTAGCCAGCCGTGGATGGGAAGGGAGCCGCTCGGCGAACCGTGAGTCCCGCCGCCGCCTAGTCTGCGCCGCCGGACCCATGAAGTGCACGGGCAGCGCTCCCGCGCTGAACCACCCCTCCCCCCGTGCGCTGCTTACTCGGAATTAATCTAGCCGCTGGCCAGATCGCACACGTGATCACCGTTCTGGCGGTGAAGAACCTGCTGGACATGCGTGGTGGTGTTAAAAAAGTGCCCCTTTGGAGCAATCTTTATTCGGATGTACGCAAAACGCCACGTATGTATCCCAGGCTATATTTATCACAAATTTCGCAGACGCTCCAGCGTGTCTATCTTTCTGCCTGCTCGTAGTTCAAGAAGGCAACAAAAAAAGTCTAATTTGCTTCGTAGATCCTATTTAAACAATAGAGCACCACACTAGAAACAGAGGAAGAAGAAGGACATCCATCCGCCATTGCGGGCTCTATTTGTTGGCTGTACTGAAGATCTTCCTCCGGTCGCCTGGTTTATGTAAGCTGCTCTGATATGCATCTATATACCCTCTAGGTAACTTTATTTTGGCGTGTCTTCGTAGATATATTGTTAGAGCTGAAGGTTGCATTGTGTGAGCAAGTAGCAAAGACCGCGGCCACGCGGAGTAGGTCTTGCTTAGTCACTAACGCTAGAGGCTTGCTGTGGAAGCAGACCTTGCACTTTCCGACAAGATAATCTGCGCTAAGGTTCTTCGATTATTTTGTCGTTCATATCAGCAATGCACAAGACTCGAAACCTTCCTGAGCGCTTCGCCATTATGACTCGCAGTGTGCTGCAACGCAGTCCACTCTCCCTGCCGTACGAATCCAGGCCGAGCAGGCGAACAGCGCGATGGTGAAGTTCGAGCTAGACGCGACGTGGGCCCGTGACCTAGCCTATCACTGGCTGGGAGCTCTGTTTTTCTTCTACATCTTGGGCCTCTCACCCCCCATCGCTCTGTGGCTGCGGCAGAGCTTTTACAGCTACTGCGACGAGCCCGATTGCCATGTCATAGTGAAAGAGTTGCATCGCTCATTGGATATGCGCACGAACCCGTGCGACAACTTCTACAGGTGAGTTCCCTGATTTGCCGCTGCTGTTACCCTCAAGACATTCCGAGTTGTAGCGGCAGGCTGCATCCCGCGTACCATAATTTTGTCGTCGTTGTAGCACCGCCCCCTTTACTCCTCAGGACTGAGACGACTTGTTAACGTGAGCTGCTGTAATTCCATCTTCTGTCTTACCAAAGGCATGCACTTGCACCCGCAATGGTGAGCGGGATCTGCGATGCATGGCGGAGCGAAGGAAAACTTCACTGCCTTGCCATCTGCTGTCACAAAGCGTTGTGTGGATGCTCACTCACGGTACTGCAGCACCAGGCGCGCCGTGAGCCTCGACATCACGATCTGTGACGGCAGATGGCGCAGAAATAGTTTTGCTTTGCTCTGCCACGCAATGCAGATCCCGCAAACATCTGTGACCAACAATGCAATACCGTATATTGTAAGTAGACTGCATTACCAGGAGTACCAGCAGTACTTACAGAGTTTTTCACTATACTACCGTGCGAAAGTTTCAATTGTTGGTGACATGTGTACCGCACTGAACAAGCCATTGATCTTAATTCGCAACCGCACTGTGACTTTGCAGCGCTGTTCCGTAGATTCGTCTATTCCAACATCCTACCACTGCAGACAGCATGTCCAAGGTTTCTTTCATTATCGCCTGGTCGTCTGCCACGTGCATTCTAAACTTCGGTGTTGTTGCTACTGCGGCTGTGCGATGCAGCGCTTGTTTATTCGAGAGCAGAGTATGACAACGGCGCCTCGAAAGCTGCGGTCATTTAGTGCTGCTGATGCCAGGGATTTAAAGGATTGACGCCTATTTTGAGTTCACTCCTGGTAACAATCCTTCGGGCCATCTGTTGTAAATCCGGGCAGCATATCGTACCTCTTGTGTATATCTAATCGCATCGGTTCCAGTTTACGCAACTGCATCTGTACACCGCCCCTGCCAGATGAGTCTTTTTCTGTGTGTGCTCCCACTGCTACCACACATGCCAGAAACCCTAACACTTATGTGCCGAGAAGTGTGTCACCACGGACCCGAGCACCCGCGCTTAGCCGCGCGTGGCATAGCCCTGTCCGGGGAAAAGGGAATCCTGGTGGTTGAGCTGATGCCGATAGTCTGGACGTTTTTGAGGCCCCTCGGCGGAGGCAATAAACCACTCTGACCCCAGCTTGCTCTAGATGGCACCTACGGCCGGACCCGACCGAGGGAAATCGGCAGTCTCCTTTTCCTGTCCTTCTCTCCATATTTTACTTTCCTATCTTCTTTCTCACAAAATTCCTCTCTCCTCCTTTCTTCTCGATTTTTTCTTTCAGTTTTCATAGGCGGATAGGATAAACCGTGTGTGGCGTAACTACCCTTAGTTTCCCATATTTGGTTATAGCAGTGATGTACAGCTGGCGTGGCCAGGACTTACTTTTAAGTTCGTGTCCCGTCCCCTTCTTCGGTTCCATGCTAGGTGGGTTGCACAATGGCCGAAGAACACACTTTTTTATGGCTGCCTCTCTCCTTAGAAATGATTGCCCTTCGAAAAGTGGGCGGACCGATGATACCTTTATGTTTCTGAGCAAAAAGAAAACGTTCCCAAAGTACGTTGCTTAGTAGGCAGCGCAAATAAAAAACGGACGAGCGACGGAGTAAGGGACACGAAAAGACGTGCACGAGCGCTACTAGAAACTGTTTATTCATGTTGTAGTACAGGAGATATAAACAGAAGGAATAAACAGCATGAATAAACAGTTGTTATTAGCGCTCGTGAAAGTATTTTTGTGTCGCCTACTCCGTTCCTCGTCTGTTTTTTTTGCTGCCTACTAAACAACATGCATCAACAAGCCCGGCAGCTTGCTCTCCTGTTCCCAAAATGCCACATCGTTCATTGCGAACAAAAAGAAAGGCCAGCCAGATTAATATTCCTGTTTCTAGTATCAAACGTTATCGCAGGTTCCCTTGGCCCTAAGTATAAAGTGACAAAACTATCTAGTGGTGACCTTTTGCTCGAACTGCTCGATATCATTCACATTTAAAAGCGTGCAAACATAGAAACCGTTGGTGACATCCCTGTCTCCGTGACCCCATACAGATCGTTATAGTACGCGGCGTCATTTCTGACATTGAGATTCTGCACCTAACAGAAGGAGAAATGCTCGAAGGATTGTTAGATAAAATTGTGTCTTACGTACACAGAATCAAAATTCGTAAAGAAGACAGAGAAATTCCGACAAAGCACATGGTCCTGACCTTTGCCTCCTGCACCCTGCCCGAGTCAATCTAGGTAGGATACGCAAAACTCTCTCTCCGCTGGAATATACCTAACGCTCGACGCCGCTTCAAATGCCAGAGGTTTGGCCACGGCGCTCCAAGCTGCCGCGGCCGCGATACCTGCGCCAAATGTGCCTCTAATGATCATCAATCAAACGAATGCGATGCTGCGCCATGTTGCGCAAACTGCGAAGGCGACCACGCGGCTCATTCAAGGTCGTGTCGTGCATTGAAAAAAGGAAATAATTACCATCAAGACCACAGAGAATGCAACATTTAAAGAGGCAAGAACATGTTATGCAATGACGCATGACATTTTCTACATTACCCCCTACGCAAACGCCGATATGGTGCGTGGGCGTGGCACACCACACCGGTCTACGGCACCTCTTCATCTCACACACAGTGAGGGTGAGGCAGGGCCATCCACGCCTCCGGCAGACGCGGCGAAAGTTGCTATGCCACCCCCAAAAAGGGCCCGCCGGCCATCAAGTCGGCAACCCGCAAGGCTTCCCCGGTTCGAGAGAAGTCCACAACCCCCCCCCCCCCCCTCCCCTGCCCGTGGGTTCCCAGCGGAACTCCAGCGCTTCCACTTAAGCCTGTTTCACATGGTGCGACGGGACCGAAAAATTACGGCCCGGTCGCACTTTCGTTGCGACGGTAATCGCAGCCGCCGTTTCACATGACAACGATGAATTCAGTCGGTGCCGTCGGCACCAGCGCCCTAGCGTCGGTGCGGCCTTTCAGTGGGCGAAAATTCTTCGGCTGCAATAAATGTCAAGCATCGTGGCAGGCGTTGATTTCGTAATCATGGGTAATAATATTGAGCTGTGATGTATTATTAAGTTCAATAAAACGTTTTCGAGATTTTCCTGTCATGTCGCTGAGCTCCTATTGGCTGACTACTGTGACCATCGCTGCGACCGCACCGACGCTGCGACAATGCGACCAACTTGTTGAAAGTCTGTCGCAGTGGCCCTGCGACGAGAATGACGCGCATTTCTGTCGCACAGCGGCAGAAATCGCACTGCGCTGTGGCAATAATCGCATCATGTGAAACGGCCTTTACGCGATGGATATAAGTCAGAGCTCCCCTTAGCGAAAAAAGGCTGTCCTGTAAATACATCTCCAATACATTGTATGAATTTCATATAATTTTGCATTTTTGGTTCCTGTGTTTAAATTGACATACCAATGCTCTGTAGGTTTGCTAGGAGTACTATACTGAACATTCTTACAAATGCATCAAAAATGCATGTTCTGTCCACTTAGTATATTTATTATGCATAAAAATATACTAAAAATACACATGAAATACATTAAAAATATACTAAAAATATAAAACTATTAGATTATATATGCCATTAATATACATTGAATACATTAAAATTTACTAAAAATATACAACTATTAGATTAAAATATGCCAAAAGTATACACTAAAAATATACATTAAATATTTTAGAGCAGATTGAAAATATTGTTACAGGTTCTATTTACAAATAATATTTACAAGGCGGGTCGAGAGGAGCCTGGTGCGCCGGCGGCAGGATACTTGACTTTCTCTTCTACTTCCAGCCGCCGCACGTCTTCTTTATTCCTCAGAGCCCATGCGCAGCACGTGACATTTCCCCGTTCGCAGACGAAGCCCTCTGGGCCAGTCAATCAATCGGGGTCCCGAGAGTAGAATGGCTTCAGCCGTGCGACATGCACGACCTAGGTTGTCCTTGAGCGGCGTCCTTGCGTTGATTGGGGAGAGATGACATAGTTGAGGTCATTGAGGCGAGCAACAACGATCAACGGGCCTGTGTAGTGGGATAGCAGCTTTTCTGATAAGCCACGCTTGCGTAGGGGCGTCCACAACCATACAACTTCACCGGGCAGGTAGGAGACATCCTTGCGCCGGCGGTCATAACGCTGCTTAGAGCGATGCTGTGATGCCAAGGTGCGTATCCGGGCAATCCGACGGGCTTCTTCAGCGCGACATAGAGTGTTGGCAATAGAAGGCTCGGTGTCGAGAGAGAAAGGTAAGATGCTGTCGAGGGAGCTTCGAGGCGGACGGGCATAAAGAAGGAAGAATGGGCTGTAACCAGTTATTTCATGCCTCGACGTGTTATAGGCGTATGTAATGAAGGGAAGCACGTCGTCCCAGTTCTTATGGCGGGAATCGACATACATGGCCAGCATGGTCGTGAGTGTCCGATTGGTACGTTCAACCAGTCCATTAGTCTGGGGGTGGTACGGCGTCGAGTGGCGAAAATGGCATGAACTAAGACGCAGAAGCTCTTCCACAATGTCTACCGTAAACTGGCGACCGCGGTCACTGATAACAACTCGAGGAGGTCCATGCCGGAGGATGACAGCACGAAGAAGGAAGAGCGAGACCTCAGCAGCGGTGGCGCAAGGTAGGGCGGTGGTCTCACAGTAACGGGTGTGGTGATCAACGCACACTATAATCCAGCGGCTACCGTTGGACGAGCGGGGAAACGGGCCGAGCAGATCGAGTCCAACTTGTTCATATGGCGTGCTTGGAGGTGGCAAAGGATGCAGGCGTCCAGGCGGAGAAGTCGTGGGAAGCTTGAACCGCTGACACTGCACGCAGGTGGCCACGTAGCGCTGAACCATGTGACGCATTTTTTTTTGGCCAGTAAAAACGTTCTTTGATGCGGTTAAGGGTCCTGGCAAACCCCAAGTGCCCAGCTGTGACGTCATCGTGCATTTCCTGCAGAACAGAGGAGTACAGAGTAGCCGGAACGACGAGGAGAAAGCGCGCACCTCCAGGCGAGTAATTCGTTCTGTAGAGTAAACCGTCGCGAACGCAGAAAGGGCTTGCGGATGTCGGGTCACGGGCTTCGGCAAAAAGCGGCGCCAAGTGCTGATCCTTGCGTTGTTTCATCTGGAAAGTGCCAAGATCTGGAAACTCTTGGGAAACGGCAGCGAGATAGTCATCGAAGTTTTCATCATCGGAAGTAGTAACCGTGAGCGGCAGCCGCGAGAGGCAATCTGCGTCGGCGTGTTTGCGGCCACTTTTGTAAGACACTTTGAAGTTAAACTTTTGGAGGCGTAACGCCCAGCGGGCCAACCGACCGCAGGGGTCGCGTAGATTGACCAGCCAGCACAGAGAGTGATGGTCTGTGACGACTGTAAAAGCACGTCCATAAAGGTACGAACGAAACCGTTGTACGCCGAAAACAACGGCGAGACACTCTTGCTCTGTTACAGTGTAATTGCGTTCCGACTTGCTGAGGGTGCGACTTGCATAAGCGACAACGTGTTGATTGCCCTCATGGCGTTGGATAAGCACAGCACCCACGCCGATGCCGCTGGCGTCAGTGTGGAGTTCAGTCGGTGCTGTCGGGCAGACATGACGCAATATTGGCCGCGAGGTGAGGAGAAACTTGAGCTGCCGAAACGCGGAGTCGCATTCGGGAGTCCAGTGGAAAGGGGTGTCTTTCTGCAGGAGACTTGTAAGCGGGTAGGCTAAATCAGAAAACTTGGGAACGAAACGCCGAAAATATGAGCAAATGCCTAGGAAACTCCTGAGCTCTTTCACTGATTTGGGTTCTTTGACACTGCTTACAGCTTCAACCTTCTGCGGGTCGGGTCTGAGGCCATCCTTTTCAACGAGATGACCAAGCACAGTAATTTGGCGTTCACCGAAGCGACACTTCTTCGAGTTCAGCACGAGGCCCGCTCTCTCTATGCAGTCTAGAACAATGGCTAAGCGGCTGTTATGTTCGGCGAAGGTCCTACCAAAAATAACATCGTCCAGATAACACATGCAAACTTGCCACTTCAGGCCACGTAAAAGCGTATCCATAAATCGTTCAAAAGTGGCAGGAGCGTTGCAAAGGCCGAAAGGCATAACATTAAATTCATACAACCCGTCAGGTGTCACGAATGCTGTCTTCTCTTTGTCTTGCGGGTGCATCGTGATCTGCCAGTACCCGGACCGTAGATCCACCGAGGAAAAGTAGGAGGCTGAGTGGAGGCAGTCAATGGCATCATCAACGCGCGGGAGCGGGTAAACATCCTTCTTTGTGACAGTGTTAAGCCGGCGGTAGTCGACACAAAATCGCCAAGTGCCATCTTTCTTTTTGACAAGGATCACTGGAGCAGCCCACGGGCTTGAAGATGCCTGAATGATGCCGCGGTGCAACATGTCACGGACTTGTTCATCGATTATCTGACGTTCGGAAGGCGAGACGCGGTATGGCTTCTGGCGAATCGGCTGTGCAGATCCAGTATTGATCATGTGATGGGTACGGGAAGCTGGAATCAGCGGTGGTTGGTCGCGACCAAAGTCAAACACGTCCGCATGCTTGATAAGAACGGCCACTAGTACCTGGCGGTCGCTAGTGGGTAGGGATTTGTTGACCATGGCTAGGAATTGAGAGTCGCTCAGATCGCGGCGTCTAGTTGGACGAGACACGTTGTCAGTGATCGCGGCAACTGGTACAGAAAAACGTTCTTCAAAGCCAGCAGGTTTTAAACCACATGGCAATACTGCAGGTTCGTTGGAATGATTGACAGTCCAAAGAGTGGCATGGCCCTTGGTCACATGGACGACGCTGCGGGGTACTAGCACACTTTTCTTTGCACAGTTAAGGGAACAAGGTTCCACCACAGCATCGAAGGCATCAGAAATCGTGCTCGAGGACACAAAGGGAACGAATATGGCAGACATTGCTGGAACGACGGTATCTTCAGAGACAGAAAACACTTGGGCAACCACTGGCGAGTCTTCTATGAGAGCTGACCGAAGGCCAGGACTTAACGATATGCCACCACTGCGGAAGTCGAGAGTAGCGCCGCACTGGTGCAAAAAGTCAATACCGAGGATGATGTCATGCGTAGAACGAGGGAGCACCGTGAATTCCGTGCGGAACATGTGGCCAGCGATCACTACATTCACAAAACAAATACCAATCGGAACCAATGATTCTCCCCCTACACCCCGGAATATAACAGCACGATCCCAAGCGAACATTATTTTACGACCCAGACGGTTCTTGAAAGTTGAACTCATCACTGACACCGTGGCACCAGTGTCCACTAAGGCCATGACGCAAATACCGTCCACTAAAACTTCAAGGCGGTTCCTTAACATAACAATGGGCAGAGGAATTGGCACTATCGATGATCCGGCGACCGCACCTCCATCGGCCGCACACGCTAGTTTCCCGGGGACGGTGGGGAACGACGTTGGGGGGAAGGCGAGCGGCGAGAGCGGTGCGGAGGTGGAGTCAGACTTCGGTCAGAGGAAGGGAGTCGTTCCGTGGTGGCGCGTAACTGGATGGGCGCTGAGACGATCTGAAGACACGGTCATGAACAGGCGCATTGAAACTCAGGCGAGGGTTCGACCACTGGCGCAGGGAGCGGGAAAACTGGCCCCGGCGACGGCAGAATCTAGAGATGTGACCGATCATACCACAGCGGTAACAAAGTGGTGGGTCGGGGGGGCACTCGGGATAACACTCCTCGTAGCCAGTGTCGAAACGACCATCGTACTCCGGCTGCCGCAGGTGGCGTTGCGGATGAGCTGGCGCCCTGGGGCCGGGGCGGGTGATCCGGGGAGCGTCGCTGTAATCAATGCGAGTAGCACTGGTAGGGGCCTGGGCAGACAAATTCCAAGGGGAGGAGCGGTAGGCGGGAGCCGCCTGCAGAGAACAGCTCCCATACGGGACCTCACTGCGGCGCGCAAGATCTTGATGCCGGGAGAGTTCGTCACGCACGATTTGACGAATGACGTCAGGGAGAGTCGCCGCATTCACAGGCTCGTGGAAATCCACGCTGGCGACGGTGGTGACGTTAGGCAGGCGACCGAACTTGGGAGTAATTCGACGCAGTTTTAGAGCTTCAAAGGTGCGGCAGTGCTTGATGATATCCGTGGGCGAGTCTAAATTTTCTTTACTAATAAGAAAGCTGTAGACGTCCTCTGCGATGCCCTTCAGGAGATGACCAACGCGATCTTCGTCGGACATACTGGGATTAACGACTTTGCACAGCTTCAAGACCTCTTCTATGTAAGTCGTGCAGGTCTCTCCAGGCACTTGCGCTCTCTGAAGCAAAGACTGCTCAGCGCATTTTCGTTTGGCAACAGTATCCCCGAAGCAGCTGCGGAGCTCTTCCATGAAGCGGTCCCAACTTGTTATTGATGCCTCATGGTTTTCGAACCAAGTTAGCGCGGTGCCATCGAGAAAGAAGACGACATTGGCCAGCTGAAGAGTGGCATCCCAGCCGTTGTATTTGCTCACCCGCTTGTAATTGGTGAGCCAATCAACCACGTCTTCGCCAGCCTTCCCGGAAAACGTCCGCGGCTCACGGCAGTGCTGCCAAGCGGGCGTTGCGGCGCCGGTCGGACGGGCGTCGGCTTCCTTGGGCATTTGCACGGGCAACGGTGGCAATCCGGCGATTCTTCGGCTGCAGCGGTTGCGAGAGGGGTCCGTGGTGATTGACCCGGCACCTCCACCACACTGTTACCGGTTCTATTTACAAATAATATTTACAAGGCAGGTCGAGAGGAGCCTGGTGCGCCGGCGGCAGGATTCTTGACTTTCTCTTCTACTTCCAGCCGCCGCACGTCTTCTTTATTCCTCAGAGCCCATGCGCAGCACGTGACAATATATTCACTTCGGCTCGGCTTAAAAAAGGTGTGATAGTCCGATTCACTGGATAATACTGATCAATGTTGTCAACAGCAGAGGTAATGAATGAATTGGTTATAAGCATCAGCAGACATATATTATGGTGGGACAACCTAAAAACAATGAAAAATATTAAGCCCCTGCTTGCAGACAAACAATCCCAGAGAAAACGCGTTGTCATCAAGAAGTCTATACCAATGATAGGTCACGTGACGGCACCTGAACGGGAAAGGTGTCGCCACGCAGGAAATGCGGACGGAAAGTGACGTCTGCAAACAGGAACTCCGTCAAGCCTGCTACTCGGCTTATATATACCCCCCCCCCCCTCAAGAGGAAACACATCTTGCCCGGTGAGGCGCTTTTTGCCCAGAGACTGTGGGCCCCCAAAATGTCACACAAGCTTCGGAGTGGTCGCGTTCGAGTCTGCCGTCTCTCTAGAACCGAATAGTTGGTCGTAACTTGCGTCAGGCATCGGTCACGAGTCGAACTGTCAGCCAACAAATACATGGGCGTCTATGGGAGCCAGTCGGACTTACCAGTCGCGGTCCTTTTCGCTGGCATGTTCGGGCCAGGAGACGTACATGGCGCCATTCCCGGTATAATGCTATCACGCTGTCCACGCGTAATTTAATTAAGTGGCGATGGCCTTTCCGCTAGAAGTACACATAAACAAATGGACGGCAAGAAATGGAGTTTTCGCTGTCCCTGGAAACGTGATTTCGAGCACTAGGTTGTTCCCAGCAGCTTGAAGTGTGCTGCAAATATGCTGATGCGGACTATCCATTTGTTAGAATTGAAGCATACTAGGCAAGAATTAATTTCATAATTACAAAAGTACACTTTAAATGCAATGCCAACATGTCATTTCACGGAACGCGATTTCGAGCACTAACTGTTCAACGGCAGTTTGAAGTCTGCTGTATATAGGTCTACGCAGACAGCTCATTCGTTAGAATTGAAGTGCACTTTGTACAAAATAATGTAGTATTTGCGAAAGTAGAGTTTAAGTACGTTGTCAACATCCAAAGGCCATTTCCCGGTACGTGATTTCGAGCACTAGATTGTACTTCGGCAGTTAAAAGCGTGCTTCAAATATTTTTAAAAGGACTGCCAATTCGTTAAAATTGATGTATAGAGACGAATTGATTTCATATTTACAAAAGTACACTTTTAATACATTGACAAGATGCTAAAACCGCATACATATTTTTTCACGTGTTCTAAAACGGGCTCGATAAACGATTTAAGTGACGCATACTTCGAATGGATTAATTTCATATTCCGAAAGAACACTTTTAATACATTTACAAGGTGATAAAACCGCATAAATAATTTTTCACGTGGTTGAAACGTGCTCGAAACATGACCTATACTTCATACGAGTTAGTTTAATATTTACGAAAGTACAGTTTTAATATATTGACAAGATGCTAAAACCGCATTCATATTTTTTCACGTGTTTGAAACGTGCTCGAGACATGCTTTAAGTAACGTATACTTCGAATGAATTAATCATGCTTTAAGTGACGTATTTTTGGAAAATTTTAAGAATATATTTCGAATACCAAGCATAAAATTGCAGGAACCTATATTCGGCATATTTTTATCGCATTCATGAGTACAAAATATGTTTAAAAAGCATTACAAATATCCAAAAGTATACTACAAACGTATTAGTTTTCGCTAATGGTCGCCTCGGCCGCAGCGGCAGCGGAGCTCTCTTGACCACAAAAAAGAAAAAAAACAGGATAACAGGCCCTCCACAAGGAGTGACCTGAGGCTCTGAATACATCCCCCAAAATTTATCATGGCGTTCTTTACCCTCTGAAACTGCCATAGAATTTTAAATGACTACAGTGATGCAACAGATCCCTTACAAACTCTGTCTCCTGTAGCACTGTGCCTTCAGGAGACGAACTTGGTATCTTTCCACAAAAATATTTTTAGAAAGTGTAACATCTTCCCCCATGACCGTGAGCAGGCGAATAGGCTCTTTGGAGGTGTTGCTGTTGTAGTTCAGAGCGGTGTTGCAAGGTTTCAACCGATGAAATAAAGCTCCAAACGAACTATGAAGCCGTTGCAGTCACCGTCTTTAGCTATAAAACAATTACCGTATGCTCAGTATATCTTCAACTACACCTAACCCTTCATGGCCTAGAGTCACTTTTCGATCAGCTAGCATAGCCTTATTTGGCTGTTGGGATTTTAATGCGCACTCCTCGTTTTTGGGGAGTGAACAGACAGACATTAGGGGCCGTATAATAGAAGACGTTATTATGTGCAATACTTTT
This sequence comes from Amblyomma americanum, assembly GCF_052857255.1. Taxonomy (NCBI): domain Eukaryota; kingdom Metazoa; phylum Arthropoda; class Arachnida; order Ixodida; family Ixodidae; genus Amblyomma; species Amblyomma americanum. Next base: position 123,615,248 of record NC_135503.1, read on the forward strand.
TGCCTACTCAGCACAGGCAAACCCACATATTGCTATCCAGCCTCAGGAAAAATGACTTGCCTATACTTGTCTTTTAGTCCATCTGTTGTTACCTATTTTATTCAGGATGATCTTGATAACCCACACCGAAGCGATCACCTTTCGGTGGTGGATAACTTTTCATCACCACCATCAATCATTCCAAGCAAACCACGTCGTAGGAAGCTACACTTAGCGGACTGGCAACTGTTTTGAGAAAAGGCCAGTCAGGAGAAAGTATTTTTGAGCAGTCTTAACGTAGACAAAGTGAACGACATTTGTACAACTTGCATTATTGCTGCTGCGCGCCAAGCTATTCCTCAATCTTAAGGGATAGTACGAACAAACAACAAGGTCTGGTACACACAAGAATTCATAGAAGCGAAAAAGAAACAGAGCCTGGGGAGATTTTCGAAGATACCCAACTCATGAAAATACCATATATTTTAAATGGGCGAGAGCAAAAGCACAGTACATCCGCCGTAATACTGAAAAAGCATCATGGAGAAACTACGTATCATCCAAAAATAGTTCAGTTGCATCCAAACAAATGTGGGAACAAGTACGCAAACTTAAGGGAAGATTTTCTCTCACAATTCTTTTCTTAACAGCTCCGGATACACTAACTAGTATAAGGGGAACATTTCTTAAAGATTTCTAGTTCTTCACATTACAATCTTTTTTAAAGTATAAACACGCAGCGGAGAAACATATACTTCCAGCAACTCGTTGCTCAAACGAACTGTGGAATGGTTTAATAATGATCGTGGAAATGAACAAAATTCTCTCGGTAGGAAAAAAGGCAGCATCCGGCCCTGACAATATTCATGACTAAAAGCTGGCGCATGTTTCCCAACCGTCTGTGGAATCATTTTTGGATTTTTTAGCAAAATACGTGTCCTCGGAAAACTACCACAAGCCTGAAAGAAAGCAATTATTGTACAATTCCTCAAACCAGGAAAGCAACCAATATCCCCCACTAATTACAAGCCAATAGCGCTTACCAGCTGCCTCGATAAATCTATTGAAAGTGTGCTGAATATTAGTCTAAGTTTTGTCGTTTAATCTCGCGACATCATTGACATCCATCACTGCTGATTTAAAAAGCATGCTCAAAAACAGGCCATTTAGCTCACCTAAAAAATACTGTCCGAGATGGTTTTATACACAAACAGCACAATATTGCCGCCTTTTTCTACCTCGAGAAGGCATACAACACAATCTGGAGGTTCGCGATCTTTCGTGACCTAGCAGAGCTTGGCATCCGTGGCACGATGCTAAACGGTCTAAATGATTTCCTTTCCAACCGTTCTTTTCACGTACGCATAGTCTCAACCCTCTCAAGGAACTTCCTTCAAGAAAATGGTTTACCTCAGGGGTGTATTAAAAGCACAGCGCTCTTTGATATAAAAGTGAACTCCAAAGCCAAAGTAATCCCGAAGTCCAATATGTATTCAGTCTACGTTGAGGATCTGCAAATTGCCAGCACATCCTCGAACCTGGTAACATGCGATGGAAAATACAGTTGCCAACGAATAATCTAGCGTCTTGGGCAGAAGAAAACGGTTTCCAATTTTCCACACAGAGAACAGTGGGAATTGTTTTCTCTCCCAAACGAGGCCTACAAGCCGACCCATTCATACACCTCAACAAAACACAGATACCCGTAAAAAATGAGCCCAAATTGCTAAGCATATACCTTTTGACAAAAACTCACTTTCCTGCCACATATAAATGCGCCGAAACATAAATCTTCCCGATTCCTTAACACACTCAAAGTACTGTCACAAAAACATTGGGGTATCGAAAGGATATGACTTTTACAAATTTACTGCTCTGTAGTACGCTCTACCCTTGATCATGGATGTATAGTGTATGGTTCAGCGAGACCATCATATCTTAAACAACTGGATCCAGTACATGATTTAAGTTTCCATCTCTCCACTGGAGCTTACAGAACGTCATCCATAAGCAGTCTTTATGTAGAAACCAACGAGCCACCACCTTGCAAGCTGAGGAATCATGTTCACATGCTCGTACATTTTAAAACTCCGTTCGCTGCCCAAACACCTAAGCTACCCTATAGTGACAAAGTGTCCATCTAGAACACTGCTTAACAAAAAATCGCTCGCTATAAGGCCACTCCTCCTTCGTTTTGAGATGTGCCAATACCTTTGCGTACTAGATACAATACCTGGCATTGCTCGAAGACGAGCTCCACTTCCTCCATGGTACAATTTTCCTGCAATCTATGATATAGGTCTTGCACAGTTTTGTAAAAAACAACTCCACAACAAAATACAATAGAAGGATCCCTTGCGCTTGAAGAAAAATACTGTAGTTTTGCGGACATTTACACTTAACAATGGTTCAAAAACTGATGTTTACGTAGGAAGTGCTGTGGTGCAAGGGAATTTGAAGAAAACAGTACGACTTCCACAGTGCGCATCCATATTCAATGCCCAATTTTACGCAGTCTGTGTTGCCATAGAAAAAGTTGTAAACGAGAACCTCACAAACAGTATTATTTGCACAGACTCCCCCTGTGTACTTAAAGCCCTCTACTCTAGAAACGCCATCACTCTTATACTTGGCGATCCCGGCCGCGGCGGTCGAATTTCGATGGAGGCAAAATTCTAGAGGCTCGTGTGCTGTGCGATGTCAGTGCACGTTAAAGAACCCCAGGTGGTCGAAATTTCCGGAGCCCTTCACTACGGCGTCTCTCATAGCCTGAGTCGCTTTGGGACGTTAAACCCCCATAAACCAAACCAAACTCTTATACTTGGCGAATCATAAAAACATAGTAACAGCCACAGCTGGAGGACAAAACATTAAACTCTGCTGGGTCCCGAGTCATGTCGGAATAAAAATCAACGAGAGAGCAGATTTGGGCGCTGCTCAAGCTCGTGGCAAGGAAATTAAGAAAGTAGATATGCCCCTTATTGACTGCATGAAATCAGTGCAACGGAAATTAAGGAAAAAATGGCAGTCGGCATGGAACAGCGATATGAATAATAACCTGTACTTGGTAAAGCTGGTTTTAGGTGAATTTAAGTCATGTGTGCACCAGGAACGTATTAAGGAAGTTATCTTATGCCGTCTCCGCATAGGCCACAGGCACCTTACGCACATCTTCCTGCTAACAAAATAAGACAAACCTGTTTGCGAAGAATGCGGAGATAAACTTACGGTTAACAACATATTCTCTTTTGTTAAACTTTAAAACCTAAGAAAAGTACTTTACTCGATTTTATATTGAATGCATTCGTTTTCACCCAATGCTGCTTGTAGATGATAATGCCATTGTTAACATACTTTCTGTTTTTATCTTTTTAAAAGAAGCAGGCGTACTTGAAGAACTGTAAATTTTGAACCACTGGCTTGCTTCATTGCAATGCACACTTTCAGCCACCTTCTCATTCCTCATAAGAAGGCTGAGGTTTTTATTTGATTCGTTGGGAGCTTCAGCATGCTTTCCCAGCCAAGGGTAGCCGCTGAGGCTACCTGACATTTTTTGAGACTTTTACCATTAGCCATTTCGAAATTTCTTCTCTGTCATTACTAGGCAGTACAATCTTTTTAGGCCATCTACATCATCGATGATATTTCACGTTCCTGAACGTTATACCGAAAACTTATTCTATACCTGTAGCATGGCGCATGATCGCTTTAGCTTCGTATGTGCCTAGAAACTCAACACAACGTGACATTTTTGTGCCAACTGCGACCACATTGTCGCTGAAAGCTTCCTCACCTTAACCACCAACCTGACGCTCTTGCCACCCCTTGCTATACTTGATTTCTTTTAGAATCGATATTATAATTCTGTGTACACAGCATGATATACTGTTCTTTAACTTTCACAGATATTACTTTTAAAACGCGTTAGAGTAACGTTAGTGCTTTCTCCCCATATATTGTACACCAAGGAAGACTCAACTCAATTAATAACATGTAATTAACTTCTATTACCTAAACAATTTTCAAAATTTTGGTTTGGCCGCAGATATATTATATTTTCACCACCACCTAACATCTGGTGCACGTCGAAGAGAATTCGGGGAATCTCGTCGGGGCAGAGGACTGCGTACTGCAGTCGCCTAGGCCATGGTCTGAGCTGTTGGAGTTCTGGATGATGGGGAGCCAAGCGCATCGGGCACTTCTTAGCGCACAATGCCCGATAGAGTCACTACTTGAGGCTGGTAAGACGACGATAGCAGCCAAAGTAGCTCTTTTTGTACAATCTTGCCGACCGAATGCCGCATGTTTTTTTGTGATTTCTGCACCTTCTAATTGGCTTGTTGAGGCGACTTTAGGCGGTCGTGTCTATTGGCGTGCTCTTGCACCTTGGGCTTTTTCAATCATAGCAGCTTCTCCGCTGAATTCAACGAGGGTCTGAGTTGTAAACTGGATTGGAAGAAAGTTATGCTTTTTTGATGACAAAATGCCTCCTTTGTGCTCCTTTCTTTCGGCATTGAAAAATAACCCGCGAAATGAGAAAAAAAGCTCTCTTCACTTCGCTCGTGCGCTGCTTTATCTCAACGTTCTCAATCCTGATTTGAACGAATGAGAATTGTGTGCTGATCATGCAGAAGTTAGCGGTTGCCGCTGAAATCGATGGGCCACAGAGTCACACAACTGAAAACGATGACGGCTGTCTTGGAAAACGTGACTGCTGCTTTTCCTTCCTTGCTTTGCTTTGTCTGTGTACTGGCACCAAATATGACAGGTTCTTCTTTCTTTACACCTCAATTCCTTCGATGTGCTCGTTTATTTGGTGTTGGACTCTCAGTAGGCAGCCAGACAATGGACGGACGATGACACACGGACGAGCGAAGAAACTTGACTCTTTTAACACTTGAAAAGAACTACAGGAAAAAATGCACACAGAGAAGAAACAGGGGCTACGCGCTGAGCTACCAAAAGTTGTCACAACTGCAACACTCGAGCTCCAAGCTCGTTCTTCAAATCTTGCCGAAAGCCGGGGCCAGCCTACATCGCAGCGCGAAGCCTGACCCAGAACCGCTTAAAAATATGCAACACGCCCTTCTATAACCTATTCCGGAAGGTCTCGAAGATGGCGAGGGTGCTGAAAAAGTGAGGAGGCGTCGCAGCACGCGTTAAGCTGCATCTCCCGCCACTATCCTCGAGAGAGTTGGAATGCTCTCGAAAATCTGTCCGCGCGCGCCCCGCTTCGCCAAGGTAGCGGATGAAAGAGATCCTGGCCCCTGCACTGAGATGCGCTTACACCCGCGTGCGCCTTTGGGAATGTAAGGGAAATTTGTCGCTCTTCGGCGCACGCGGAACGCCTTGCGCTCGCTAAAGCGGCCTTACAATGGCTCTGTAAAAGCTCGGTCTGAAATGGCTCTCACTGATGTGCCGATCACTCAGGACAGCCCTTCACGCACTTTCAATGTTTCATCCTGGCAGACTCAATGGCAGAAAACTTGGCATAACCAGTGAGCCACACTGCAGAAGCATAAATTTAGTTTAAACACAGCCATTACGTCCTAAACTTCGCGCTAAATTTTCACCTGCCCGCCTTTTCCACCTGATTATTACTAAGGAACCCGTACGTGCTCCCTTCTCAGAGAACTCTTCGTTTCGGAAATCGATTTTGTGAGGGACCTGAAGGCTCTTTTCACGGGATCCTTTAGCGCACAAGAGTTGTATCGAATCTAGGGATTCAATGCTGCCAGTTTTTTCGCTTGGTTTTGGCTATTGACCAGAGAGTTACTCGCTCAAATGTCAAAGCGGCTAATGTCATGGTGACAACTGAGGAAAATTGCGCATTCGTAAAAAGACAAAATTTCACATACGATAAGTGAGATCTAGAAGAGTAGCGTCCAAAGCTGCATCTCGCATCGAGTCGACACAAGAAGTCATGCACATTTAACAAGCGTTTCAAACATAATGATAAAGCCAGAAGGCTAAAAAAGAAAGGGTCGTGCTCAACAGATCACACCCGTAATTTTCGACTATCTTAGCGGCCAACGTGGTACGTCCTATAATGCCGCACGTTTCACTTGTGTGGCGCTGGTGAACAATCTCAGCGTTAGGGTACCCGTAAGATACGTGCATTCTAAAATGAAAGCGGAGGCACCGCCACAGCTTAGTTCGCAGGGTACTGTACGCCATGTTCACAGACTATGATTCGTACCCACCCCCTTCATGCCTTTGATTTCTTCTCGGGTGGCGCTCGGCTGCTGGCCCAAAGACGCGGGTTCGATCCCGGCGGCGGCGGTCGAATTTCGATGGAGGCGAAATTCTAGTTGCCTGTGTACTGTGCGATGTCAGTGAACGTTAAAGAATTCCAGGTGGCCGAAATTTGTCGCTTTGGAATGCTAAACCCGCATAAACGAAACCGAAATCAAAGCTTTGATTTTTACATTATTTGAAACGCAAAATATTGTCTGGTTGTTTTTGCCTGGTTTGAAATCTTCTTTATTAAATTTTAAATTATTATTTGACTCCTGCTCTAGTCATTACCCACCATAAGGAAATAATTCCATTTACCTTTTTCGGTTGCATGTAGTTTTCAACTGTTGGCTTCCGAGGTTTAACGATGGCAACAGCTCTTGCTCTATACCTATTTCTGGTCCCTACGGTTTGTTACTCCAGTGTTACCTAACATATTTATGCACTGCGACACCACAGATTCGTGTGCGGCCGCTGGGCGCTGACCAACGCGCCGTTCACCGACCAAATGACCCAACACCGGCTCCGCTTCAGGCGGCGGCTGGAGGAGGCCATGCTAAGCGTGGATACCAGGCGTCACGGGCAGGGCGCCGTCGAGAAGGCTGCCAGATTATACTCAGCGTGCAGGTAACAGACAGCAGTGCGCTGTGGAGCGTCGCCATCGCTTGAGTGGTAACCACTGTGGTCTCCTAAAGAATACACACAGCGGTGGGAACTCTTCGCCAATCGTTAGGTACGCACAAGGTCCGCGATTTTCCACCAGGCTTTCAACACCTGTCAAGATCGACCACGGACATCACTTTCCATGAATACAGCAGGCTTGGTACACCGATTACAATTTAATAGTCGCACTTTTATACATTGCACCGGCAGCTGCAGACGTACGCCCATCGTCATCTTCACACACCAAACTACATTGACGACGGGAAACAAACAAAACAAACAGGGAACGACCCAGAAGAGATGCACTGGTGCGAACGAGGCCTTAAAGAGACTTTATTAGCGCAATTCGCCTTCCTTTTTGCTTAAAATTAAGAGCAGAAATTTTACGTAGAGCAACCCAAATGGGGAGATCGAAAGTGAAATATGGTTCGAAATGTGCGCAATGCTCGCATCGAGAAGGATGGTGAAGTGCTAGGCAAATTGAGGTGTAGTGACCATGGCTCGGTGAGACTCACAGTTTGTCTATATTTCGAAAGGGATAGAATGAAAACTTGTAACAAAGAAGCACATAAACTAAATAATGGCATGAGTGAAGGTAGAGAAGCTCAGGTTTTTGTCTGCACACTGACATTTCGCTTGACTCAGGAAGACTTCTTTTACTTTGACCATGACTTTGGCGTTCTTACCACGAAAAGCATGCATTGTGCAGTAGTTTAAGGGGTAGTGTATTTAGGCCGGAAAAAAATGCGTACATAGCAGTATTTCTAACAGTAGGTTGTTATGTTGCTCCGAGAAGCATAATGTGCGGTAAAATATCAATTTGGATTCAAATCAATAATTTCTGTTAACCGGGAGGGTGTGCAGCTCAATCGCAGATCCAGAGATTTGCTTCTGATCTCTTATTGGAATGCGCCATGAAATATTTAAATGCAATCAATTGTACTGGCACGGAGCAAATGCGGTGCCATGCTTATTTCCCTACCCAATGTATTCCAGTTCTGGGTTCGTTGTGCCTCACTTTTCTATCCATTCTATTTATGGTTCTATTCTCATTTCGACTGCTCAACTACGCAAAATCTGTGACATTCGTAGATCGCGGCGAGTCCTCACATCGCTCCTACCGGCATTGGGAGGTGGTTGCTTCAAACGCAGCCATTGGTGGGGATTGTGAAACTCAGGTTGCTCTTCCCGGACATTATGAAAAGGAGTACCTCCTGCAGGCATCATTTTTAAACAGCTTGTTTTTTGAAGTCTGTGTAATTTACACGTAGGTGTATATTGTGGATGTACGCCTGATGTTGCCTCAGTCATTTCCTTAGCCGCTTTCTTTTTTGCTGTGTCGTTCTTCATCAGCGTATCCGATCACTTCACTTAGTATTGAGAAAGAGACGGGGATAGGGGCAGTATGAGGGGAGTTGGTTGACAGGTGGCAAGTGGACAGAGGCAAATCGCCATAAATACCACTTCACAGGTGGAGGCTTCACAGAGACGCCGCTGCCTGTAGGGCAGCTTTCGTCTCCATGGCCCTCCTAACGTTATCGCATAAAAAACACCAGATAATGAACGTTTAAGAAGATATCAAAAGCATAAAAAAAAGATCAGTAAGTAGAAAGAGCTAAGAGAGGCAATTGCGTAAAATATGAAGAAAAGACAGCAGTGTTTTAAATAGCCATCATCGTCATCAGCACCAACCTGACTATGCCCACTGCAGGAAAGCCTCTCCTATACCTCTACAAGTACTTTGTCCAGAGCAAGCCTCGATCACCTTATCGTCGCGAATTAAGAAAATAAGAGCGTTCTCCAGAAGACGAAAAATAAATTTAAAAGGACTTTCGCACCAATAGAAAAGGAGACAAATGCCCTCAGGTAATCAGACAATATAGAAAAGCAGTGCAAAATGCTTGAGGGTTTCTGCCGCAGCCAAATACTATATTGAGGAAGTGGTGCCGAGATCATGTAGATTCTAGACGTAACGAAAGAGAAGGTAACAAAATCTCCACAAGTATAGTTAAATTTTGCAAACGAAGTAAGGCAAGCGTATACGCAATGAAGCAGGGTGCGGAGAAATCATGCTAGTAAAAGCTTGGTTCCTTCGATACGAAGATCTCAATTCTTTTAAGCGTTCCATATGCCTCAATCAATGCTACCATCAAACTAATCAATAATAAATCATTGTTAAAAATTTGAATTTTAAATGATTTGTTAGCTGACTGACATACAAGGCATAGTAAAGAAATCACTAATATAATCAAAACAAAACTGAACTACAATCAATAAAGGCAATAAGCTTACTTCTTCGGAAGAGTCCATGGCAGTAAACCACGTAGTATTCTATAATGCTTGCCGCAACAAGTTCATACAGAACCTGCCGAGAACTAGGCGTATTCAATACCTTGAAGTCTGCATCATCAAGGTGCAAGGCAAAATAAACTATGTAAATTTTCAAGTTTCACTAACCTCAGCCAGAGCTCTTGAGGGGGAATTAGCCAATATTTCACAGCGCTCTGCCCTATGTCAGCATCACGTTTAAAACATCGTCGAGTTAACAACAACGCGATTAGAGGAGGCCGTTTTAGCGTAGGGCATGATGGCATCCGTGGCCAAAAGCTTCGTTTGTAACAGTAAATCCTGTGGCCACAACAATCAAAGAGAAACCGCACACCCACAGCGTTGAGCAGTCGCTCTGCATTGTTTCTAACATCGTCGAGTTAAAAACAAGGTGAATAGAAGAGGCCGTTTTCGCGTAGGGCATGATGTAATCCGTGGCAAAAATCTTCGTTCGTAAGAGTAAATCCCGTGGCCACAACAATCAAAAAGAAACCGCACGCCCACAGTGTTGAGCAGTCGCTCTGCATTGTCTCTAACGTCGTCGAGTTAAAAACAAGGTGAATAGAAGAGGCCGTTTTCGCGTAGGGCATGATGTAATCCGTGGCAAAAATCTTCGTTTGTAAGAGTAAATCCCGTGGCCACGACAATCAAAGAGAAATCGCACACCCACAGCGTTGAGCAGTCGCTCTGCACTGTGGCACCTGCTCCCGCACCCCCTCATGAACATGGCAGGAAATAACGGCGTTCCTGTGACATTCCTGGACTCGAAAAAGTTGGCGCGTATGCCACCGAGTAAATAACGCAAAGAGATTGCGTACATGCACAATAAAGCACGCCGCGCAAGATGCTGCCTTTAAAATCAGTTACATCTAATCATCACCATCAGATAAAATTATAAAAGATAATTATAAGACTACAAGCCGATAAAGTTATTCAAGGTAAAGTATATAAGGTTGAAACAGTGTAGTTATTCCGAAATTAAGGCGACTTAGCTGAAAAGCTTGGTCCCCTTGCGCAAGCCTGGGCAAGTGCATATATGTGTGTTTTTCCCCAGTGGCTGTTGCTCCTTCTTTTCATGCTTAATTGACCTTTGAGGAACAAAGTGTTCAGCAATAAACCTTTATTTACGCTGTTGTTTTCAGATAACTACTCAACTGCTAACTTTTCTTACAGCGATAGCATTTATGTTGCAACCCTTGCTGTAAGAGAGTCCATTTGTCCGGTGATTGCTGTGCCTCAACTGCAGTTGCTAGCAAATCAGCCAGAATGAATTATACGCGACTTTTGAGCGACCAGGGGTGTCACATATACGACCAAGAAAAATCGGCAACTCAGCCATAGGAAATTATATTCGCCAATAAGGATAATTGTGTGCCGAAATAGGCACGAAAAAGCAAATACAGAAAAGTCTTACTCCTACATTCAGGGATTCCGTAGAAAAGCACTGCAGTTTACTTTAACCACCGGGGGTCCTCTAACAGGCACACACATTGCGCACCTCACGAGCATTTTGCATTTCCTCTCCGTCAAAATGCGACGGGCAAGGCAGGAATTTGATCTCGTGACTCCGGTCCACTGAACAAATGAGAGAAAAAAAAAGATTTTCATCACGATGATTCATTGTAGAGGTTTTTTTCGCGACTCTTTGGTATAGACATTTAGCTTTGTCAACAGCGCTGATCCAGCACGGCAAGGCACAGCAGAAAGGGCCCTGGCTGGCACTGTGTCTCCTTCGTGCGCATTGTTGCGGTCACGTATTCAGTGCATTTGGAAAACACTTTTCAGTCGTACATGCCTTTTTGAAAAATGTGGTAAGCAGTAAAGGGGGGAAATATAAGTCTTCTTAGATAACTTTTAAATATCTTTCAAGTAGCTTTTTACGTAACTGCAGCACAGAGAGTTATTTACCGATTCCAAAGAGATTTCCTTCCCGAACAGCCCTTGTTTACTGAAGCGTATTGCCTCGAATGTTTGACTGTTGTAGGATCAGAAAAAATGAGTATGAAAAAAAAGCAGGCCGATAACTACGCTTTTCGGTAACGAAAATTTTGGCCGCTGCTGCTGCGGTATTTCAATGTAGGTGACCGAAGACAGAACACGGAGTGTATAACAGACGCGGACATGGTTTAGGCTTCGGCAGCACGCCGAGCGATCCGCCACCGCCGAGCCTCTCCCTAACAGAATTCTCACTGGAAATATTTGCAACTGATATTACAGAATTATTCACGCGACAATGACGCAAGTAAAGATGTCAAATAAGGCAAGAGCCATCCATTGGGTATTACGGTGATAACGCCACACGATGGGAAGCTATTGCAGTTGCTGGGAATTCAGTGGGTTCTGTAGCACAATTGAGTGCATTAGTCGCCGTCTCCCCTTATCTCCTCCATATCTTTCAGTGCTGGAGTTTATCTTTAAATGCGCGCGTGGTTACTCACGTAACACAACGTATGGCGCACTATTCTCCGTCAGGCTACAACATTTAATGAACGTTTAAGTAAAAAGGTCGGAAATAGAAAAGACATGATTCACCACGTGCTAATTAAAACAGCGTGGCGATAAAACCGCATACAGGCAACTCAGACTCACTTTTTAAATACCATGGCGTCAGCTTTGAATGGTTTCCCGTATATGGTAGTGGTGAGCGGTTACTATGTGAAGTTTCTAATTAAATTTTGTGTTTCCGCATTTTATATGACAGTCACCATCTCAGACAACGGCATTCCGCTAATCAAAAGACATACTACTATACGAACAATGAGAGATATTCTAAAATGTAATGATAGCGACATATCTGTAACGTTTTCTAGTTATCATTTGCGTAAGACATTCAAAATACACCACATGATAATCCTCAGTTTGAGCGTTAAACGGATGTTTTCGATGTAATTTTATAACTTATTACATTAGCATAGCTAAGGACTGGGGTGGTGTAGGTTGGTCTTAATAACCAGTAAACTGCCTCAGTGTAGAGCAAACTTGTCATCCTTTTTTGATGTAATACGGCCACGCTTCGCGTTGACCGGTTCCCAGCGGCGCGAAACAAGCATCTCTCTCGTTTTCACGAGCCTCAGCAGCTGCAGCGGCGCGTTTCGTCTCCATTCACACGTCGTGTCTCCACTGTTCTTTTCAGAAAGCATTACAACATGGCACGACCGTAAAACAACGCGGTTTGGCAAAACCCAACGCAGGAAGTGGCCCAAAGAAGCAGACAATCAGCGTGTTCTATCCGTGCCACGAACGGTGCGGAAGCTCTGCTCATATTGCCAGCTATTACTATTTTATGCGTTAGTGTTAGAAGGCTTATGCGGGATGGAATTTCGGTTTGGGTGGAATATATATGAGCGTCCCCTTTGAAACAGGGTGGTGGCGGTTACCATCATCCTCAGTTTCTTTAATAACTTTAACAGTTTTTTCAATTAGTCGAAAACTTCCCGTTTTCCTTAAATACATTTTCAGTCCTATACAATCCTTACCTTATGTCGTCTCTGCTTTTGAGCTACCAACGTTCCAGTCTCTTTTTGCTTACACCACACATTTAGAACCACCATCGCCATCCCACGGGAATGCAGCGAGTCAAACAGAACGGCGAGAGGATGGAATCACCGCAGGAGGACACCATAGAACCTAAAATGACACTAGTGTTAGCGAACTCAGTTGGACAAGACGAAGCGCTCACGAAATCTGAGGCCGTCTGCTAGCCCATGCAGTACGCATCAAGCGCGTTTATCACTAATGATCTATTTATTTTTTTTGGTGAGGGGGGGAGGAGGCGAAGAGTGGGGGGGGGGGGGGTTGTGGCGGGATGGGCAGTTCGGGAAGGGGCGGCGGTTGCGGCAGGGTGAGAATGTAATTGGCCCTGCGTATTTAGTGCCCCCACTTCAAACCACATGACGTGAGGGGACTCTGAACTATCAAACATCGAGTATGGGCACCGCCGCCATTCACCGAAAGCAACGTTAAACGTGTTTCCTCATATCTTTGAAATAGCTGGCGGCTGGTCGCAATGTATTTGTTATGGTGTATATGTGCACTGCTGACTTACATATCCACAATTGTAGAGAGCGTGTTTTGTTCGAAACGAGGACATTGAATATCTGTTGGGTCTTATTCATGTGGCAATGCATCTTAGGCTACAGTACACTAGCAGTTTGCTGTACACGCTTGTGGCATAAGTACATGAGAACCAAATTTCGGCACCGTCTAGAACTAGCTACATTATAAAGGTGAAACGCTTATTTTGTTTGTCTTCTATATCAGGTACCAAATATTCGATGACAGCTGCGAGCTCAAGGCCCTGGTTTCTCTCCTTGCTGAATTGAAGATCACGTGGCCCTTTTCGAAAGAACAGTCAACCACGCTGGGCAACGTGTCGGCCATCACAGCTCTCACCAAGTTGCGGATGCGGCACGGCATTGACCTGCTCTACGCTGGCGGTGTTTCCGCTGCCAGCGTAAAGCTTGGGCGCCAACTTGTGCTGCGCGTAGGCTCTTTGCTACCGCCTCCTCAGCCTGTGCTAAATGGCCCGCAACTGAGCAGTGGCGTTGCAAACCTGGCACGGATGATGGGCTCGGCTTCTGTGAACTACGCATTTCTGGCGCAAATGGTCCGGTCGCAAGAGGAGAAGTTGGCCACTTTCATGAATCATACTAAGCTTGAACGCGACGAAGACACCTTGCTAACCTTTGATAAAGCCAACTACATCTTCTCCGGCTATAACTGGACGCTGTTTAAAGAAGTGGTAACTGCCGAGCTTGGCTACGGACTAGCAGCTAAGGACTACATCTCCGTCAGCAGCCGCACTTTTAAGGCCGTAACTGGCGCCCTTGAAGATGGTGTGGCCATGCACGCATTTCTGGGTTGGCGCCTGGTTCGTGAGCTTGCACCCATGGCCTGCAGCCAGGCTGGGCTTGCTCTGGCACAAGCTGCTGGTGGCGACGTGGATCTGCTGTCTGACTCGCTAACCACCAGTGCTATGAACCGGCTTCAAGAACACATGCCCATGGCAGTCGCTGCACCTTACATCCACCAACAACAGCCGGGACACTCACGGGAAGACCTCCAGCGGAATGTCGGCCACCTAGTACAGAGTCTCAGGGAAGGCCTCAGCAGCAGCTCCTATCTTACTGCGAGCTTTCGAAAGACAACGGCTAGGCTGATGAGGAAACTCAAGTCACACGTCCTCTATCCTGACTTCACGCACCTTGACGTTCAAGTCGACCGGCTGTACAGGTGAGAGCGACTCATGCGTTTTGAAAATGCTCCGAAGTATTGTGAGTGCACTGCCATGGGGTCTTTGTTGTAACCATTTTCCTTGCGCTTTTTAGTGTTAGTAATGAAATTGTTCTGAACAACATTTAAGTCGCAGCAGGTATACTCGCGCGCAGTGAGATTAGCTGCCCGCCGTAAGTGACCACACTGCTATCGCACTCGACTGCAAATGACAGCGCCGTGATGCACTTACACATATTGCGGCAAACTACTGAGTGACTGTGCTCTTACGCATGGGGCAGAATCGGACTGGTATTGGTTCATGATGTGGGCTGGTACCATATGGTGCGTGTGGCATGTTACGTGGATCACGGTAGTAGTACAGATGGCATACAGTTTTAGATATATCTTAGTCTACATACGATTAAACCCGCCGCGGTGGCTCAGTGGTTAGGGCGCTCGACTACTCATCCGGAGTCCCCGGGTTCGAACCCGACTGCGGCGGCTGCGTTTTTATGGAGGAAAAACGCTAAGGCGCCCGTGTGCTGTGCGATGTCACTGCACCTTAAAGATCCCCAGGTGGTCGAAAATATTCCGGAGCCCTCCACTACGGCACCTATCTCTTCCTTTCTTCTTTCACTCCCTCCTTTATCCCTTCCCTTACGGCGCGGTTCAGGTGTCCAAAGATATATGAGACAGATACTTCGCCATTTCCTTTCCTCCAAAAAACCAATTATTATTATTATTATTATTACATACGATTCTTACATTCACAAACAGTGTTGGCAGCCTTTGAGATGAAACAGCCTAACTGAGGTGGCAGCTCCCTCCCGTTTAAATTGTTGTAAAAACCGCGAAAAAGGAAACACAAAAGAATTTATTGCATACAATTGATTTCAGAACCCACGGTGGCAGTATCACAGTACGGGCTTCAAAAAGCGATAGTTACAATATTCAGCGTGAATACTGATCTGTTACTTTCTCTGTTTCTTTCGTTTTTTCGTCCCTTCTTTCTTCCTTTCTTTCCTTCCTTGTATCGTTCTTAACTACTTTTTCTTCTTTATTGCTTTGACAAGTAAATAAAATCAAATACATTAATTTAAGACATCCTTGTGGGAAAAAAGCAAAAATATCACCGGCGATAATAACATCGTATACGTTGCTCAGTGTACAGTCCTTTAGATCGCGGTTCTCTACACATCCTTTATAGGTCATTACTCTTAACTTTGTAGAAAAGCAGCACATTTCGTTGTAATTATATCTGAAAACAAGAGCTGTTTTCTCGCTTCTCACAATCCTTCGCGAAAAAACAAATCGGGTCTCATTAAACGACGCAAATTAAAACAATGGGAGGCGGTCCAAAGAAAATGCCCTGTACTTTACAAAAACAAGAAGCAGTACGTTTAAGCGTTAAAGCCCAATTAAATGGGCCAGCGGCGCTGTGCTTACAACATATCAAAACGGTGTAATGAAAGGCAGCGAAGGGGAACCAAGATTTTTGTTTCTGCTTCCATGTACTACAGGGGACAGAAATCATCCGGACGCGTGGCTGCAGATCTTGATGTATAGCGTTACGTGTGCCAAAGATTGCCTTGTTTTGTAGCACCTCAAAGAGAACTCAAATCAAACATTCACCCCCACTCCCCTCCCCAACTGTGGTCTGAACTACCGACAGATAACGAAGCTCTGCGCTTTGGTCGGCGCTAGAACATCCTCGGGACTTGTCTCCAATGGTAGTTGTTTTACTGGTTCCAAGTGCTTATAGCTGTGTACACAGAGCCGATGGTTACCGGTCCTCAAAGTGTTCTCATGATGAAGAAGCAGTGTGCATGAAGCGCATAGTGTTCCTTTAAGCACGCGCGCTGTTTTCGGAATCGCTTATTGGCCGCTGAGACAGTACCGTTCAGTTGGGAATAGCCAATATATGCAGTTCTGGGAAATGCGGAAGCCTACTGCATGGTCAAAAGTAATAACGCTGGAGCTTCCTCTATCCAAACATATTCCAGGCTCAATCTTTGCTGTTAATTAGGCACTGCAAGAAGCTAAAGATACGTTCAGCTAAAGCGTTCAGCAAAAGAAGCTGAACGCAGTCAGTGCTTGCTGACTTGTAATGACACTTAGGCATGTGAAATGAGCCGCTTTCTCAAGGAAATCGCGCAGTTCCGAAGTGCATTAAAAGATTACGTGACCTAAAAGCAGGATATTTGACAAGGTCCGTGTTCGCCTGCCGTTGAAGACGTGGCCCCACACTTTCGACGTCGTAGTGCTCCCAAGGACTCATTTTCTTATGGGGCGTTCCTATGAACATATAAAGTTATAAATCTTTCATTTTCATTAGGCGGTTGATGAA
This sequence comes from Amblyomma americanum, assembly GCF_052857255.1. Lineage (NCBI taxonomy): Eukaryota > Metazoa > Arthropoda > Arachnida > Ixodida > Ixodidae > Amblyomma > Amblyomma americanum. Next base: position 123,632,016 of record NC_135503.1, read on the forward strand.
ACTCACTGAAAATATAAAAAAATGAGCTGAATATAAGTAAAAGACTTAGTAGCGTGAAAAAAAAAAACTTTCTGGAACTCTGTCCTAGGAAGGCATATACTAACAGAGCCAGCAACCACTGCAGTGGAAGCAGTTTCAGTGCCTTTTGTCTTGTTCAAAATACATGCGTTGAATAAGCCTCCTATTATCCTTTGCTTGGGTGGGTTTCTACAAAGCTACCATAACTAAGAAATGTCTTAAATCTTGTCGAGTGCCAACTATTGTTGCCTTACTCACCGTACCTTTTTGTTTAAATCATTTCCTTAATTATTTCGCTATATCTGCATGAGACGAACATTTTAGTCTCTGATTATTTTCAGCTCGTCCAACTTTTTCTGAAGTGCGCAATATGTTCGCGCAATGCCCTCACTCTTGCCATTCTGCCGGCACTGTCCAGGCACATACCGGACTTCGAGGGTGACTGCCTCAACATGACGATGGTCCTACTTAGAGAGAGCAGCTCGATTCTCTACAAGAACCTGGGGAGGGCGGTCGCGCTATACGGCGAAGGCTGGCACCTGCCGCAAATCGCTACCGAGCCTTCGTTCGCGCCCGAGGCCGACGCACTGTTCGTGCCAATGGGCGCCGCCACGGTACCTCTGTATGTGACCGGTGCACCGGCACTGTGGAAGCTGGGCGCCTTGGGCTCCGTGCTCGGCCGCCAGGTGGTTGGCAGGGTTCTAGACCTGGCCAGCGCGTGGCACCAGTTCACACCACCCAAGGCAAGCTGCTTCTCCAACGAGAGCCTGGTGCAAGCATACGCATTACATCGAGCTCACTACGCGTTCTACATTGCGATCAGCCATGGAGGCAAGGCCCTGGAGAAGCAACGCCTGAGAGGCCTCGAGCGCTTCAGCGACGACCAGCTACTGTTTGTGGCCAGCTGCTTCACTCTTTGCAGCTCCGATAAGGAGGCCGCCACAGGAGAAGCCGTGTGCAATGGAGCGGCACGCAACAGCCGCAATTTCGCGGTGGCGTTTAAGTGCCCAGCGAACTCGCCGATGAACCCTAAAAACAAGTGTGGCCTCTAACTTATCGGCGTAAAAACCAATTTTCTTCCGGCGCGTACACAGTCCAAGCACTGAACCCTCGCCAGTATTACAAATATTTGACGCATTATTAGCTTCAGTCTTGGATAAAGGTTTGCTCTGGAGAGTGAAAACTCTCCGGTGTTACACCAGCATATCCTTGCTTCCCAATTATTGACGCGTGATCATTCGCATTGTCTTATTCTCATGTGGGATATGAGTTATAAGCTTCTTTCTCTAGGAAGCATTTTTATATAGAGATGTTTTTTAACGCATAGGGCTACCCGTGTAGCGGGAAAACCACAGTGCATTGGCGTATCGAGAGAATCGGGATTTGTCGAAAGGGTTGTGATGTCGCAATCATATAGCCTCTCTAGCTCTCTAGTGTAATATAAACAGCCGACGACGATCACACGGTACAACAGTGACGACATCACAACACAATTTCTCACTGGTCTACAGGGTCGCGACTTCAATCGACCACCATTACGCAGTTCCTCTGAAGAAAAAAAAATCTCTTGTGTTTGATAAGAAAAATTGCCGAGCTCGGTCTCTAACAGCTTCGCTTAGAGTTGTGCGCCCATCGCGCTACTCTTCGTCAAATGAGGAAAGCTTATTCGACCTGGTGAAGGGAAAGCATTGTGCGTTATATAGTAAATTAGAAAAAAAAATAATTAACAGTGTTTGTATCTGCGAAGTGATGCAAAGAGGCCCCCAGGCAGCTTAACGGACCCACTAACGCTATCACGTTATACCATTAAGACGGAGGATAAGTGTCTCCCGAGTTTTCATTTCCTGCTCTCAATTTGTTTCGCGAACGTTGCAGAAAAGAGCTACCAGGGCAAGCAAGGGTACATTAGAGAGGGCATCAGTCCTGGGGTAGCGATTATTCGCTTTTGTTTCATTTCAAGCCAATCTAGGCAAGAAAAAGTGGTAAAACAGAAGTCACCATCTTCATCATCATCAGCCTTGTTACACCCACTGCAGGGCAAAGGCCTCTCCCATGTCTCTCCAATTAACCCTGTCTTTTGCCAGAGTCATCCATCCTTTGCCTGAAAAATTCTTGATCTCATCTGCCCACCTAACATCCTGCCGTCGCCTGCTACGCTTACTTTCTCTTGGAATCCACTCCGTTACCCTTAAGGACCAGCGGTTATCTTTCCTTCGCATTACATGCCCTGCCCAAGCCCATTTCTTCCTCTTGATTTCGACTAGGATGTCTTTAACCCGCGTTTGTTTCCTTACCCACTGTGCCCGCTTCCGGTCTCCTAACGTTACACCTATCAGTTTTCTTTCCATGGCTCGCTGCATTGTCCTTAACTTAAGCTGAACTCTTTTCGTTAGCCTCCACGTTTCTGCTACGTAGGTGAGTACAGGTAATACACAGCTGCTGTACACTTTCCTCTTGAGAGAAATTGGTAAACTGCCATTCATGATCTGAGAAAACCTGCCATATGCGCCCATTCTTATCCTTCTATTTATGCCCCTCCCATGATCCGGATCAGCTTTCACTACCAGCCTTAAGTAGACGTATTCCGTTATCATCTCCATGTGCTCACTCTCAATGCTGAACTGTTGTTCCCTTGCTAGACTGATGAACACTTCTTTGGTTTTCAGCAAGGCAATGTCATCAGCGAATCACAGATTATTTAGGTATTCTCCATTTACTCTCATTCCCAACTGTTCCCAACTCAGGCATCGGAATACCTCCTGTAAACAGGCGGTGAAAAGCATTGGCGAGATCGTGTCTCCTTGTCTGACGCCCTTATTTGAATTTTATTGCTGACTTTATGGAGGACTATGGTAGCCTCCGTTCCTCTTGCACGCGAGGCGTGCAAGAGGACCAGGGTTCGATTCCTGGTGCCGCGCAATTCTCCACCGGGTTTGAAAAAAACAAAAAGTTCGTGTGTCGTTGGAATTGCATAACCAGGCCTGGGGTGCAGCCTGATCTCGGTGACCAGAACCGACAACGCATTCCCTCACCAGAACAGTATTTGGCCACCCTGGTGTAGTACTTGGCCACAACCTTCTATGAACAAACCAATTAACCCTTGGCCCTCAGTCCACAGCGGCTGTGGAGCATCTGACCACGTCGGCGGTCAGACCTGTGACGCAGCGGAATGGGCTAAGAATTTCTGGCTCCGGACAGGCGGCCATTGGAATCGGAACCTGGCAACGTTTAACGCTAGAAATTTATCTACTGAGGCTAGCTTAGCAGTGCTGTTCGAGGAACTAGAGGGTATTAAATGGGGTGTCATAGGGCTTAGTGAAGTTAGGATGGAAGGTGAGGCGTGTACAGTACTAAAGGACAGACACATACTGTGCTATTGCGGATTAGCGGATAGACGAGAACTAGGTGTGGGATTCCTCTGTAATTAGGATACAGCTCACAACGTAGAGGAGTTCTATATTATTAACGAGAGGGTAGCAGTTATTGTGATTAGGCTCAAAGGAGGTACAAGCTGAAAGTGGTGCAGGCCTACGCGCCTACATCCAGCCATGATTACTAGACCGTTGAAAGTTTCTATGAAGAGGTGGAATCTACAATGAATAAAGTAAAATCACACTACATTGCACTGATGGGCGACTTCAATGCGAAGGTGGGCAAGAAGGAGGCTGGCGACCACGCGGTAGGCGACTTGGGATGGGATCTAGAATTAGCAGGCGATAGTTATTAGTAGAATTCGAAGATAGAAATAATTTTCGGATCATGAATACTTTCTTCCGCAAACGAAATAACAAGAAGTGGACCTGGAAGAGCCCCAGTGGTGAGAGTAAAAGATGAAGTCGACTTCATACTATGCGCTCAACCTGGCATTGTTCACGATGTGCCCGTCCTCGGAAAGGTGCGCTGTAGCGACCACAGAATGGTAAGGTCTCGAATTAGCTTAGACTTGAAGAGTAAACTGCAGAAGCTAGTGAAAAGAAAGTCCTTTAATGAGGTAGCGGTGAGAGGTAAAGTACAGAAATTGAGGATAGGACTGCAAAACAGATATTCGGCTTGAACATGACTATCTTGATGTTCATACAATGAACGATAATCTGACAGCCATCATTACGGAGTGCACAGTAGAAGCAGGCGGTAGGGCAGTTCGACAGGATGCCAGAAAGCTATCTCAGGTGACGAAATATCTGATTAAGAAACGCCAAAGCATGAGGGGGTCTAACCCTACCGACAGAATAGAACTGACAGAGCTATCGAAGTTAATAAATACGCGCAAGGTAGCCGACATAAGGAAGTTCTATATGGAGAGAATCGAGCATGCCCTACAGAATGGAGGTAGCCTAAATGTGGTGAAGAGGAAACTAGGCATAGGTAAAAACCAGATGTATGCGCTAAGAGACAAGGAGGGCAATGTCATTAGCAATATGGTTAAGATAGTTAATGTAGCCGAAGAGTTCTACACAAATCTGTACAGTAGCCAATGCAATCATAACGTTAATGAGAGAAACAGTAGCGCAGAGCAATGTGTCAACCCGCCAGTAACGAAAGAGGAAGTAAAGAAAGCCTTTGGGGCCATAAAAAAGGGAAAAGCATCTAGGGAGGATCAGGTAACAGCAGATCTGTTGAAGGACGGAGGGTAGATTGTGCTAGAAAAACTAGCCACCCTGTATACGCAATGCCTTATGACCTCAACCGTACCAGAAGCTCGGAAGAATGCCAACATTATCTTAATTCTTAAGAAGGGAGGCGCCAAGGACTTGAAATATTATAGACTGATCAGATTACTCTCTGTTGCATACAAGGTATTTACTAAGGTAATCGCTAATAGAGTCAGGGCAACCTTAGACTTTAACCAACCAAATGATCAGGCAGGCTTTTGTAAAGGATATTCCACAATAGATCATATTCACACTATCAATCAGGTGATAGAAAAATGCGCAGAATATAACCAACCTCTATATATAGCTTTCATTGATTACGAGAAAGCATTCGACTCAGTGGAAACCTCAGCAGTCATACAGACATTGCGTAATCAGGGGGTAGAAGACTCTTATGTCAAAATACTGGAAAATATATATAGCACACAGAAGTATACACTGACAGACAAATATCAAGCGCACCACGTGACCCCATTTCTGCCTCCTCGCTTTCGTGCGCAAATTATCACCTTTACAATTCATTTTCAATTCACCACTTTTAACTTCAGCATCCTACTGTCCAGTTTAGAAACCCATGACATCACATATCACGGGTACCAGGAGGATAAAATACGTACAATATATTTACTGTGTAAAATCTAAACAAATATAATAACGCCGTACGTAATTCAACATATGATCACTCAACATATCCTGGGCTACAAAATATTAACTTGCTTATTAATGCGCACTGGCTATTTTCCTTATGATGTGAACAATATGCATATGGTTTAAATTTTCCCAGAAATCAAAGCAAAACGCTGTTATATGGTCCTCCGCTCTTCCGGTATAACAAAGTTTCGTGCACAGTCTTCGAAATTTTTGCCCGTTTATGTTCCGGTGTTGTTTAATACGATTTTGTCGGCGTTTGGAACGTTCAATGAAACTTGCTGCTGGGCTAGTTGGTGACACGTACTTGAATAAAATGTAGCTCAGAAGAGACGAGCGCGGGAGGAAGGCACCACAAACACGAGCGCTACTAACAACTGGCTTTTTTTGCCGTAACAGTTATCAATATATAACTGTGCACGTCGCGTGTGCACACGACACTAGGGCGGCGATGGGGTTCATGACGAAAAAGGAAAGAGAAATCTCATTACATATCTACAATCGCGGAAATAACGGGTATCAAGTGTACCAGCAGCGAAAAAGAGGGGGGGGGGGGGAACAAACAGGCATTGAAGAAAAAACCTAAAATAAAGCAGGGAAGCACGTAAGAGGCGGTGTTGTTCTTACAGAAAACTTTCCAGAAAAGCGCGCTCGGATTGGTACAAATTTATTGACGCGTCGCTGATACAATGACTCACTTTTTTGCGGATGTGGGAAAACCTCCAGCAAAGCTCTCGCTTTTGTGTTTGTACTCCTGCTCAGAATGATTGCTTCTTTAAAGCGGGGCTCGCAGTTGCACGTCAGAACATGCGAAACTAAATTCGCGATCATGTCTTGTGTTATGTTTAGGGAATGCTCCCTTAAACGGTAGTTGAGCAAGCGACCCGTCTGCCCTATATAGCATTTTCCGCATGACAGGGGAATGAGGTAGACTACTCCAAGGTACATTTGACGAAGACTTCTTGATGTTGCTTCTTGCAACCGCGATCAACCTCCCCGCAGATACGGGGACATAGATTAGCCAACTTACTTGGCGCCGAGAAAACATTATGGGCAGGAGTGCAAACACAAAAACCTGAGTTTTGCCGGAGCCTTTCCACATCCGCAAAAAAGCCATCGTATTAGCGACTCGTCAATACGTTTGTACTCCTCCGAGCGCGCTCTTCTGGAAGTTTTCTGTGAGAACAACACCGCCTCTTGCGTGCGTGCCTGTTTTCCTTTAGATTTTTTCTTCAGTGCCTGTTTGTTCCTCGCTTTTTTCGCTGCTGATACACTTGATACCCGTTATTTCTGCGATTTCAGATATCTAATGAAATTTCTCTTTCTTTCTCCATCAAGAAGCCCAGCGCCGCCCTAGTCTTGTGTGCGCATGCAATGTGTACACCTATATATTGGTAACTGTTACGGAAAATAAAGCCAGATGTTAGTAGCGCTCGTATTTGTTGTGTCTTCCTCCCGTGCTCGTCTCTTTTACATATTATTCAAATTTGTAACGTTCCGTCGACAGAGCCCGTAATAGGTTCTCACTTTGGTATGTGTTCGAAGTGCAGATCTCTGATCACATGTAAAGTTCTTATGCTATTTTACACTTCCGATATTTATTTTTTCGTGCGTGCTCTATTATATGCCTTCGTTATAACGAATTCTACGCCAATATATTGGCATTCGCTTGAAGACCAAGCGCGTAGTGAGGTGGGCAGACGAGCTCTCGCTAGGCAACCGGCCATTATATCATGCCATCATTATCAGTTACGTTGTTCTGTATCAATTGGCTTGCCGTCCCTTGACATATGGCGTGAGATGCGAGACAACCTCATCATCCTGATCATAGACCTTCGGCGTCTTGCGTTTGCTTTCGTCGTTGGCCGCGTGTTCCTGGTCCGCGCCACCTAGCTGTGCTCCAGCATGCCAGACCAGAGGGAAACTGGCCGCTCGCTCTTCAGAGAGAGCTGTCCGCCACCCCGAACAGACTACATGGCGATGTGCAGTCTACACAGCGACTAGACCTTATGACCGCGCCGATCGAAAATGCTGCCCACAGGTGAGCACACAGCACCCTGCCCATGCTGCTCGACGAGTTCATGGTCATTGGTGTTGACTCCGGGTGACCTCTGGCCCAGCCGCTTTGTGGGCTAGCACTCACCTGATCATCCTCTCATCCACCGCCGACACAAGCCCTGCACCTTCTCCGTGCACACCATTCTGCCAGGCCCATCCCCGGGTGGCTCTCCACGTCTTGAGCGCCCTTTCTCTAGTCGGCGATCGGGCCACGGCATATGTCACGCACTAGAAGAAGACGAAACAGGCCGTCCCGCGAGCAAAAGTGCTTGCGCTAGGCTCGCAAACGTTTAGTCACCCCATCTCCATCCGTCATGCCGTTCGGTATTCATTGGCTTGCTGTCAGTAACATTATTGTTTTCTGAGTTTTCGCAGTTGAAGTTCGTACATTTACACTACAGTCTTAACCAAAATTGGTGCCATTTCAGCAACAGCAGCTATTAGTCTCCGTGAGCAGCGCGAAACGAGCAACTGCGTCCGCGTAGCGCCGTGTGGAAACTCACGGACTAACTGAAAGGACTAAGTGAAAGAAGAACGGCAGACTTTGCTCCTTCTTCTTCGCCTGTTGTTCCTTAAGAAACAAAGTGGTGCACTCCAAAGCAGGGCCTCTCGCGTTAGACTGGTTTCATCGTTGTTACTGCCCTTTTTAGTTCATTCACTGGAAAAAACTGGGGCGCCTGCCTTTCGATTCGTCTCATTTCGCCTGTAACAAAACGTATGACTGACTGATAAATTTGATTTATTTTTCATTTAGAGTGAAAATTGTGCCGCTTCTAGGGTTGAGAGGTAAGTAGCTTTGTTGACAAATGGTTTGTATCGTAAAAACCAGATGGCGCCACTAGGCTGAAATTGCCTGCATCTCTGCACGCGCTGAACTAAAACAGGCAATCCGAAAAATGGCGTAACGTCCCGCAAAGTAACTGCGTACTATTATGGTACATTGACAGCGTCGCTTATTAGAGTTTTATAGCCATATCTGAGTACGCCACGATAGGCGACGTGGTCGGCGCGAAATATGATGAAACAGTAATTCGGCCGCGGCGGGTTTCTGTCGCTGTCGCAGCCGAATGCACAAGCGTGAAGGAGCTATAAGGTCAGTTACAGCCCCGCTGCTGTTCTTGCCGAAGCTGATAGGCTATTCTGCGTGAGAAAAATGCTTCATTGAACCAAAGCGACCGGTAGCTGAGAAAGTGCGTAAACAAGTTCTACGAGCTTCAATACGTGTCCAATGTCAGTTGGAAGACTTAGCAGTTAAGCAAGTATAAGTAGTTTCATTTCATTGCTTTTTGTTTACGAGCTTGTGCGATGCTGTGAAGGTATCGGTTGCAATCAGTGATAGGGTGAGTGGTAAACATTCCATTCCTCCTCGCCGCTGCCCGTAAATAACAAAACACGAAGTGAACGGCGGCCTTCTATATTTGTTTTCAACAGGCCGCAATAAGCCGCTGCCAGTTGCTACATGTATGACCACCTTGTCCGCAAAAAAAAAAACTAAAACATGGATTCGTGTCTGTGAAATACCTGCCGTAAGATATGTACGGTTCTACACTTTTTTTGCGGGCCAAAAACAGGATTTAAAGGGACTCTGAAACACCTTCCCAGGAGAGCACATGAGCCAGTTCAGTCACTGCATGGTGTTGTCATGAACACCTGAGCCAAATCATGTACTTCTACACGGAGCAGAGGATCCACTACCATGTGCAAAAGTTGGCGAGCCTTTTGTGGCGATTTTTTCGTGCTCGCACCCCCTTCCATCACTCGCACCTGTGTATAGTTAGATTCTTTTACCCTCGCACGCAGGCTGCGGGCGCGCTTCTACTCTCGACAGCAGTCGTCAGTTGCCGGCGCGCGCGGCGCGGAGGACTGCGGGGGGCGCTAGAATCGCGCGTAGAACGCGTGTTACCGCTTTCTTCGCTTCCGTCGTTGCTGCGCTTCATCACCTAACGTATGTGGGCGTGTGCTGTGTATCAGTACTCATATTTTCCCTCCAACAGATCCCTACTGCGGTTATTGGAGACACATTTTACTCGTTAAGGAGACATCCGAGGGTATTCGACCGGGTAGGGTGAGGACTGGAAACTAGTATTTATAGGTAGATTTCTGTGCTGGCGTATCGTTTGTTCCTGTCTTTTACATGCGCTACCATCTATGATAATTTTGTGCATCGGAGTGCAGATTTATTGATTTGACTCGATGATGCAGTGATGTACAAGTGGTAACCGGATCGGCTAGCGCCAGACTGAAGGTTTCCACGCGAAGTGCGTGTTTTCAATGTCTTCGGTATCCGTTGCCCTTATCTTGCTATTGTTTCCATTAAACGCATTTCGTGTACCGGAATATAAGTGCGACCGCTACCAGTTGAAGTTGCGATTTCCGCACGTATGTCAGAGGGATCGGCGTGGTAAAGGGCTGTCCATAGTGTCTTTCTGCTGTTGGTATCTGCCTGAATCGCAGCAAAATATACAAGATTTTATTACATCCTATGACACTTAGCCAAACGGCTACGCGACGCTGTAACACGCACCGAGAGCTTTCGAATAAAATACACGCGAATTCGGGGTGCAGATTTCGTGAAAACTGGCTTTTCTGCAAATATATATTCAAGCTTCGAAAAAATAAAATTAGGTTTTTATGCGCCAGATAGCAGAAACCATGACAATGTGCGTTTTCTGTTAGCCCTGGGACTGAGTATAGCTCAAAACGATTATTTGTGATTTAAATGGCGCATCACCGCGCAGGCGACACCAAAGCTCTATTTGTAGTGTATGCTTGTATGGCCGGCAGGAACGACTAAGAGCCCATTGGAATGAGACTTCATGCTAGCCATACACTTAATACGTGATATGGGCTAAACTTTTCTCCGCAATGGCGCACCAATTCCGCAGCGATATAAACACGAGCGCGTGCTAAGCGCCTGCACAATTTACGGGAATGTAAAACTAAATATCATGATTAACATATCAATTTTATTCCTTTGACAACGCAAAAAATTTCTTCAACAAAACAGCGCTGCAAAAGTATGCTCGGCAGTTATTTTTTTTTTTTTGGCGCCCCTAGGGAAGTAAGGCGAGGCAATATGCAGGCGCGGCAGCGCCCTCAGTCAACAAAGAAACGCCCGGACCGTGGCGCGCCAGGCCCTGGAAAATGGCCGTGCCGGAGAACGGCTCAGGATTCCAGTCTACACAAGTTGGAAGATGAATATTGGTTAGATTTTTGAAGCGAAAAGCTTCACTACGCGGGTCAGAGCCGAGCTTCGCGTGAGCCGAACTGGTGAGTTATGCGCATGCGCGAAAACGAGTGACGTCACGCGCCGCGTAGGTGGTCGCTCCTCGCCGGTGCCGCAGCCGTCGCCTGACCTTTCGGCACAGCCGCGCGCTGCTGCACATGTGCGTCATGTGCATGCGCAAGGGGCTAAGTAATGCGCTTGCCAGAGAATAGGTGTGCGCACTCGACATGGAAGGGAAGGAGAGTGCGGCTGCTGCTAGACTACGCAGAAAAGCTGAGAAACTAAATTCGTCCCATCCAGTAGCACTCGCTTGGGAGTTGTCTGCACAACAGTGAAAAAATCATAAAGCCAAAGCTAAATGTTCAGCCGAAACGCCCGAACAAAGGGAAATACGCCTTGCTAAATGACGTTGTAAAAAAGCCGAAAAGCGTGTCTTGGCCAGCAGCAGCCAAGCGAGTGAGGAAGAGGAAAATACCATGACTCGCCGTTACAATCTCTTTGCTTGTATATCCAGGCTTAACCAGAGCTAAGACACCGCCTAATTTTTTTAAGACATCAGACAGTTACCACGGCCGCGGCTAATAAGCCGCGTAGTTTCGGCGGATCTGGCAACTCAGCCCCCTGAGGTGGGGCTGGCGGAGGAGCGCCGAACTTCCAGCGTGTAAAAAGCGACGAGAGGAGTGGGAAAAGCTCGAAGACGGCAAAACTTAACTTTTGACTACACATAACTCAGCTTCTACAAAGGGCAATAAAAAAATTCTCGCTGGACAATATTTGTGAAGCGGTGTTCTTAAAGGGGCACTTCGGAGAAATTGAAGTTGGCTCGTATCGATAGAATACGAGCTCCTGATCGCAAAAAAAGCCACTCTTAATGAAACCAAAGCTCTTGTAAGGTAGAAAATAGCAAGAACCAAAATACAGGTATCGCCTTCACAGACCAATCTCGCAAGTAGAAGCGTGATGACGTCATAGTACAAGGGACGCCACCTTGGAGGAATTTTCCTTACCCATGGACATCACGAATCTCTGAGGCTGACAAAGGAAGGTTGCCCCGTTCAATATTGAAGTTTTGTTTTAAAACCTATAGTGCACTTTTATCGCACAAGGAAGACGGAAAAAATACAACCAGAATGTTGGAGGCAAGGAAACCCCATGCTTGGTGGCGCCACAGGCGGTCAGGAGAGTTTCGGTTCTTTATGGCGCTTCGCGTCTGTGAGCTTTGCGTGCCCCGTGGTTTTGTTTTTGACGGGCGTCGATTTCAAGCGCCGAACAGCAGAGGAACTCCAAGTGCCGCTTCAAGTGCTAGTTAACCTTTGAAGGAGCCTGTTAACGATTGTCAGATGATCGCCACGGTCGATGAAAAACTATTATGGCACGATGGTCGGTAATCGTACAAGGCAGTTCGCAGTATAAAGAGCACTTGTGACTTCGCACGCTCGCCCGGCGAAACATTCCCGGCTGTGACAGACAACTTCGAACTACTTAACGGATGTCGTTTATTAGGGAAGGTAGGCAAGATACAAGGCAGTTAAAAAAAATTCCTGATAGCCTAGCTCTGTTAGGCCAGGATAGACGTAGCGAAAGTGCGGAGACTTCTGGATCGGAAGAGTGCACTCACTAGATGCGCATTTATTCATGGTTAAAGCTTGAGCCGTCGTGGCGGAGTGGTAGCGTCTCCGCCTTAAACGCCAAAGGTTCAATTCCGAGCCTCGTTCGGCACAGGTTTTTTTTTTTTATTCAGTGCGGGGGGGGGGGGGGGGGGGGGGAGGGTTCAGTGACTCCATAGACGCGGCCACCGAATACGTTGGTTAGCGGTTAAGCGTAGGCTCTGCTTAGGCGCGTTTATACTTCGGCGTAACGCGCGCGCTGCACGGCGACGTCACGTCGGCCAAAGCGGGACCTTCGATACTCCCTACTGCGCTTGACCGCCGACGCGCTCGGTGGCTTCGGCGCACTCTGCCCGCACGGGCGAAAACTTGGAGCACGTCTATATTTCGCGCCGAGTGCACCAGCCGCCGCCGGCCCGGCCAGACCGGTTCGGCTCAGTGCAGAACCACCTAGACCCTGCTCCCCGCCGAGGCGCGCATTGTGACGTCATGTGCCTCCGCGGAGCACTGCCACGGCGAAATCGCAAGTTCGCGGCCAGTAAAGCTATCGCTTTAGAAGAGGTTTGAGACCTGCAGAGACCGTGACTCCGCTCTCCTCCAACTCATTTGTTTGGGGCTCCATTCACTAGCTTCGCAGTTGGGCGGAGCTGTTCTCTTCGAGCTCTCAGCTAACTTATTCCATTCACAGTACACATCTGAAGGCACTTGCGTACATCTGAAGGCACACGCAAGTGGGTGAGAAAACCCGATTCAGTGGACCCCTACCTCCGGAAACGCGCGCGACCCGTTGAAGCGTCGTTTTACTTTCAAGCCCCCAACACTAAACGCAAGCGCCCTTGAGCACCCATCCGTTTTTTGTGGCATAAAAAAATAACCTGGCCCTTGCCACCGACGCCGCCTGCTGCACCGTGCAACAGCGCCTTTCAAGGAATCGCAATCTATTGGCCCCAAGTCCTCGGCGAGCCTCCGATGGACGCAATGTGCCGACATTGTCCTGGCCACCTCGCGACTCCCCGCACTGGGGCTATGATATTTTATCAGCAACGGCAGCTCACTGAGGAAGGGGGAAACGACCCGCCGGCGCCTAACCTAACCTTGCTCTCTCAAAAGCATCACACGCTCTGTGGGGCTGAGGATGCTGAAGTGTTCGAGAACGGGATCCATCATAGCGCTGGCAAGACGCTGGTGCAAACGGAAACGAAGCGACAGCGACCTCCGATAGATGCCTTCAACGTGCGGCGGCGGTACCTTTAATTTCGGCTGCTTCTAGACCGCACCGGTAGCCGCCAGAAATCACGGGAGTCTGCGTTTACGTCACGTTTCACGTCACTCTGTCTTGTGACGTCATAAAAGGATGCCGTGACGTCATAAGAGTGCGCCGAGTTTGAATTGAAGGGCGGGAAAAACCTTTTCTACTTTGAATCCAAATTTATTTGAAATAAATGCATCTTTCGCTCCCGGACAAGCGGCAACAAAGCCATGAAATGCGGAACTATCACATTTTGCTAACAAAAAAAATTGATATAGTTCTCCTCACTGTCCCTTTAAACCTCCCCGGCATAGAACGGATTTATTAGTGTCCCTTTCAGAGCCCCTTCAAAACGCTCTACGTATATTTTAGGGCTCACCGTAGCTTTTTGAGAAATGATGTGGAAGCAAGATCACCACTCATTGCTTTCAACAGCAATACGTTTCATGAAACTCGGAGCTTTCAATCCAAACAATATGTGTGCTTTGTATTTAAGGCGCTTATTTTCTACCCCGGGCTGTCTGCTGTGGCGCCTGGTCATCTCGGTGCTCGGATCTCTGTCTGAAGGTTGTGTGTTCGAATCCTGGTATTTTCATGTGTATTCATCTGTTTCGTTTTCTGTTTTAATAGGGCTGCCACGCAAAATGTCCCAGTCTAAATTACATCTGAAATCGTGCTTCGGCTGCATTCCTTTTTTAAACGGCTGCTCCCGGGTCTAACTGTTGCACCACTTTCCCAGAAGACCAACAGTTGGGGCCCTTGCAATTGGCCCCAAAGAACTAATGTATGTACCGAATCAGCTCGCCCCTGGAAAGACTAATCTCTCGCACCCTTTTGGTCCTTGCTGTCTTACTGTGTAACGTTTACATTTATTCCTAACAGCATTTTTTACATAAGCGGTAGTGCACTGCAATTCCTTTGTATCGTTGGTTCCGTGCTAGTAAACGAGGTGCAGTGAATCTCGTTTTTAGCGGTCGCAGATATAACAACAGCTTCCTGATCACGAAAAATGGGTGTTGCAGTCAAAATATGTCGCTTTTGTTAAACATAGACAACATCGGTAGTTTCTCTTTCCCACCTTGCTTGGCTTGTCTTGCCTTCCGACATGGGTTGGTCTTGTTTCGGTTTCAGTTTTGCAACACATTCCCCCGAAAATGACTTCGGTCAATTTTTCCTTTTATGTTAACTCTTGAGGATACAAGAGTTGGATTGGTCTCTTGAGGGTTGATCCTACAGGTAGTCTGAGAAGGCACGACCGCACCTTCCCGTCTCTTCCCGGGAAATAGTTTATCAATCCTTGATATCTTACACTGCTGCCGTGGCTGAAGACTGTTACGAAGTAGAATCAAGCCGCCTTCCTTGATCGTTTTTCCTTGGCGCTCGTTCTGACCTTGCACATTTCGCAGTTCCTCTAGGCACTCTCTGGTCCACCTACGCCAGAAAGCTTCTGTGGTCTGCTAGTGTCGGGTCCACAGTCTCTGAAGGGATATGTTGATTTGGTCAGCTTCGTTTTTTCCCACGCCAGGCAGCGACGTGAGGCGTCTTCCTGTCAAAAAGAAGGAAGGGGAAAAAGATTCCGCTTCTTCGGGTTCGTCTTATACGTGCGTTTAAGGTCTGGAGTTCAAGACTGCTTCAATTTCGGCCAAGGTCGTTGTTAGCTCGTCGAAGGACACAAACCTTGAAGCGACAACTTTCTTGACAGCATGGTTGATTGATCCCACGAGTCGCTCATAAAAGCCACCCCACCGTTGGGCGCGCTCTACTCTAAACTTCCATTCGATTCGCGTCATTGCAAATCAGTCAAGCACCACTGGTTTCTGGATAAAGCTCCGGAAGTGTAAAATATCTCTGTTGGTTTTCTTGAAGGAAAGCGCGTTGTCACTGTAGATGGCTCTGGGTACCCCTCTCCTTAAGATGAAACGTCTGAAGGTGATGAAGAACGAATCCGCGGTCTTGTCCCTTGCAAGCTCTAAGTGAACCGCTCGCGTTGCGGCACAGATGAACGGAGTAATGTAGAGATTGTACAGCGAGTTTTCTCCTTTCACCAGAAGTGGTCCTGCGAAGTCCACTCCTTTGACCTCAAAGCGTTGAGCCTGGGTCACTCGGTCACGTGTAAGAGGTGCAGTCACCTCAGTCGCTGGACGTGCATTGTAGCATTGACAGGTTATGCATCCTTTGGTGATTCTTATTACCAGCTCGCGAGTTCGTACAACATGGTACTTCTCTCTCCGCTGTACCAAAGTATCCTGCGCACCTCCATGTAGCACTGGGTGGTGTGCTTGACGCACAAGCAATTCTATTGGGTGATGTCCCCTCGACAGTACAACTGGATGGCGTTCGTCATACGACTTGTCACTCTGTTGAAGTCTGCCGCTTATGCGGAGGATACTGTCGTTGTCAACAAACACTGGAATGTCCCACAGCGGCGAGTCTGCTGGAAAGCGATCTCCTTTTTTCACACACTGAATTTCAATCTCCAGGTCTTCTCTCTGAGCTTCCTGTACCCAGTATCCAGTTCACCTGCCATCAGTGATCCTTTGTTAGCTCTCAGATGTGGTAGCTTGTTGACGTATCATAATATCCAAGCTGTCACATCGAAGAGTCTCGTTGCAATGATGTGTCGATCTGTGTCAAAGAGCCTCGAAGCTTCAGGGGAACTTGTCGAATGAAGGACTTTCACAGCTCGCTTTTCTTCCTCCATTGTCGGAAGGTTCCTTGGTAACGAGAAGCACGGCCACGTGTTTTCAGTCGCCCTCATCCAAGGCGTTCCCTCCAACCAGGTGGAACTCTCAGCGACCTGATCAGCTGTAAATCATCTGGTCATGAGATCCGCCGGATTCTCGGGTCCGGGACAATGTTTCCATGCAGAGGTGTCGGTAAGGTGCTGAATTTCAGTTACGAATAAGTATCGATGGCAGATGCCGGGGCTAGCAAACTTCTTTTCCTTCCTTTTTACTATTATTTTAATAAAATACACTACACACCACCACTTTCACACATTGTTTTCATTGAGAGGGTTCTTTCGTTATCCAATACAATGGGATTGTCGAGTCAGTCCAGAAATATGTCACCTGGGGTGGTTCTTTCAGGCTTTTAAGGATGTATCGACTCAGTCTGGCCTCTAAGAGTCACGCCATCAGTTCGAGTCTCGGAAGAGTCAATTGCTTGATCGGGGCAACCCTTGACTTGCTAATCAGGATGCTCGAAGTTGTGATCCTATCCGCATCTGTTACGCAGATGTAGGCCACTGCATTGCATGCCACTGGGCTGGCGTCAGCAAATACGTGCAGCACTGTGTTGCTGGCAGGTTCGGCTGTGCCTGCTTTGTAGCAGCGTTGTACTTGAACTCTTTTCAACTCGTTTAGTTCCTCGCACCACCGTATCCATTTTTCGTCCAGGTGCTGTGGTAGGATGTCATCCCATTCCGCGTTTCTTTGCCACAGCTCTTGGAATAAAGCCTTTCCCTGGACCGTGAATGGAGCAAGCCATCCAAGTGGGTCATACAGTCTTGCTGTCGTCTTCAGAACCGACCTTTTATTGCTTGTTCTTGGCTTCGTTAGCTCGCTAGACTCTAGAGTGAAAGTGAGGTTATCTTTGCTGGGGTTCCATGTCGGTCCTAACACTCAAGGATTCCTGAGAGGTATCAGATGGTCCTAGCTTCTTCACAGATCTTCAGGGCTTCCTCTTCATTTTCCGCTCCCGTTAAGAGGTTGTCCACATAAAAGGAATGCGCCAGCAGGGATCCTGTGTCCAGATACTCTTCTTCCATATTCTTCAAGTGATGCTGGAGAGTTGTCGACAAGAAAGGTCTCACTGCGGTTCCGAAAAGAACTCGCTTCATTCGAAAAATCTGCACTTTGCCTGTTGCTCCACTTGCACCTGGTTTCGTATGGTACCACAGAAAACGCCAAGCATCTCTGTCGTCCTCGCTTGTCTCTATTTGCGAAAGTGCATTTTAAATATCTTCCACCAAGGCGATTCTGTTGCTTCTGAAATTCAGTAGCAGTGCGATAAGGTCACCTGTCGTATTCGGACCACTCTCGAGGTTTTGGTTCAATGACTTTAACTTCTGTCCACGCGACGAAGCATCGAAAACCACTCGCCGCCTCGTCGTTTTGCCCATTTCTCGGAACACCGGCTGATGCGGCATGTAGTAAATCAGCTTTCCCTCTTCTTCTTTTTCTACCAGCGGCTCAGCTATGCGTTCATGCAATACTGTTTGACGACAGCGTCGTAGACTTCCAGCAATTCAGGAGTTCTTCGAAGGCGGTTTGTCAGTTGGGAAAGTCGTTTTTCAGCAGTCTCCTTGTTGTCACGTAGATTGATGCTTTGCCTCCAGGGAAGGGCTACCTCGTGTGGTGATCCATAACGCCTGATATTGTCTTCGAAAGAATCGAGCAGCCGTTGCCCAACAAAGTTGTCATCCGTGACTTCGACACACTCAAGGGTCCAGAAATGTTCTAAGCTGTTTATGGTCTCACTATCGGCTAGTGATACGCGAAGTGCAATGGTTCTCATGCACTGCGAGTCAACTATCTTTACTTCTACTGGTCCTTGAATGCACCACCCAACAGGCAGTCTCGACTGCTCGGAGTTTTACACCTAGCGGCTTGCTTCTTCCAGTTTCAAGCTCCCCGTAATGCTCTGACCAGATGAGGAGGTCGATGTCACCTCTTTCGTTATCGCAGGTCCTGTAGGCTGCTGCCAAAGGTCCAAGTAGTTTTTTGATCCTGTGTTCAGGAATCGGTATCCTTTGGTCACATATGTTTTTCTCAAGAACTTCGATCTGTTGGATCTTGTTTGACGCGGTTAGCGACACCAGCACTCTGCTAAAGTCTCGCTCTGATTGGTGTCCACCAAACACTCCAACCTTCAACATTTCTGCTCCAGGAACTCTACACTCGAGTTTTTCCGATGATCGCTCCGTAATAAATGATCGTTGGCTACCGCCGTCAAAGACAGCATGTAAGTATACCGCTTTCGTTTCAGCGGTTTACAACGCCGTTGCCGTTTGTAGCAGTACTTCTCGTTTGCGAGTTTCTTTCACTGTAGATTGCAAATTCACTCGGACTGTTGTCACATCGGTTGATCGGTTGCATTCGCTTTGACTTTCGGATGGCAAAATTCTGGATCGCACATTGTCGTCGCATGTCACCCTGCATAGTTACCCCGTTTAATGCCGCTTCTGCACTCGATAGAACGGTGATTTGGCTTCCTACAACTGAAGCTGCGTCTTCCCGAATGCAGCGTTTTCTTCGTTTCTTCTAATGAAATGCCAGCACGGCAGGCGTTGGTTTTGTGGTTTTTCTCCTTGCAAAGGAAACAATGATCTGTTTTTGATGGTTGTTTTAGTACAGCTGCTGAGGATTTAAATTTCCTTCCAGTGCTGTTCATGTAACTCCCAGTTGGGTTTAACGTCTTCAGAATTGATACCTGGTGCTTCTTGCTAGTACCATTCTCAGCAACCAGGTTCTCGCGACATTGCACTTCACTCCTGTAAAGTCAGTTAACTTCGAGAATAAAGACAGTACAATTTGCACCTGTTTCCGTTGGCTTCTCCATAACGACGTCGCTTCGCAGCGGAGATCCAGTTCGTTCTGTATTCTGTGTTGACGATTCCGAGGTTTCCTTCCTCGCCACGGCTCGGTGAAACTCGAGCAATATTTCTTTCGGCAGGGCGCGCTGTACGACGGAGTATAGCAGTGTGCCGTAGGTCTCCTCAGCGCTGGATTAAGGGGGGGGGGGGCTAAGTGGGCTGCAGCCCAAGGCCTCATTGCGGACAGTAAAAGAAGGGGCCCATTTATTATAACTTGCTTAGTATATGTAACCATGGGCAACGGAATTTCGAGCGGCATGTATTAAGCGAGAAAACCAGAACGAGCAGACGGGGCCCTCCGCCTAATGTAACAGCATGATGATGCAGATTGCTGGTCACTGGCCAAAGTCAAAAGATGAAAAGATTTTAACCTGATCATTTGGGGAGAGCTTGTCGAGCTGCAAAAACAGGAATCCCCCGCCACCCCGGCGGGGCCCTCTTTCTCACGAAGCGTGGTGCGTTTGCTTGGAAGAGTTTTCGTGGTTTTCGGTCACTCCGTCTGTCCAGTGCTGTCTGGAGAGGAGGGGTAAGGGGGAAACTCCCAATACATGCAATGTGGGATGAGGCCCTAAATCTTCCTTGCCCCTCGTCACCACCACGCCACCCTCCACCTTTCAAATAGTTCCGCCGCTGTCCTTCTCGTAGAAAGGATGTGCTGCAGTACCCAACAGTGCCTCCCATTCGACTTTTCTTTACCGTGATGGTATTTTGGGCGGCGGAGGATAGGTCCGATAGCCGATGATAATGAGTCTGATGGCAGAGTCTCGGCAGGAAAGGAAAGAAGACGTCACACGTGCTTTTGTCCGCGTGCCGTGGGGCATGGAATGTTCGCTGTTCGGGCTAGGGTTTTGGAAGAGTGAATGGGGAAGTTGGAGAGGTGGACACAAAGGCCTGTCTCCAGGGCCCATTCCTGCTGCCTAGTGGCTGCTCGACGGAAAAAGTAGGTCAGACGGGCCGTAGAACTTTCCAGAAAGAAGAAAAAGATGACTCAGAGGCGACTGAGGGCGCGTAGCTTTCTCCGCACTAGGAGTCGCCCTTTCCCCTTCGTTCTCGCCCTCGGTGTCCACGGGGCGAAAAAAAATCGAGAACTTCCCAGAACAGACGATTGCTCTTAGCCAATAGGAAGACGAAACCGGAACGGGAGGAGGAGTGAGTTTGTACGGAGAAGGAGGGAATTTGTACAAGGAACTCTATGCGTATGTGAACGCCTGCTTTGGCGCTAGTAAGAGATAGACGCGGCGCACGTCTCAGAAAGGAAGTTAATCGCGAGCTGCGATTCAGCCCTGAGCCCCCAATTAAGCTTGCATAAGCCCACCCGCTAAGGAGCTCCCGGGGGACGCACCACTCTTGGCCAGCCACGGACCATCCAGGCAGCATGCGCCAGTCATCGGGACGGCCACTGTTGAACACCTGCGGCCGCGTCGGACTGACGAAGTGCCCGGTGCGGTGAACAATTAGCATCCATTC
This sequence comes from Amblyomma americanum, assembly GCF_052857255.1. Taxonomy (NCBI): domain Eukaryota; kingdom Metazoa; phylum Arthropoda; class Arachnida; order Ixodida; family Ixodidae; genus Amblyomma; species Amblyomma americanum. The sequence goes on from NC_135503.1 coordinate 123,652,537, forward strand.
ATGCGAAAATGCTCGGTCGGAAGCATCAAAGTGGTGCGTCTAAACGAAAGGCGAAGTTAGAAAAAGAAGAGCGTGAAAAGAAGCTATCAAAGATGACAATGTACCTACTGAATGCAGCTTCCACGGAGCAGTATGATCTCTCTACCAAGAGTCCGTGTAAAACTCCCAATAGTACCGACTGTGCTTCTGTGGAGGACTTGCCAACTCCATCACCACGGTTTCCTGGCAAGAGCCAAGGTGTGATTCATCTTGGTTGTCTGGAGCCTGTGAAAACGCTGCCAACCTCGCTCGTCCATATTTCTGAGCAACCTACGCTAACCGAGCCCTGTCCTGTTCCTGAGTCAGCAACTTCGATGCTATTCGGCCGGGCCCCTGCCACAGAGCTTCACGTGTCCGGTCCGCCACGCAGGATTTCTACTACTGCTGATCAACAGGTCCCATGCCTCCCCGATGTGCCTCCTTATACTGACGAGTGCCAGGAAACAACACTCCAAGAACCGACTCACTTGTTTCCCTTTAGTTTGGCTTAAAATTATCATGTTCCCAGCAACAAAGTGTGCCTCGAGAGGAAGAATGAGACGGCTTCTCTTTGTGGCAACATAGAAGTACAGACACCCCAACAGCAAGAGGTGCGTTGCGAGATTCTTCGAAGTGACTCTTCTAAGTGGCCGCACGTTATTACTGATAGCTTTCGGAGTGTATGCCTTGAGAAAGAGCCATTGTATTTTCAAAATCGGGCAGAAAATTTTGCGTATACAAAAGGCAATACAAAACTCAGAAACGCTATATGTCACCTCATCTTTTCGTTCGAAAGGCTGTAAATGGGGAGGTGTACAAGCGACACTGTTTAAAGTACTCGCAGTCCAAAGGTTCCGTTTACTGTTTCATGTGCAAACTATATTCGATTTCAAGCAACCCCAGTGCTTTCACCACGCACAGCTGTTCTGATTGGAAAAGAGAAGAAGAAAAGGTTTGCGCACATGAAAATAGCGTCGAGCACCAGAACTGCGTGGCAGGCAGCATGGCTCGTCCGCTCTAACTAGAGCAGCACAAATGACAAGGAGCTGGTTAAGCATCTTGTCACTGAGACCGCTTTCTGGACAGAGCTGTTGAAGCGCGTAGTCGTTGTAGTTGAGGCTCTAGCTAAGCGCAACGTTTAGGTTCAGTAAGGAGATTTTTGGTTCACCGAGAAATGGCAATTTTATGTGAGTGCTTGAGGCCATTGCCAAGCTTGATCCTTTCTAGAGAGCATATCAAACGCTACAGGAACAAAAGAAAAGGTCACCCATCGTATCTGTCAAAAACCATTTGTGAAGAATTTATCGAGCACATGGCAAAGGCTGTCAAGGAACGTCTCGTTGACGAAGTGAAACGCGCAAAATGCTTCTCTTTAATTGTTTATTCGACTCCAGACCTTGCTCATGTTGATCAGCTGTCAGTTGTTTTACGATACTATTTAAATGGGAAAGAGTACGGACGCTTTCTTTGATTGTTCCAATCGAATCGCATACCGGCTTGTATCTTCTCGATACCGTGATGTCCCTCTTGACGACCAATGGCATCTCAATTAATGTTTTTAGGGGCCAAGCATATAATGATGCGAGAAATATGTCAGGAAAATACAAAGGACTGCAAGCCCAAAACAATCACCTGAACGAATTGGCAGTCTGCGTCCCGTGTGCTGGTCATTCACTGAACTTATTTGGCGCGTGTAGCATTGACATTTGCCTTGAGGCATTCAAATTTTTCACTGTAATTCAAAGACTGTATGTGTACTTTGCTGCCTCACCTAAGCGATGGAGGTATCTTTTGAACAGCATGGGCGGAACTGGCCAGCAGCTTGTTTTGAAAAGTCTCTCTGAGACCAGGTGGCCAAGACAGGCTGAATCATGTAAGGCCATTCTGAAAAATTTCAATGGAGTCTTGTGCTACCTTGAAGCTATATCAAAGAACGAGGAAGAAAACGGTGACACTAGGAATGAAGCGCACTCTGTCTTCAAGAAAATGACAAAACTAGAGACTGCATTCATGGCGATTTTCTGAAGTGAAATCTTGGAACGTTTTGACAAAACGAACGTAGCTTTTCAGAAGCCAGGCCTAGACATTTCAACTACTGTAGACCTGCTGAGCTCTTTAGAAGGCTTTGTTAATTCTTTGCGACCTCTCTTTGATACCTTCGAAGAGAAAACACGCACGCTAAGTAGCAATCGATGTTATCAAGATGAGGGCAAACGCATCGTTTTGAGTAAGCACCCGAGCGGAAAAATTGATAGCACGCTACGAGGTATAAAAAGTTTATCGTAGAGACCTACAATGTTGTACTTGGCAGTCTAGGCTCTGCTTTGCGAGTGCGAAAGGCTGCCTACTCTGAACACTGAGAAAGGTTCTGATTCTTAAAATTGCTGACAGAAGTTGGGAGCGAGGCCTCTCTGGCACAGCAGGCTGAGAAGTGGTGAAAACCTACAAAAATTATTTGGAGCCAGCATTTTCCGCTGAAATCGCTCAGTTTGCGAACTTTCTGCCCAACTCTGTGCGCCAGGACACGAGTCCTTTTTGAAATAAAGAAGTTGCTGCACGAAAGAAAGCTTACTGATGTGTCTCCGAATCTTTCTAATGCTTTGCGAATGTACTTAAGCATACCCGTGATAAACTGTGGGACCGAACGAAATTTTCCAAGTTGTCGTTGATAAAAAATCGACTTCGTTCGAGTCTCCTTGACGACAAGGTGAACTCGCTTGCTATCATGTGCATTGAAAGGGACCTCCTCCACGATCTATATCTGATTTCGCCAAAGCGAAAGCGCGAAAGATACCATTTTAAAAGAGGACTGTTTGCGCTATACATGAAGTGTTCCAATAAGTTCGTTGTATCGCCTCCCAGCCTTCACGTTGCCAATGAAACGCGGAGCAATGTAATCAAAATCCTCGTTGTTCGTCTCTTGTTTGTTCTTCTACGTTCTTGTTCGTCTTGAGTGCACTAAACTTTTCCTTAAAGCCTAGCTTTTGCTGAAACTGAATGCAGATTAATCACAGAGTGAAGATATGTGTTGGTGCTTACAACAGCACGCGTTTCAAGCAAGTTTTGTGGTTTTTATTATAATAATAAGTATAATATTAATCCCGTTGATCGCACTTCGTTCTTTTTAGCTTTGTGGAATGAAAATGAAACATGGCATATTTCCAGTAGCATTGCAGGCGACGGGGGGGGGGGGGTCAGTATAGGGAAAGGAGGCCTGCATGCGCATTAGCCCAGGGCCCCCATTTTTCTTAATCCGGCCCTAGGTCTCCTGTTTCTGGCCGAGCGCCTCCAGGCCCCTGAGGCGAGAGACGAGGGTATCGTACAACCGTCCGAGGGACCGTGTGTCTTCGGCGCTTCGCACAGGTTCAAGGTCCAAGAGCTTTCGCATGTGCGTCTGTACGATGACGTCTTCACCGCCGAGGCGTTTTTTTCAGCAGCAAGATGGCGTTGCCATAGCACTGCGATGTGGGCGGAAGGCCCTTGATCGTTCTTGCTGCTTTGCCAATCACAACCGATTTTAAATACCCGAACTTGTCGCAGGTCGTCAGCCAATCGTTCTTGTGAATCGTTTGCTCGTACTTGTTCCCAAAATTCTTGGCAGGACAGATCTTTGCCGTCAAATTTTACGACCTCTAATTTTGGAAGCTTCACCTTGCAGGTAGTGGCTGCGCGCCTGCATCGTTGCTTGGCGACGGCTATTCTTTCGGCTGCCTCTTGCCTTAAACTTCTTATATCTCAGCTTGGAGATTCGTGATGTATGTAACGATCTTGTCGTCATACTCGATGGTTAGGGTATAGTCCTGCTCCGCTGCTTCCGCTGGCAGTAGCTCCTCGACAGCGGCGTTAGCTTCGTTTATACAGGTCTGCAGAGAGCTCATTCTTGCCAAGAAAACACTGAGTTGTTTTTCGGTGCCCGTGCGGCTTTTCGTGCAGGAGTCAATATCTGCAATGAGTCGAGTCACCTGTGACTGGAGAGCTTCGCTTTGTGTCTCTCCATGTCGCTGCACTCGGTAGCACTGGGCGGCGGCTTCGGAGTAGAAATTGGCTTTTTCATTGTTATTCGTCGCCGTCGCATCCAGGTAGTCGCCTTCGTGAAGTCTCGGGGTATATCCCGGGTTTCGGCACCAGCTTATGTTTATGTCGCTTTCGTTAAATATAGACAACTTAGTTGAGCGAGTACAAACGATATCCGTTTATTTCAAGTTACATGACACGGCTGCCCCTCCAAGGGGTGCTCGGTGGTTTCTCTTTCCCTGCTTGCTTGGCTTGTCTTGCCTTCCGACTTGGGGCGGTCTGGTTTCGGTTTTGGTTTCGCTACAAAATATGCATTAGGGCAATGGCAATTCATCTCAGATTCGACGAACAGTGGCCACAGCACTCGGTATTTCTAAAGCTGAAGAGCCGTAGATTCGCAACCCAAGAAAAAAACGCTTCCAGCTGAGACCGAAGACAGAAGATCGTCTCTCTGCTCCGGAGACACCGCCCGCAAACGAACATGGCGACTGAAAACAGCAAGAAAAGGGTGTCATGGTCAACCACCGAACAAGGGCACGCTGATGAGGTGTAATTGCCTATTAGGTGCGCGCCGGCTGGGCAAAGCATCCCAGATGAAAGCAGAATAATTGGTGCATATATCAATTTACTTAGGTCGCGAAGGCGGAGCTGGGATGCAGTTTAGATTAGAGCACCAGTGATATCTGTAAGGCTGAGGAACTGAGGCGCTAAAATGATGTGTGTGTAAACAATAAGCGAAAAATAACTGGTTAAATATTTGTAATATATGACCATTTAAAACGTGATTTTCATTGCTTGGTTTCTAATTTTGCTGGAAAGTGCTAGGCTTTTTTTATGAGAAAAGATGTTCGCATTCTTCACAGCAGCGGGTAGTGGGGCAGCGGGGAAGTGAGGCAGCGGATCTTCTACGGCCTACCTTGAATATTCTGAAACTTTTTAGCTAAGGTGAGTTGGAAAACTTGCTCCGGAGATGCAGCGCCATTTTCTTCCACTTTAATCTCAGACACGCGAGCGCCATCTATGGTGTAATCATAATACCGCGTTAGTTTTCTTAGTTTTCTCTTCGCGGCCACGAAGCCCATTGGCTGCGCATGGACAAGGGGCCAGTTTGATGCACAACTGGTCTACGCTGGCTCGCGCCTCGCATCGTCTGCTCCCATGTCTGCGCCGGATGCGGCTGCTTCTAGCCGCACGTCACTATTGATGTTACTGGTTGGATTTCGTCTACGTCTTACAAAGTTCGCCTGCGTCTACGCCTGGGTACGACAGGGCAGGATGATTATTGGGTGGATATCTCGGCCGAAACTGAAATTCCTTCTCTCCGCTCTTCCTTACAGTAAAATTGAATAAACATGGCATGCCAACTGCGCCTCGTAGTTTGGCTTCATAAGAGAGAGAGGGTTTATTGATAAGAAAGGCAGAGAGGTTGGCCTGAAAAATAAATATCTGGCCTGCTACTCTGCTCTGGGGGACGGGAAGAGGAGATAAAAGAAGGTCACGATGGGGGACGATGATGATGGGAGGGGGCAGATGAAAAACTACTTTAAAAAAAAAACAAGGCACTCTTTCTGACATCACAAACGCGAGACAAGGTACGTGTCGCTCAAAAAGCGTGAGAGCGCTTGCGTTGCCTTTACAGTTCTAAAGCTATCTGGCCAAGCGCCGAGGATCAAATCCTCAGAGAGGAGCGATGTGTCCATAGGCTTCAGAGCAGGTGCGAGTATGAGTCTTTCACGTGCATACGCTGGAAACGCCACTAAAACATGGCTTCATAAAATTCTTCACGTTGGCAATAGGCAGCCTTTGCAAAGTAGTTTACCGGTCCGCTTCATCAGCCGTGTGCAGGCCGCATGTCTGCTGACCTTGCCTTCCTTGTCTTACTGGCAATGTGAAGCGCTACAACCATTTCATATCGCTTAGAACATCTTTAAAACAGCAGTTAATGGCGCAGAAGGAGCACTAAATTTAGCAAAGTGTGGGCAGGTAGGCAAGCTTTAATAAAATCAACTTAATGTTTTTTTAGGCTTATGGGTATGGTCCTCATTCCACCCTTAGTGCTCATTTAGCAGCACCGACTGCAGCAGAAAGGCACAATATTAGGAGATTTCCTCTCTGTTATTTTTAAAAGTTCTGTTAAGGAATAAAAGACAGAATGAGTGACAATCTCATCAGAAATTTAAACACCTACTGGATTTCACGCAGCCTCGACCTTGGTGCAAAATCCTATTTACTTCGTAAAATCACCTCGTCAAACACAAAATCTGATGCTTACAAGCCGCCAAAACAGGTTTTTTAGAGGCTAAAGAACCTAACTTGCTCCGCTGTGATCGCAGATACGGTCAAAAAAGCTCGATAAACGAGCATTGAAGCTTCCGTGACATGGCAGTAGCGCGCGCGGCATAGACGCATCGTGTGACGCTTTTCTTGGCATTGTTGCAGGTTGGGAATCAATTTTTTCTATTACTGAATCTCTGTGTGTATTGCCGCCCTGTCTGCTGCCAGAATCCTGTGTTGTGTGCTGTGCACTGAGCCACTAAGGTAGCAGCTCGAGATGGCGGAGCTTGCCCAATTTCGTGAAGAGTTAAGAAAGGAGATGCGAGAATTTAAAGCTAAGACGGAACGAGATTTAAGGACTGAAATACGGGAACTGAAGGCAAGCCTCTCTTTTCTAAGTGATCAAACGACACTCTGCTGTCAGTGAACGAGACACTCAGAGAGCAAATTGAACAACTGCAAATTGAATGCCAAGAACTGAAGAAAGTTACAATCTTGCATGAGGAGAGGAACACGGCGTCCAAGCAGTATTCCAGGGTCTGTAACCTTGAACTAAGAGGCATACCTCAACAACAGGACGAGCATCTTCCTAAGATTCTTCATGACATTGGGGAACATCTACACGTGCCCATTGCTGATGATGCCATTGAGATTTGTCATCGTTTGCCAACAAAGAACTCAAATGTTGTGCCGAATATTGTCGTCAAATTCCGGCACCGCTTCAAACGTGACGCAGTGCTACAGAAGGCGAAAAAGATGCGCATTTCGGCAGACCTTGGCCACTCTCCCGGCGCCCCAGTTTTCATCAACGAATATTTATGCCCGGTGGTTAGGCAGTTACTTGGAATGGCCGTATCAAAAAAGAAGGAACATAAGTGGAGCTTTGTTTGGGTCAAAAAAGGAAAGGTGCTTGCAAAGAAAGATGAGTCATCTGATGTCGTTCATATCCGACAAACACAGGACCTTGATAAGATCGTGTAAATGAAAATGGCGGTGCCCCCATCTGATGTAAATGCCGTTGTTCGTTCCCACAAAGATATCAGGCTGACATGCTTTCACCTTAATATCTTTTCCGCAAGGCATAAAGAAGGTGAACTGGATACCTTTTTAAATGAATTTTTCTTTGACGTGATGATGTTAACAGAAACACGGTATACCTCAAAGCAAGAAGTATACAAACCCCCAGGTTACCAATGCTTTTTCCTGAACCGATCACACGAAACCGGTGGTGGTGTGGCAATTCTCGCAAGATCTGGGCTGGGCTTCGAACGGATTCCAGAGTTCAGCATTATCAATGCAGATATTGAATTTCGAACTTTGGAATCTCTTGGCTACATGTGCGGTGTAATTTACCTGCCTTCTGATTCTAATTTAAGTAATTCCTTCGTTTTCCTTGACAATGTCCTGGAATCCGTGAACAAAAACGGTTTCAAAGTTATTCTTACAGGAAATTTTAACATTGATATCCTTAAACCCTCAACTGCTCGAACAGAGTTCTTTTCGATCCTAGAGTCAAATAAATAATAATAATTGGTTTTTGGTGGAAAGAAAATGGCGCAGTATCTGTCTCATATATCGTTGGACACCTGAACCGCGCCGTAAGGGAAGGGATAAAGGAGGGAGTGAAAGAAGAGAGGAACAAATAGGTCCGTAGTGGAGGGCTCCGGAATAATTTCGACCACCTGGGGATCTTTAACGTGCACTGACATCGCACAGCACACGGGCGCCTTAGCGTTTAGAGTCAAATGCACTCGCCGTTTTTACAGAAACTGCGACACGTGTCACCGTCCGCACAGAAAATTTAAACGATTTATTTATCTCGAATATTGACGCAAGCCATGTGCATTCGGGTGCCCTTTGTAGTGATATTAGTGACCATTTTCCGATTTTCATGCTCATAGAAGACACTCACAAAGTAGTACACGACGAACCTTCCTTTACAGTACAGAATAATACACCCCTTACACTTGACGCATTCCTAGCGAGCATCGCAAACATAAGCTGGGATGACGTGTACCACTCTGAGGACGTGGATGCAGCCTACTAGTCGTTCATTTCTATGATTAAAGTGATTTATGAACAACATTTCAAAGAAGAGACTGTAAGGATAAAGAGAAAAAATCGCAAGCCATGGATTACTAAAACGCATTGAAAGATGATAAAAAAGAAAACAAAGCTTTTAAAAAAATTCTGACTAATAAATCTTTGAGCGACTTGGCGAACTATAAACAATATCGGAATAAGGTGACTGCTCTATTAAAGCGCAAGAAAAGGGCATTCTTGCATGATCAGTTTGAAGCCTGTAAGGGAAGCAGCGACGTATGGAAGAATCTTAATCATTTATTCAGTCGTGCATCAACTGTATCTCCTGTAAGCGGATTAATTAATGTCAGGCACCACATACAAGTATCAGAATTGGCAGAAGCATTCCATAACTTTTTCACAGACATTGTAGGTAATGCGCCATCGTATGATACTGTTGGGCAACATATAAGACGTAATACTGACAGTATGTTTCTTGGTCAAACTGATGAGCATGAAATTTGCAGCATTTTTACCTCTTTCAAGAACAGTAAAGCCTGCGACATTGATGGCATTCAAATAGGGCCGGTGAAACATGTTATCAGTCTGGTAGCTCCTGCACTTACATACATATATAACCCTGCTTTGTTCTCTGGGCAGTTTCCCAAACTAATGCAGATTTATAAATTTATTGTGGTTTTTAAAAGTGGAGAGAAAAACAATATGGTCTAATTATAGGCCCATATCTATCCTACCAGTTTTTTCTAAAGGTTTAGAGAAGGTTATCCACAGTAGACTAAAAAAAAGTTATCCGCTAAATTCTCCTTACTTTCTTCATACCAGTACGGGTTTCTGGAGCGCAAGTCTATTGAAGCCGCCCTTTTAATGCAAAAAGAAATTATTTTGAATGCTTTAGAAAAAAAAAACAGATCTGTTTAGGTGTATTTATAGATTGTTCTACGGCGTTCGACCGCCTTAATCGCCAGCGTTTATTAAGAAAATTGGAAATTCTAGGCAGCCGTGGCACTCCTCTGTCTCTTATAAAGTCATATTTGCAGCATCGTCTTCAACGTCAAATGATAAAAAAGAAAGCCTCATCTTTTTTGACTGTTAAAAGCGGTGTTCCACGGGGTAGCATTTTAGGTTCGCTATTGTTTCTTTTGTATATAAATGACATCACGAACATCGACAAATTACCGGAGTACATAATATACGCAGACGATACAACTATGCACTTTAAACGCGACACTGCAGATTCAATAATTCCTGTTGTAAACAGTACACTAGACAAACTAAGAGCTTGGAGTGAAAGAATTCTCTTATCATCAATACACAAAAAACAAAAGCAGTCATATTCCACCCCAGGCAACGTGTAATTCTTCAAAACCTTGATTTATGCATCAGGGACTCCATTATAAACGTTTCACATTCTGTTAAAGCCCTAGGAGTTATTTTTCACAAATATTTGAGTTGGAACGCTCAGATCGACAATGTTGTATCTCAACTTTCAAAATGCATGGCTGTTCTTGAAAAATATCGCTCCTGTTTACCAGTGCCAATCAAATTCACAGTGTACAGTGCACTGTTTTTGCCCTATCAGTTGTTTTTTGGTCTGCGGCAGTACCACGGAGACAAATATTCAAAAACTTTTTCGACTGCAAAAGAAAGAAATTTGTTTTAATGCAAATGCAGAATACCGAGCTCACACAGATGAGTTGTTCACTCGCCCCAATGTCATACAAATTCCGAAACTCTACGAATACTACTTAGCCACAATGTATAAAAAGTCTGTTCACCATATCCACGATTGCTTTCTAGATATGTGCGCGCTAAAACCAAGTGATCCGACATATACTCTTCGAAATCCTGAGTTTTGGTGGATCCCCTTCTCACGCACTACATATGGCCATAAAATGCTGCGCCATAACATTCCAGTACTGCTAAATAAACTTATTTTGAAGAACGTCTGTATTGAGACCTGCAGTCCGAAAGCCATCCGGGATATACGTTTACGATTGTAATGTCATTTATGTTGTTTGTGACTGAGACCGCTTTTTTGATCACAATTTTTTATTTATTTAAATATACTGTCAATCCCCAGAGGGATTGTAACAGGGGTGAATATAGAAAAACTATTTTACAGTATTATTAACAAAGAATTATACCAGAGAGAGCGGCACAATCGACTGGTTACATTAATACAGGACGTGTCAAGGGATATGTACAAGGAAGTCAAGAGGCAACACAGAAAACTTACTGTGTTTCAAAATACATAAATAACAATGGTAAGTACACAATTTGTAAAGTTAGGATCATAAAATACATGCAAGTAATGCAGCACAAAACAATGGAAGCAAAATGATCAATGTGATAATAACACAGATACCATACAATAGTTTTACTCTGCGTTTGGCCACAATAGTGCTTCTTCTACAAGCTGAGTAAAGTTTTCAGGCGAGCTTTGTTGTGCAATTACTGGATCAAGTTTGTTCCACTCGCGCACTGCGAGAGGAAAAAAGGAGTAGCGAAAGGCGTTTTTTTTACACGAAAATTCCTTAATTGTGAGAGCGTGTTTGTGGCGTGTGTTTCTAGAACGGTTGATGCTAACAAAGGCGAAGGGATCATTCTTAAAGGAATTGTTAAGCAGTTCAAATAGGAACTTCAAGCGGTGTACCTTGGCTCGGTTAGTCAGCGTCGGAAGGCCTGCGAGATGCAGTAGTTCAGTTGGGGAATCGGTGCGGCGGTATCTGTTGAATATGAAACGAACAGCCTTGCGCTGCACGCTTTCTAACATGGTCACATCGTTTTTCACGTACGGAAACCAAGCTATGTTGGCATATTCAAGAACTGGACGAATGAGGGTGACATATGCGAGTTGCTTAGTGCAAGGAGCTGAATGACGCAGCATACGTTTGAGAAAAAATAGTTTGTTCGTAGCTTTTTTTGTGACGTTTCGAACGTGCGTTGACCAGTTAAGATCTGATGTTATCGATACGCCCAAGTACCGATACTCCTGCACTTTACGGAGTGGGACGTTGTTGAGGCGATATTCAAATTTTAATGGTGTCTTTTTCTTGCTAATTGTCATGGAAACTGTTTTGTCTGGATTCATAATCATCTGCCATTTATTGCACCATTGCGCGACACGATTCAGGGCGTTGTTAAGGTTTACTTGGTCATTGGAATTTTTTATCTCTTGATAGATGACACAATCATCTGCGAATAGGCGGACTTTGACATTTATATCCCTGGTTACGTCGTTAATGTAGAGTAGGAACAAAAGCGGAGCAAATACTGAGGCCTGTGGGACGCCGGATAGAACAGGAACCGTATCTGAAACGCATTCACCATGCTGCACAAACTGGTAGCGATCTGCAAGATAGTCACTAATCCAGCGAAAAACCGGGCGGTCTCCAAATAAGTTCTCTAGTTTAAATAGCAATTTTGTGTGGGACACCCGATCAAAGGCTTTTGATAAATATAAAAAATAGCGTCAATTTGTGACTGGTCGTTTATGCCTAATGCGAAGTCATGGAGGGTTTCAATTAGCTGGGTAACGGTAGATAGGCCGGATCTAAACCCATGTTAGTTTGAATTAAGTAGATTGTGTTCTTCTACAAACTGGGTCATGTATCTAAGTACTATATGCTCCATTAATTTACAGCACGTGCAGGTCAGTGAAATGGGGCGATAATTAGTCGGTGAAGATGAGTTGCCTGACTTGTACACGGGGACTACTTTAGCTATTTTCCATTCTGATGGTAAACGGCCTTCCCGGAGTGATTTTGAGTAAACAAGAGAAAGAAACTTACTGACTGGTTCCGCATACCGTCTTAGAAAAGCATTTGGGATTCCGTCCGGTCCGTTGCTTTTCTTCTCGTCTAGACTCAGCAGAAGCGATAACAGTCCACTCTCAGATATAATAGGAACGCCTGGCAGTTTGACGTGGGCGGTAGTGCTGGGCCTGCATTCAGGAAGCTGGTTGTCGTCTGGTGTAAAAATTGACTGAAAGTACCGGTTGAATGAACTTGCCTTTTCTCTGCCTTCCTGGGGGGATACCGGCGGATGAGGGTTTGGACGTTGATTTATATAATGCCAAAACTTATACGGGGCTGTTTTGATAAAATTGTTCAAAGTACTACTGCAGAAATGTTCTTTCGAGCATTTAATTTTACTCTTAAGTGACTGTTAATTCCTGGATCCGCAATTGGTAGGCTGGGACAGCTCGTAACTGGTTAGATTTGCGTAGCCTTTTTATTTTGCGCCTCGTATGTATTATTTCGCACGTGTTCCAAGGATTTTGCTTACGGATGACCTTTTTTTTTTTTTTGAGGGTACAAAACGGTCTCGTCCTGTGTCTGTGTCTCGTCCTTGTCTTTTCGTGGTTTGCATGCTCTGGCGCTATTTTCTTCAAATCAAGTATGCACCAACTCGCCCAAAAAGAAGTGTTAATGCCCAATATGAGCTTTGAATTGAAGCCAGGCCTCGTCTGTGCTGGTTTGTTCGTTGGTGCAGAGGTCATAGAAGTCTGGAAATTCGTGAGCAAGGTAAGTAAGTATGGCTGCGTCATCTGCTCTATTAAATACGTGTACACTTTTAAATGGACGATGAGAGCGGATGACATTCGGTAAGGGCAAGGTGCACACCACCAGTTCATGGTCAGAAAGGCCTTCATGTGCATGAATGTTAATTGTACCGCGGAGGAAGTGGTCTGTAACAAATATTAGGTCGAGAATTGTTCTGGACGCTCCCTGGATGCGAGTGGGTATGGAAACAAGCTGACTTAGATTAAATGTGAATAAAAAATCAAGCATTATGGAGCTTGCCACAGTTCCTGAACCCAGAGAGCTCCAGTCAATTTCTGGAAAGTTAAAATCTCCTGCCATTAGTATCCTGCTGCCAGACATATGCTTTAACATGTTATCAAACAAAGGATCTAGGTACGAGTTTTCTGCGTTTGGTGGCCGATAAACAGCGCCAACGTGTGCGATACCATTTGTCAGATAAATCTTACACCAAACTGCTTCAACTGTTGGAACGTCCGGCATGACTGAATATTTAATGTCACCTTTGATAAGCAGTGCGACGCCCCCTCCTTTTGATTCTCTGTCTTTTCTTACAATTGTGTAGCCCGGCGGCACAATTTCACGGTCTGAAATGTTTTCGTGTAACCATGTTTCTGTAACTGCGACAATATCGGGTTTAAAGGCCAGCACAATAGCTTCAAGTTCATGTGTTTTATTTGTAATACTGCGTGCATTTAGGTTGAGTACAGTTATTGAAGTTTGCTCCTGGTGATTCGCTTTCCAGTGTTGTTTTGATCTTCGTTTTTTGGCATAACTGGAACAATGTCACTGCTCTCACTATCCCACGTGAAGAGCTGACCATTTATTTTCACTTTGTCATATACCAGAGATACCTTTTCTTTTCTATCACGGTGTTCTTTAGTGCGGTCCCATAATTTTTTTCCTAATATTCCTGACAGCAAGCGAAAAATCTTCTCCAATAGAGAAACCGGAATCTTTTAGTTTAGAACATTGTTTAAGAATGCTAAGTTTGTCTCGGTAGTCAAGAAACTTCAAGATTATAGGCCTAGGTCTAGTTTCGTTGTCTTTACTTGGTCTGCCCAGACGATGAATTCTTTCAATGTCTGTCTTTGTAATTCCAAGTATATCCTCAAAGACCGTTTTCGTGACAGTTTCATGCAAAGTGTCTGTAGTTCCGAAACTTGATGCACTTCTTTTTGTGGTATATTTGAGAACTGTGACCGGCTTGCTAGACATGTTTATTGATTTACTGAATATACACCTCAAGTGCCAAAATGTTCTGCGTTTTATTTCGCATGCAAACCTTTGCCGTGTTTTCTTTTTTTCTTCATATACACGTGTCCCCCCACGCTGCAAGCCATGTATACGGGCGATTCAGGCTGTTTCAAGTGGAAGATGTTTCCACTTTTTCTCTGAACCAACCCTCATCATTTTTTGATGAAAATAAAACGATTGATTGATTGATTGATTGATTGATTGATTGATTGATTGATTGATTGATTGATTGATTGATTGATTGATTGATTGATTGATTGATTGGCTGATTGATTTAACGCAGCATTTCCTCGCTACATTGCTTCTCTGAAAGGTTGTCTAGGAAGTCACAAGACGAGCAGTCGTTTCCCAACACGTAAACCGGCTAAATTTATGGTTATAAATACTCCTAATCAGTCTTGCTTCATTATTACAAACGACATCAAGAAGAAAATTCCATTTATATTCCTTAAATGCGTTTTTGCTCGCACGTCAGCCACAGTCTGCTGGCGCTCCTGAAGTTCGGAGCAGGAGACGACGCGCCCATCCTAAAGCGACCGCAGCGCCACCCTGCACTCCGCTCCTTGGGGCGCCGGCGCTGCTTTCCAACTGCCCCTATCCGAAAATGTTTCTATTCTGCTTAGTGGCTTGGTTGGTTGGAGGATTGGGGTTACGGGTGCGGTATTTGTTTACCCTCTAGGCGAACACTCTACAGCACCCGGGAGGAGGGATTGGCAATAAGGGTAGAGAGGAAAGGGAGGAGAGGGGTCCGAGAAGGGCACGCACGATGCGGGCGCACTCAGGCACTCAGTGGGCAAGACTTGAGTGTGGCGGGGACTGGAGCTGGTGATGTTAAAAGGAACTTAGCGCGACGCCACAACAACGCCACACCTTAGGGACATTGGTCTGCTGAGGAGGGACATAAATGTCAGGTCTGCCATACAGGGACAGTCATGATGCCGCGAAGCGGCTCAGGGCATGAAATACTCGCAAAGAGACCAATCCCTAGGCGAGAGGATGGGGGGGGGGGGGGGGGAGCGAAAACGCCCGACGGCGAAGAGAGCGGGAGGGCCAAGGAAACGAGGGCCCGATGGGGTGAAGCGGTGGCGGCAGAAGCGGACGATTCCGGGGCGTCCACCCAATGAACACGACTAAGCAGACTACCGCTCATATATAGATAGCGCAGTGCGTGCTCAAACAACCTCAGGAGGCCGACGACTGCGGCCAACCCCTGGGAGCACGCGCCACCGCGAGAGCCACCCACAATATCCGCCGACAGGCCCGTCGCTCGAAGGGAGAATGCCGTTAAGGGCGGGAGTGAATTATTAAAAGAAGGGAGGAACGAGTTTAGCGGGCCGTAGTGAAAACACCCGCAAGAGATGCCTTGAAGGCAGGGAAATTGAGAATTGCGGCATAAGCGTTTGGCGGGCAACAGCGCGAGGACCGGGAGGGCAAGTGCAGCGAGGCGGGCGAGTCCGGAGGTAGATAGGGACAGTTCATGAACGCGACATCGCAGACTACCGCCCTTTGATAGCGAAACACATGTCCACGCACTCCGTGTGCGCCGACGATTGCGGCCATGCAACCCCTGGGCACACGCGCAACATCGAGAACCCCCGGAAAAGCGCGCAGAAAAGCGGACCGCCCGCGCGCAATAGCCGCAGGGGAGGGGGGGGGGGGGGGGGGGGGGGAATTATGGAATAAGGAGACAAGATGAGGTGCGAGAAAAAGAAGCCGGTGAGCCAATGAGAGGGAACTAGGAAGGCTCGAAGGAGAGAACTGAGGCAGGAAGGGGAAGCAGGTACTCGAGGTACGTGCGAAAAAGTCACCGTTCGTCAAGAGTCCACAGGGAGATGTCCGAGCATCAGACACACGCGAGCAACGCACAGTGGTAATCCGTTCGAGAGTAGCGGTGAGGGTCTGGTGTGTAATCCATGGTAGGGCCGAAATAGGGCGCGCGTAGCGGCGGCGACGACTTCGTGAACGCCGTTTCGGCGAAACAAAGGGGCTAGGCGAGAGACGCCGGCCGCCGGCGTGTGCACCCGCCGGCGGCCCAGACGAGACTCGTACTATTCTGCGGGTTTGCAGCTTGATTGCTGCGCTGGCCCTGGCTGATGTATCTCGCCGTCTTGCAACTTATTTGCGCGCGGCGGCTCGCATTTTATGAGTGTTAATTTCAATTGCTCGGTTACTTCTTGTCCTGGTGCTGCCTTTTGATCGGCTACATGTGAGCGCTCGTTTTTTGCAATTGCAGGCACAGTTCTCATGACAAGGCGAAACAGACTGCACTAATCCTAAAACTAACCTTACCATTCATTCATCAATAAGTCCGTCAGCTTGCCTCTAGAGCTAGCCGTGAAGATTTCATCCGGCAGTTTATTGAGAGTAGTTGTTGCATAAGCGCTACGCCTGGCCACACCATACCTCGTGTTTGACCGAGGAACAATCTAACGGTAATGTTTTCTAAGTTGCCTCATCGGGGTAATTTCTTGTTTAAATTCACTGTACCAATATTGCTTAAGGACAACAGTATAATAAATAAGGATTTGGAGTTTGGGAGCCCTTGTTCGCGGAACATATATTCAACTGACAAAAGGGGTGTGTTATAAGCAACGTTTTTAAGAAAATTCTTTAAAATTCTGTCGATCCTGCACATCCAACGAACCGAGGATAAGGCAAAAATGGTAATGCTGTATCTTAACACACAGTACGCCAAAGCATGTACAATATTTTTTAACAGATAAAGGCACAAAACATTTGATATTAAACAACAACCATGCCGCTGACCTCTATTTGGAACAAACATCTGATAAATGGTGATGCCAGATAAGCCTACTGTCGAAAGACACTCCTAGATACTTGACAAATTCCACATATTCAATAGGTGAACATTTACAGGAAACACAGTTAGAAATATGTAAGTAAACACGGATGTTAATAGTAGTCTTTAGTGGAGAACGAAAACAGACAAGCTATGTTTTTGCACAGCCAAGCAGACAAGCAACTCCATTGTCAACAAACCAACGCATTCCATTGTAAATGTCCTATTGCAACAAACGAGGGGCCATTTTGTAGAATAGATGCTTTGCTAGTAACGGTGTGTAATCAGCTCATTGCAACACTAAGCATTTGGAAATAGTCGAAGAGAAGTCATTCACAAGAATATTAAACAATGGAGATAAAATTTACCCCTAAGGTACACCCGCATTCAGCGGCAACTTACAACTGAAAAACGCCCTTATCACCGGCAGCGACCACTTGATAACGACTGCTGAGGTAGCCTTCGAGAATGTGGTAAAAAGGTCCACGGAATCCTGACAAATACAGCTTGCTTAACAAGATTTGATGGTACAGGGAGTCAAATGCTTTCGCTACATCAAAGATGAGAGCACATGTGAAAAAATTCTGATCAAACACTGAAAACAGTTCATCCGAAAATTCCTAAAGAGATGCAACAATACCACGCGCAGAGACAAAGCCAAACCGGCGATCGTACAGGACCGAAAATTTGTTAAGAAAATAAGACACAATGCAAAAAGCAAATTTTTTGCAAGGCCTGGGCAATTACAGGTAGGACAGAAATTGGCTTATAGTTTTCAATCTTATCTTTATGTCCTGGCTTCTGTAAGGGCAAAAAAACCGCAGTTTTTAGGCGTTCAGGAATTTCGTCACCCTCCAAAAAATCATTCAGTATGCAAAGGAGAATATCTAACAGAGAATTAAAGTTCCTGCGAAGGATGTGTAATGGTATTATATCATATCCAGTAGGCTTGGCAGGGCGGCAACTAAAAAGAATCGCTTCCAGTTCACATTTCAAGATCCTAGGAAGAAAAGCTTACGCAAGTGTGAATTGAATAAACGAACTAGAGCTGGTAGTTGCAGTAACAGCCCTTTGCGACACTTTTACAAAGTGCCTGTTGAGAGCATCTGCTACTGCTGGCGGAGGCTGACGAAAAGAATCGGAAACAGAACATTCATTAGAATTCATGCCTCTAAGATAATTTACCTACGGGCAAGTTTTTCTGACATTATTTGAAATTGCTGCAAATAATAATAAAACTAACGACGCTTAGCGCGGCTCATAAGTGCGACAACCCTTTTTCTTCCTGACTTGTACTCTAAACGCGGACTCTTTTTGCACTGTTTCACAAACTATCTATATACAAAATTGCATTAAGAATTTCCGGCCTCCTCCAGCATGACCCTTTCTCACTGCTTTATTTGCCAACCCAGTGCGATGTAATTCAAAGTGTTTCAGCTGCATACAAAACTTTCCAAAGACTTTGCCCGCTTAAATTTCTTAGGTAACGACGCCCAATCAAATGACGCGATAAGATTATCAAGCTTAGATTGATTGAAAATTGGGATAAGGCATTTGCATTGCTCACAAGCTGTTACCGTATTCGAGGTTCCAGACGCGTTCGGTAAAGCAAGACGGCATGCTACGAAATAATGGTCGGCCAGGCTTTGTAAAATCGTACATGACAGAAATGAGAAATCTGGAGCTCTGACCGCTATGTGATCTAGGCATGACTGCACTAGTCTGTTATTAACTGATTCCACTCTATTATTAATTATTATTATTACATCATGGGTAGACTTTGCGTTCAGGCACGCGGAATGCCTCGCCGTAAAGGTTCATTGCGTAAATTATGAACTGTTATTGTTAGCGGTATACCGGCCCCCAAGTAATAGCGCTACTCGTTTTGTGTTGGAACTGGAAGAAGCATTGAAGAGCTGGTCATCAGTGGATCAAGTTTGCCTGGCAGGGGATTTCAATATTAACATCCTATGTCCAACAAATACCTTAGCATCAGATTATTTATCCGTTTTGGCATCTTATGGTTTCGCGTCAACGGTGATTGCCCCGACAAGAGAGGAAATGTTGAATGGCCGTTTTGTCACATCTTGCTTAGACCATATTGCGGTTCGAGCACCTAATCATTCGCTCACATCTTGTGTTATCACTCATAGATTATCTGACCACTATGCTGTCGCTTGCCGTGTATCCCTAAGTGTATCGTTCGTCGGCACGCAGTATTCAAGTGATAAGGTCAGAACCACGTCAGAATTTCAGATTACGTTTGTGGATCAAAAGAAAGTTAACAGACTCATTGTGAATTTCACCTGGTCTTCGTTGATTGACGGTAGGCCCCCAGACCAAGTGTACGATAGTTTTTGTGAGCGTCTAGCACATTTTGAACGGTCATGCACTACTCTCAGGAATAAAAAGTGCAGGAAAAGCTATGCATGCATTAATTCTGATATTATGCACGCCATATCTCACAGAATTTGGCTTTGGAAAAAAAATAAACACACATCTAACAATAAAGACCTCCAATTAGAATATAAGATTGCAAGAAATAAAGTAGTTGCTCTTCTCCGCGCTGCAAAACGTCGCTTTTTCTTACACGAATTTAATCAATCATCCAAAAGTGCTAGCAAAACCTGGTCGCTGATAAACCATCTCAGAGGGAAATCCGAGACGGCAAAATCTGTGATAGAACATTTTCCAGGAAACCCTGTCGAAACAGCTGACTTGTTCAATCATTTCTTCAGTCAGGCTTCAACAGAGGCTTTATCTAAGCCTCGGCAAAATGTGACGCTCGGGGATTCTTTGGCAGCATCTGCATTTTTACCGCGGTTTTCGAAACCTGACCTTGCTCGGATCATTTTCAATTTTCGAACGAATAAACCACCTGGAGTAGATGGCATATCTGTAAGCTTGCTGAGAAGGAACTTTGAGGCGCTTGCAGATATTCTGCTTTTTATGCTAAATGGCTTCCTAGATACTGGAACTTTTCCACAAAATCTAAAAACTGCTTTAGTTAGACCACTGCATAATGCAGGAAAGAAGTCTCTTATTGAGAACTATCGGCCCATATCTATTTTGCCCGCATTATTTCAGGTTATAGAAAAATGTTTGCTTTAGGTCATGAGTTCTTTCATTCAAAAGTTTTCAGTTTTGTCTGACCGACAATTTGGTTTTCTGCAAGGCAGGGGTACAATTTCTCTTCTGGAAAAATTTGCAGATGATTTGTATTCTGCTTTTGAACACAATCTATTTAGCTGTGCCTTGTTTCTAGACGTTTCCAAAGCCTTCGACTCAGTTTGTCATGACATATTACTTCGTAAATTATATCTTAATGGTTTTCGGGTAATGGTTAATGGTTTTAGGGGCCCGTTCTATACTCTACTTCCAAACTATCTCACTGATAGGTCACAAATGGTTGTTGTAAGCACCAAATACTATAGCAGCAAATTATCCCTTGGTGCCGGTGTCCCTCACGGGTCAATTTTATCGCCTCTTCTCTTTAACATATTTGTGAATGATTTCATTTCAGTAATCCCAAATGGTAAAGTGTACCAGTATGCGTACGATATCTTCCTTCTAACGAAGCATATTAACAACAAAAACGCAATTGAATATCTGCAGCAATCGGTGCATGAAGCTATGGTCTGGCTTTTTAAAAACAAACTCACTGTCAATCAAAAAAAGACAAAAATTGTATGCTTCAAAAATCCCTTGAAGATTGGAACCACGGTCATTCCAGTAATCCTTTATACCCAAGACTGCCTATCCTGTAAGTGTACGCCTGTCGAAAATACAAACTCGGTTAAGTATCTCGGTATTCATTTCGATAGTTACTTGTCGTGGCATAATCATGGTGCGCACGTTTGCTCCAAACTAAGATCTGTCGCATGTTTACTCTTTAACATTAAATGTTTGGTGCCGTTTCAGACTAAAAAATGATAGTACATTCCCTTGCATACAGCACCTTAAGGTATGGTATAACGGTTTTCGCTTTCTGCTCCTAGCGTCGGCAGGACAGATTTGATAACCTCTTAAAAATACGTTAAAAAGTGTGGCCTATAATCGCGTGACACCATCAGACAAAGACATTTTTCATGTCCTCGGTTTGCCGTCCTTTCAATCTTTATTCATTTCTACGGTTGTGCTGCGTCATTTCTGGACGGATAAATTCAAGCATCCGCACGTCTCCCCGCGACTGCTGCGCAAAGAAACGCGCTTCGTGGTACCACGCGTATCTACTAGATACGGAGCAGCAAGACGCTGCGTGTATGTCCTCAGGATATTTAATAATTTGTCAGGCGATTATTTTTCTGTGGACTCTCGGTCTCAATTGAAGAGTTTGGTACGCATGTTGTAATGCATATGTATGCTCTTATTTTCCTTTTGCTTGTCGCAGTTTGTAGTGATCATGCTTTTGTTTCGATGCCTGGAGACTTGATCTATGCTTATCACTCTTATTTTCTTTTCTTTGGTTTTAAATATGTAATGCATATGTATGCACTTATTTTCCTTTTGCTTGTCGCAGTTTGTAGTGATCATGCTTTTGTTTCGATGCCTGGAGGCTTGATCTAATCTTATCACTCTTATTTTCTTTTCTTTGTTGGTTTTAAACATGTACATATATACCGTAACCCCATCGCTTAGCTGACGATGCCGGGCCACGTCACACAAGCCACCATTGGCTAAGATGGGCCGGTTTTTTCTGTACTGATTTTTGGGTGCTTAATAAAGTTTATTATTATTATTATTATTATTATTATTATTATTATTATTATTATTATTATTATTATTATTATTATTATTATTATTATTATTATTATTATTATGTTGCAGAAATTGCGTCTGTTGGGCTTCCGAGGCCCCTTTTATGATATTCTCAAGAGTTTTCTGTATGGGCGCGCACAAGTTGCCAGATTAAACTGCCAAAAAGAACATAGCGGGAGGCTGCCACTGAGGGCATGTGTACCCCAGGGGTAAATTTTATCTCCATTGCTCTTTAATTTATGTACAAATGACTTGAGTTCGATAGTATCCAAGTGCTCAATTTTCTAGTACGCGGATGACACGGTTCTGTTAGCAAAGGGCATTAATTATGAGATTGCTGTGAATTTGTTGCAGGAAAACATAAATACTGTGATGAAATGGTTTGCTGAGAACGGAATTTCAGTGAACACAAAGAAAACAAAGATCACGTGTTTCAGAAATCCTTTAAAAACAGCACTTATATATAAGCCGGTGTTTTTGTATGAGCATGTTTCAGGTCACTGTCAACCGGTGGAATATGTAAATTCGTACAAATATGTGGGTGTGGTCTACGACGGCTGCTTATCATGGCATGAACACTTAGCTTACGTATGTTCGAAGCTTCGTAAGACTTCATGGTTACTTTTTAATGTGAAATCTTTGGCGCCCTTGGCCGAAGAGAATATAACTGGTTGACCCCTGACGTAATGCGTGCCATTTCATACAGAGACATACTTTGGAGACGGTGTAAACGGGTACCAAAAAATCAAGCCTTACGGCTGGCGTGTGAAGCCGCAAGAAACAACTATGGATGCGCCGGTTTTTCTACATGTTCACGGCTGTTTTCCCTGTCGGTGCGTGCTGGTCGCCTATGTGAATTCGGTAAAATACTTGGGAGTCTACGACAGTGATATGTCTTCGCACAGCCAGCAATCACATGTATGTGATAAGCTTCGGAGCGCGGTCTGGCTGTTTCTCCGTATAAAGTCCATTGTTCCTTTTCATATAAAAAAAATATTGCGCATGCTCTGGCGTACAGCATTCTCCGATATTTGATTACTGTTTTTGCTTTTGCTCCGCCAGATGGCAAAACAGAGTTGACATTCTATTAAGAAACATACTAAGAAACATAGCCTATAACGCCCCCTTATCTGTGTCTGATAATATTTTCACAGCCCTTGGTCTTCCATGCTTTCGAACACTCTACAGACTGTAGTGGTACGACATTTCTGGGACAGCAATTTCAAAACACGAAATGCAGCTTCCCGACGCCTGCGTAGTTCCATTCGTTTTACGGTGCCGCGCTCCTCAACAAGGTATGGGGAAGCCAGGCGCTGTGTTTATGTTCCCCAAATTTTTAATGACTTGCCAGAGGAAGTGTTTTCCGCAACACCAAAAAAGTGCTAAAAATCATGGTTCACTCATTCACAATAAACAAAGCTGTGAAATTTTCCGCCGAAGTGACATGGGTTGAAGATCAAGGGATGCCTTGATAAGATTTACAATGTGTCGTCTGTCCTACTGCGATGCTATAAAACGGGCCGCGCGATTTTGGATGGTTTCAAGCTGATCGATTATATATTTCTGATGGGGGTGTCTGATTAGCTTTTTCTGGTTGTGACAAATATAAATGTATTCGATCGCGAAACACTTGTCTCCTTCAGTCATGGAGCGAACTGTGAAGACAGCAACTGCTTTATAAGAACACAGTTCAGGCTTGGAAGAAGAAGCCATGGAGCCTCCAGTCACATAGTACAATTAATAACGGGAGTGATGCATGAGCTAATAAACTGTAGGAGAAGCCGAAATGTCACACTTTTTCGCAATGTTTATGCATGCTTTTTCGTTAACAGTTACTTATTGATGTTACTAACGTCAGCGCACTTATATGTAGTGCAAAAACTGCTTAACCTTGATGTTGGAAACAAATATGATGTCGGAGTAGTCCTATCTGCCCCCTTGAGATTGAGAAGACTTTGTCCTCTTGTCAAAAGAAAGGCGTAAAGTGTTGATAGTAGTTCCCGTTCCTGCAAAGGGAAGCATAGAGTGAAATTTGTGCGATGTTAAACTGGTGTGGTGTATAAAATCCTCTGTGGGTTAGTATACATAGGCCAAGCAGGGCGGTGTGTGAACATTCGTACTAGAGAGCACAAAACTGAGTGTTAGTCTGGGGTGAGTGAATATCTCCAAGAATGCAACAGTTGCCGTTCTCTCTTTGAGGCCACTCAAGAGTAATACCGTCACCCGCAACAAAGAGCCAGAGAGGTGGTGGAAGCATTACGCATAGCCTCGCATGGAAGCTGCGTCAGCAAGCCTTCGCTCTAGCTGTCTAATTGGTTTTCTATGCAGTTTTTAGTTTTTCGTCTTCTTTGGTTCCTTTTTTATCCCTGATATGCTAACTACGTTTTTGTCGCTGCCTTCAGTGTATTTCAGGGTTCATTCCCTTCCAAAGAAACCAGTTGTGAAAAAGGCGCTCATCCTGTTGTCTTCTTTCTGAGTGTCCGTTTTGTTTTCGCCCCCATTTTTATCATCATCATTAGCCTAGGGACAGTTCTCATAACATGATAAAAGCCTATGAGCGAAAGGTGGTAAATTAGTAGGCAAAGCTTGACGAGGAGGCGAAGCCTGTCGGCCTGAATCTGACGTTTCTTTAATGTAGCAGAGCCTCAGAACTTACAACTGGGTTACGTATTAAATTGATCCCACTGTCGGACCGCACTCCTGGCTTCCGCACTTAAATTAACTCTGGGGACCTAAACCGCGGTACGCAGCCGCGGTGACTCTGTGGAGGAGGAGGTAAACTATACAAAAGAAGAGGTCATAGGCGCGGGTTCGGGTGACGTTCTTGTCTCCGCGGTGGTCTCCTCTTCTAGGCCGGACGCCAGGTGGCCGACCGACGATGTCGTTCGGCGACCTCTTCGGCCCGCTCCGTGACTCGCAGTTTGCGCTCTGGGTCCTAGCTTGGCAGCGCGGCCTCCCACTGCGATTGGGTAGAGAGCTGCAGACTGTTCGAAGCTATGTCTTGATTACATGAGTATAGGATGTGTGGTGTGCATGCCTAATGGTGCCCACAGAGAGAACAGACGGTGCTGAACTGCTGTGGGAACCATACAAAGTACATGTACGGACTCAAGAAAGTGTCTGTTTAAAGTTTCCGCCAACTGACTTGTTGTGTTTTACTTAGATATCTATGTGGTTTTGGGAAGATTTGTCTTTCTTTCTTGAAGAGGGTAATAATTTCTTTGTAGGTTGTCACTCGCTCCTTGGCCGACCTGAGCTCGGGGTTGCGCACATCTCGGTTAAATACGAATCCTCGGGCAAACTGGTGCGCCGCCTCGTTTCCAGAATGGCCCGAATGGGCCTGGACCCAGATCAATGCGATCTGGCAGGTATTGGAGATTTTTTGTAAGATGCGGAGTGGGCCGTTCTTTTGGAAAATTTCGAATTGCGATATTAGAGTCGTTGGTGATGTTTTTTGCAGTGGTGGAGGTAATGGCTAAAGCTATGGCAGCTTCTTCGGCCTCCTCCAGAAATTTTGTTCTATCGATTGTCGCCAATGCAAGTAGAGAACCTCGATGATCGACAACTGCCATGGAAAAGGCCCCTCTGTCCGCATGTTCAGCAACGTCCACATGCGCCGTGTCTTTCTGAACTGAAAATCTTTCGTGAAGTTTTCTGACCTAGCCTTTCTTCTTTCGGTATCGTAGGGTGGATGCATTTTTTTGGGCAGAGGATGGACTTTTAAGTGTTCGTTCACCTGTCTTGGAATTGGCAAGGTGCGTGCACGGATTCCTTCATGTTGCATTCCTGCTTTCTTTAGATAAAACATCGCTTTTCAGATCATGACAGTCTTTCGTATTGTGCGGAGAGGTGTGCTTCCTGAATTTCCGCTAAGCTGGTATGAATTCCTAATTGTAGTAGTTTTTCATTTGAGGTATGACGAGGGAGGCTGAGCCCGATTTTCTAGGATTGTCTAATTAAGAATCCAGGTCATCTCTTTCTCTGACTGTGAGGGTGACGTATGGTGTAGAGTAGTTGACTCTGCTAAGAACGAAGGCTTGGATCAGTTTCCTCGTCTCAGCTTCTTTAACTCCTCCTCGCCTATTCACGATGCGTCTGACGAGGAGGGAGATTTTGTTGATGGCGTTTCTCAGTTTCTTTATTAGTGTGTGTTTTTTCTTGGTTTGACTCTATCAGCATTCCCTAGATTCTTAGTCTTTTCACTTCTGGGATGGCTGCCCCTTACGCGTAGATTTTGATCTCAGGTGCTTTATTATTTCTTTGACGCTTTGGGTGTATGATGATTACTGCAGATTTTTGAGGGGAACACACAAGTCCCGCGGCTTGTGGCTCCTCTACTACTACATCTGCCGCTTGTTGTAGCTTATCTTGTATCGTGCCGATTCTCCCCTTTGTGGTCCAAAGGGTGAAATCGTTCGCGTACAGAGAGTGTTCTAGGTCTGGGATTTTGGCGAGTTCGTGTGGCATTTTGATGAGGGCTATAATGATTAAGAAGGGGGACAGGACAGACTGCTGGTGTCGGATTTGATGGCGCTAATTTGAATTTTAGCCGTTCTATCAAAGAGAAAGTCCTTGATGTACTTAAACGTTCTTTCGGCTACATTCAATTGTGAAAGAGAATCTAGGATTTCTTTGTGTTTGACGTTATGAAACGCTTTGGTTAAATCTAGAGCTAGCAATGCCCTTGTGCTCTTTTCTTGCTCCGGAGATAGGACTTTGTTTTCTAGTCTGAGCATCGTATGCTGTGCTGATAAATGTGATCTAAAGCCGACCATAGTGTTTGGATATAAATTCTCTCTGTGCATGTGGGACTGTAGACTGTCTAGTATGACGTGCTCTATCAGTTTTCCTATACAAGAAGTAAGCGAAACGGGTCTGAGGATTTCGAGCACGAGCTTTTTGCCCGGTTTTGGGATGAATTTGCCGATGTCATGTTTCCAAGGCGCTAGGAGTTAGATGGTCTAGGTTTCTCAGTGTCATTGTTAATGCCGTCCTCTGCCCGAGCGGATGTCATGCGTATCTTAAGGAGGGCTGCTCTGATCCGCTATTGTTATGCCAGTGTCCAGGATGAGGTTACATCTGCTGTAGGGTGTTTATAATATCTTGAAGCGTGCCTGAGTCTATGTTTAAAATTTTTGTGATGTCTGTTTGAGTCGTAGCTTTGTTGTATTCCAGATCAAGGAGATGCCTCAAGAGCTTCCACGTCTCTCTCGTGCCTAGATTGCCATCTACATTTTCGCAGATGATTCCCCTGCTGCCTCGCGAGCTCTGCGGAGTGGTGCTGGATTTCTTCCGTGAGTGTGATTATCCTGTTTCTAAGCTTTTTGTTGTATTTTGCTTAAGCCTTTTCTTCTAGGCTTTGCCTTGCTTCCCACTTGTGTGTAAGTCGGCTGTCAATCGTATTTACGCCTAGGTCATGTACTAATTCTTTAGTGGCCTTTCCCGCATCCGAAAGGAGGGTTTATGTCCGGTGGTCTAGGTCTGTGATCGGTTCTTGATTTCGTTGCGGATCGTCCTAAGTTTCTCCCAATCGGTAATTTTCTTTTTTCTGGGTCGGGGTTTCAGTTTTCCAATGGCGATTTTAGACGTTGTGATATAATCGTCACTTCCAAGATTTTGTCTGGTGGTGTCACTCCAGCTTAAGTCTGGGAGATTTTTGTCTATCGTGAGGTCCGGGCACGTGTCCCTGTTCACACTGTTGCCTATCCTGGCAGGTTGCATGGGGTCCGTGTATTGGGTTAGCCCTCTTTGCTGGATAAAATCCATTAGGGCCGTTTCTTTCCTGGATATTGATGCGTGTCCCCATTGCACGTGTTGAGCGTTGAAGTCGCCCACAATTAGATTGGGTTTTGGCTTGCGATTGGTAGTGCTTTGAGTATCGTGGCTTTTGCTGGTCCAGCCTCTGCCCTGGGATGCCTCTATGCGTTCAGCATGAACAGAGAAGAGGAGTTTCTTCTGCTAGGTAGAATTTCGATTAATATACAATCGACCTCAGCGTTTTCAATCTTGTGGTTAACCACGGTAAGGTTTCTATGCATCATCGTAGCGGTTAAAGGCTGTCTGTGATGTGACATGGCATAACCGCTCGGTACCCTGGCAGTTTTAGTCGAGGCAATCTGGGTTCTTGGATCGCTATTATGTCAGGTTTTTCGGATTGCGACTGAATATGTGACTGCAGATCTGCTTTTTTGTTGCGAATAGAGCTGCAGTTCCACTGCCAAATTGTTATGGTTTTAGGATTGGCCATTTTTCTGGGATAGACCGATTGGCGTCCCTTGAGCTTACGGAGGAAGCCAACCTCAGTGGCCCAGTGGTTATGGCGCTTGGTTGCTGATCCGAAAGACGCGGGTTAGATGCCGGCCGCGGTGATCGCATTCCGAAGGATGCGAAATGCCAGAGACCCGTGTTATGTGCGATGTCAGTGAACTTGAAGAACCCCACGTGGTTGAAGTCCTCCACTACGGTGTCCCTCGTAGCCTGAGTTGCATGGTGACGTTAAGTCATGTAACCATAAACCATGACTCTTGTGACGATTGTAAACCTGTACTCAATAACCAGCAAGGTATAGCATACTCCTAAATAACTGTGCCTCTACCACGACTCTTCAATTTACATGGGAGAGTTCTTTGCTCTGCAGTGGGTGTAGTCGGGCTGATGATGATGAAATAACAGTGGCCTTTTTCGGTTGAAACGAAAGATCAGCTTTGTAAAGTTTGGATCAAAAACTGGGACCACTACTTATGGCATAGTGCCGTAAATATTACCTGAATAAGGAGAACAGTAGCTGTCTTAGATTAACTGTCTTAGATTAGATTAACTTGCCTCAAATCCGTTTTTATTAAAGCTGCTGAATCAGATGCACACATTCGTTATTTAACACTTTCTTGAGACTTCACATACTTTCCTCCAGCTGAAATTACTACATTGGCAGAATGCGTATAACTATGCCCTTAATCCAGATGGACGTTTCCAGGAAGAAATCCTACAAATTTATGTGGATTTAGTACCCGAATGGAAATAGCTAAATTTTGTTGGCTTAACTGCACCGTGTTTTTTCTCCTTTTGGTGGCCAGTCAGTTCCAAACAATCGGACTTCTTACCGCAACTGCTTCTTTATTTTCAGCTGGACGAAATTGAACTTCAAGCAAAAGTTATGTCATGATGATGATGGTAGGTTTTTATGGCGCAAGGGCAACTAATGCCAAAGAGCGCCAAACATGAGGTTTTTGGTCGACTCGGGCTGAAATGTGTGCAGATGATAGCATTAAAACCAGATGTATAGGACCTATGAGTAGTCAGTATGTGCATGATTATAGAGTCTGAAGAGGGTGCCGAAATATCTGGTGGAATGGCTTAAAATGATGTCTAATGTCTATATCTTGTTCTAACAGGAGTTATATATGAACGACGAAGCCAGGTAGCCTTAACCACATTTCTTGCTTGAGCAAGAGGGATGAGGCGTCAGGCAGCTATGGGTAAGCTCAGCACTCTCCTCCGCGATGAGGAGGTGCTGAGGTTTCTTTGAATATGAAATCTCTCTTAAAAAACCTACATCAGTCTCTATCCAAAAGAAAACATGCGCTGATCACCTAAAAATAATGAAAGCTGCATTGGTATTTTAAATGTGTAATGTTCAGGAAAGTGCTGTCTTCTTTGCATGTCCAGTTTGGGGCATACGATTAATCTGTGGAAAACTGAGATGTGGACTCCACATCTCGCGTATTGTGCTGCCGGAGTATCCTGTAAAAGATGCGAGTGTATGATGTATGGCCTATCCTCAGTCTGCAGAGAGCAACTTCTTTGAATCAATTTTGTTTTTCTGCGGCACACCTCCCAATCCGTGGTTTTAGGTGTGCAGTTTGTTCTCTGTCTGTTCATCCCAATCCTGCTGCCACTCTTTGCGAAGTGCAGTCCTAATATATTGCCTGAGGTCCTGGTATGTACTTTGTTTTATATCCATCCTTCTCAGTTCGCCACCTAATGCTGCAAGCCTATCAGCTTCTTCATCTCCATCTAAACCACAGTGACCTGGTACCCAGCATACTGTAATTTTAAGGTTCACTGTGCGTGCATATATAAAGCATTTCAAAAGAGAATTCATTACAAGGGCTTTTACAGGGTTTCACAGAAGACAGGGCCATAATCACACTTTAGCAATCTGAGTATATAACAGAGCTTGGCACTTTCTTTTCCAGAATGTATCTAGCAGCCAACTGAATACCATGGCATTCCGCAGTAAATATGTCTCTGTATTTATACATTGTTTTTCTTTCAGAAAATTCACAACTGTGCACTCCACATGAAACTGAGGATGTCTTTGAGGCATCAGGGTAAAACTGTATGCACTGATATTTTGCTTGTAGGGGCAGGAAATGCTGTTTTATGCCAATTGGTGACCCATTCCTGCCAACCTCACGAAAAGATGTGTCGCAGTCAATTGGACAGCCTTGCCAGGGGGCAATTATGTCTTTAGAAAAAGTTACCGAAATGTTGGAGGCTGGCATGTCCATGTCTCGGACAAGTGTGGCGACTCTAATGGGTAAAAGCGGGGTTTCAGATGGTCGGTTTGAAAAGAGCAGTTTACTGGTTGGGTTTCGAAAAAGCAAAAGCGCATTGCATGGATGGTTAGCATGAAATAATACCTTCGTACCGTACATTATGCTTGTGTATTTTCGTCGTCGTTCAAGTGATCATCGGTCCGCCTCAACGTACAAACTTGCAGTTGGGCTTGTACGGAAAGCACCAGTAGCCAACCGCAGACCAAGGTGGTACACAGCGTCGAGAATTTTTAAGGTGCTTTTTCGTGCTAACTCGTACACTACTGAGCCGTAGTCTATACGTGATAGAACTACACTATTGAGAAAGCTCCGCAAGCAGTCTCGACCTGTACTCCAGGACTGGTCGGGCCGGATTTTTAAAAGGTTCATTGACTTCATGCATTGAAGTCTAAGGTGCTTGATGTGTTTGATGAATGTAAGCTTTTCGTCGACTATGACACCAAGAAATTTGTGCTCTTTTTGGACAGCAATACTCTGCCTGTTAAGTGTGATTTCGGGTTTAGGCCTAATGCCACGTTTTATTTTGTGAAGAGTAAGCTTACATTCTTTGATGAATTGAGTTTAAATCCGTTTTGGTCGTCCCACTTTGCTACTTTGTTTACTCCTAGTTGAATTTTCCGCTCACAGATGGCCATATTACATGACTTGTAACTTATTTGTACATCGTGGACATAAACGGAGCAGGATATAGATCTAGGCAGGACGTTCTTTAATAAACTCATTTTCACTATAAAAAGAGTGCAGCTGAGAACACCGCCGTGAGGGACACCATTTTCTTGTATAAACTGCTTGGATAACGAGTTCCTTACACGGGACCTTGAATGTTCGTTAAGACAAATAACTTTAAATGGTGGACAGCATATTTCCCAAGATACCAAAGACGAACAGGTCACGGATGATACCATAGCGCTATGTGGCATCGTAAGCTTTCTCTAAATCTAAGAAAGCAGATAAACAGTGCTGTTTATGCACAAAGGCGTCCCTTATGTAAGATTCGAAAGCAACGAGCTGGTCAGTGGTTGACCGGCTAGCTCTAAATCCAACTTGGTGCTGGTCAAGAAGACCGTTGATTTCAAGAAAATGCACAAGGGGATGATTTACCATTTTTCTAAGAGCTTACATAAGCAGCTGGTTAGGGCAATTTGGCCGCAAGTGTGGCTTCTTTGCCTAGCTTTAACACCGGGATAATAATCGCTTTTCTCTACGCTTTCGGAAGGCGCACAGCAGCCAATATCTTATTAAGCAGGCACAGGATAGTTTCAAGGGTTTGTTCATACAAGTGCCTGAGCATTCGATATGTAACCCTGTCAGGGCCTGCTGCTGTTGAGTTCCCACAAGCGCCTAAGGCAACTTTCAACTCTTGTAAAGTAAATGGGCTATTGTATCCTCCTACCAATGGCGCTTTATTATGGTGAACAGGTTTGCGCTCCCCAGCTAGCTTGTATCTCAAGAAGGAATCTGTATAATGTGCTGAGCTAAATGTGTATTCGAAGTGTTTGCCTAGTACATCTGCTTGGTGCTCCAATTTATCAGCAGCAATGTTAACAAGAAGAATTAAATGTGAACTATGTCCTATAAGTGCTTTTAGTCTACTGTACACTTTATGTGTATCTGAGTAAGAAGTTACAGAGGAGAGAGACGATTGCCGGCATTCCCGTTTGGATATACGGCGAGTACGACTGCCATTTGTTTTAGCTCGCTTAAAGTTTATCAATTTGTGAATCGTGGGATAACGGCGGAATTTTGACCATGCATTATTTTGGTCCTGAAAAGCTTTCTTGCACTGCGCATTCCAGCATGGTCGTCGTTTGTTTTCTGTTTTACCTGATGTCTGTGGGATGGATTTCTGTGCAGCGTCTATAATATGCAGTGCGATCAGAGATTGAGATTCATCTATAGCTAGTTCTGTAATTTATGAACAGTTCAACGCTGATAGTTTCCGGAACGTCTTCCAATCAGCAATATGTTCTTTAAAATTCATAGAGTTATTTACCCTCGGGTTGGTATTTTCTGTGTATTTTAAAGAAATGTGACAGTGATCACTTCCATACAGATTTTCAATAACAGGCCATTTAATAGCTGCCAAGAGCAATGAAAAGCCAATACCAAGGTCTATCGCTGTGTATGAGTTGTGTATTGAATTAAAGTATGTTGGTTCTTTTCTAATGAATATGCATGAGCCAGGTGGCAACAGAAACTTTTCGATTAGCGGTCCTCGAGAATCTGTTCTGGTACCTCCCCATAATGGGTGGCGAGTGTTAAAATCACCAACCAACAGGAATGGCTCGGGAAGCTGAACAATGAGTTTTTCGAGTTGATCAGTCAACAGCCGATGATCTCGTGGAATATATAGGGAACATATGGTTATTACTCTGCCAAAAGTTACGGCTCGTATAGCCACTGCTTCTAAATCAGTCGCCAGTGGAAGACATTTCGAGGCAATTGAATTCTGCACCACAATAGAAACGCCACCTGATGAGTCCACACTGCCTATCCTGTCCTTCGAGTATACTGCGTACTTCTTTAGAAAGTTTGTGTGTGCAGTGCTTAAGAGCGTTTCTTGTAGGCAAAGTATGCTTGCTTGATATTCCGCGAGTATTTCATATATGTCATCCAGGTTCTTAAGTAGACCTCGGCAGTTCTATTGGATAATGCTCTCTAAAGCCATAGTTCTTGGTGAGGAAGCAAAGATTAGTGGGAGTTATTTAGATGTCGCCGCTTTTATCATGCGGCTTGACTGGCGGATGTCTTTTCGGTTTAAGGCGGTCTAGAAGACTCTGCCTTTCTATGGGGGCCTCCCTCAGCGCCTCCGACGCTGAGGGTCCCTGAAGGTCCCGGTGTCATGCCCATTGCTTCCGGTGGAGACGCGGAAGCAGACGTGGAGTTTTCAAGAGGGAGAGACTCCCTCTAATTTGTCTTGTGTTTTCCCAGAGCTGTGCGAAAAGTTGACCTCTGGGACATGGGAGTCTGGAGCAGCCGGAGGCTGCTTGGTGAGGAACCGTAGTGGACGCGCATCAGTGATACTGAATAGCGTGCTCACTGAGACGAGACGCCGCCCGGCCCTCCGGCGTGCTGCGTCAGCGTAGGATCTTTCGGAGAGAAGCGAGAGCTTCTTCCGGGCTTCCGAGAATGTGATGTTTTCTGTTACTTTCAGGCGAATTATTTTTTTTTCGTTTTCAAATTTATAGCATGATTGCGAGTAGGCGGCATGTGACCCGTGGCAGTTTAGACACTACTTCAGCTGCCCTGCAGTTGTCGGTTGGGTGCTCATGGGCACCGCACTTCGCACATGTGAGTTTTCCCCGGCACGTTTTTGATCCGTGTCCGTACTTCTGGCAATTGAAACGTCTTATCGGGTTGAGGATATATGGACGGACTTTCCAGTGGATGAACTCTGCGTTTACAGCATCTGGAAGACGGGACCGTTCAAAAGTCAAGACGATGTGGGGTGTTACCACCTCTTCATCGCTCTGCCTTATGGTGATGCGACGAAGGGCAATGACACCTTGATCTCGGAAACCTTCCAGGTGGTCAGCTTCTGTTTCTTGGATCATATCACGTTCTGATATGGCACCTTGCACAGTGTTTAGAATCCTGTGGCGAGTGAAGTTCACCCGTTGGTGAGCAAACTGCTTTTGCCTCAGAAGGATGTCAGAGTGGTCTTTCGGGGACACTTCAATAAGAAGGTCACCAGTTAAGAGTTTCTTTGCTTTGCACTTTTTTCCCAATCAGTTTCTCAAGAATTCCAGCAATAACGAAAACAGACATCGCTGCAACGGGGTATATCAGGGAGTGTATCACTAACAAGTGAAGAAAGTGGTCAACATCAGGTCGGGTACTAGTGAATTTTTCATCGGTGCGCTTCCTTTTCAGGGACCGATCAGATTTTTTAGAAGAAGAGATACTCATGCGCTATGGATATACTGCCGGTTCCTAAATGTCGTCTGTGGTTCACCGTCTTATTCACAGGAAGGTCCCGGAGCCCCCCGCCTGGTAGACAGAAAGGGAGCCCGTCGGCCGTCAAGCCTATGGCCCCGACCGCCACCGTTCATGGTTTCTACCCTTCACCTTACAACCTATCGCCACGGTGCGGATGACAGCTTTGGTATGGGGGCTAAGGGTCTTTGGTGGCGCCGAGCATCATCACCTTTTTTTAATTTTCATTTATTCATATTCCTGCCATACAAATTATCAAAACGCTGACTGAACCCATAGCCAGAGGCTAGTGTGGGGTTCAGAAACGAAATACATAATGGCAATGACACAGCACTTGTGTAAAACTAAAAGCACAAAAAGAAACGGCCAAAGACCAAGATACCGCATGCAATGAGAAAAAAACAAAATAATGTGAATTTTACAGCAGAATGAGTAAATATCTATCAAGTACAACACTTTACAAAAAATACAAACCGAGAACTACTTCCACAGGAGTCAAATAAGGCTCATAATATATGTTCTTAATGTTTTATTTCTTTCATGGAACTGTTTTATTTCTGGGGGTAAAGCATTCCAAACCTTGGCACCATAAAACTGCACCAATCTTTTGCTGTAGATGTTATTATTCGGTGGCAGATTAAAGTTACTATGTGTGAGCTTTCTTGTGAGTCGAGAGAGAGAGAGCGAAACAGGGAGGCATTGAAAGGTTTATCATATTTTACTATGTTGTTTACACACACCGCTATCTTTAAAGTCCGCAAGAGGTCAAAAGGAAGGATATTTATCAACTGGAAAAGTGGTCTACTTGGCTCGTTATACTTGCTTTGTGTTATAATTCGGCTAGCCTGTTTTTGTAATCGCCGGATAGGATCAAGGTAAATGTTGTACATCAAACTCCATGATTCTACACAGTATGTTAAATGACTGCTAATAAGGGCAAAATAAAGGGTACGCAGTGTATGTGTATTAAAATAATCGCTGGCCTGTAATAAAGCATAACAGCCAGAAGCCAACTTAGAACAGACGGCGCTGATCTGATTTTTCCAGAGAAGGTGTTCATCTAGAATGACACCATGATACTTAAATGAGTGTGTTCGTTCAAGTGAGTGGTCGTTAATGAGAATGTTAATTTGGTTGCTGTCAATGACTTTTGCTCCTGAGCTAAATACTATATATTTGAGACTCAAGGCGTCCTTGCGGGAAAAGTTATGTCATTCTCAGCTAGCTTTATGCATTGTCTTCTATCCTGTCAATAAACATTGCCGATGAGCAGAAGCAGCAGAAAGGTTAAGTAAAAGAGATAGCACAGTTGAACATGATTTCGAATTTCTTTTTAAGTGCTTGATATCACTGAGGGCGTAGTTTGGGGCTGCTGCATTCTTGACTGGATCTCAAAATGAATATCTCTTGATTAAGGCCCCAATAATTGCCAATTGTATATTTGAACGATAATTAAACTTCCATAATAGAATGAAACTAATTTTGGTTGACAGACCCAGCTCAAACCAACTGGAACTGGAACCATTCGACTCGAAGGCCGGAGTCAGTTTATTTGTAAGTTGACAAGCTGACATCTTTCTGGAATTCAGTTGGCTCGATCTAAACTGTGCCAGTTCACTGCCACCTGAGAACCAGTTGACATCTACCTGGAGGCAAGCTGGCCTCTAAATTTAACAATTTGTATTCTAATTATACAGGCTTAAATCAGTTGGGTTTTCGAGTAGTCAAGTTAAAACGAGTTAGGTTTTCAACTGGTTCCAGTATAACAATTTCACATCGGGCTACTGTACGCATCAGCGCCATTGCTGAAGTATTTCTCACTCGGCATTGCAAAGAGAAGTATGATGAGAAGGAGAGCAAAAGAGGAGAGACGCGATGAAAGGAAAAACACTAGTTCTTCGTTGTTTCGAACATCTCTGGTTAACATTGATCCAAAGATGCTCACAAGACAGTAAACCTCAATGCCCTTAGTTCTGTGCTGTAAATAACAAACGTCAGCTAGATGCTATTGGCCATGTCAGAAAGTTCTGGCGACTCTAATGCATTTAAAAATTTACTAATATCGGTTGACCATTGGAATCTTGGAATGAATGAGAATACCATGCCCTTGAGAACTGTCATAGGAATCCTAATGCACGAGTGCAGATTTGGGTTTTGTAGCACTGAAATGAATGCTCGGAGTAAAAGGATACGAGTCGTAGAGCGAGAGTGGAAGCAAAATTTTTCGCATTTCTTGGTTCTCTACGCTTGGGTGGGGATTCTGAAGTCAAAAGTAAGACGGCAGTTTTATTAGATGGGCGCATACATTTCAGAAAGGGGGGGGGGGGGAGCTGAGCTTGTGAGACGCCCAATCAGTGGCTGTGAGAGTTGTTAGATGTCGATCTACGCTTTCATTTTTTGAATTTACATGTCTTGAACGAAGAAACCTGCACTGAGTATAGTCTTGCCATTCCAGAACAGTTCTGAACGGAAGTGCGACTGTGCCGGCATAAAGGCGGGTTTGACAAAGGCCCCTTTCACATCGTGCGACCGGAACGAACACACTCTGCGCAAAGATGTAGCTTTGTGACTTTGGGTGAGTGTTTTAACGTGCAGCGCACGCGAAGAGAATCCGGTCGGAGCGACAAGCACGTTTGCTGCGCGCTGTTCGCGCTTGCCGCGGGGATTCAATTCACACCGGACAGATACCAACCGCAAGGCGTCTGCAACTAGGCCAACGCTCCCAATAGTCGCACATTCGAAGGAAATCGCAGCGTCGCTGGTCGAAGATCGCACAATGTGAAACTAGCAAAAGCGAATCGCACGCCTGGGGCAGCATTGAAGTGTATACCCACTGCTCAAGCGGCAGTATTCTGGATGTGTGCACCCAGCTTAAATGCCAGAATGGGCAGGGCTTAAATTCTGGGATGCATTATCTTTAAAAAAACGGCAAACATCGTCGTCTCCATCAGGTTGGTTGCCTAGAAGCTCCCACCACTTTTAAGTCAACCGCAGCCGCCTGTTTCTGCTTGCGAACGCTTCAAATTAAATCACAAATACCGTATTTACTCGCATAACAAACCGGAGAGCAGTGGATTAAGGCGCCGTGACCTTTTGCTCCGCGCCTGGCGGCGTCCGAAGTTGGACGTCTGCTTCAGGGAGCCCATTTTGGCGGTTACAAGAGCCATAGTTTCCATGCACTCCCCGTTTGTCTACTGGGAAAACGGGATGACGTATTTTTTTCCAAACCGTCCATGGATTGCATAGAAGCCCGTTTAACGGTCAAATGGTGCCGACTGTCAATTGCTTACGTGTTGTTCAAGTGGTCCGTGTTTTGTTTTGTTTTTCATTTTGACTGAGTGGACATATTCACCGAAAACATGTTTTTATATAACGGAAATTCATCATTGCTTGCTGCATCATGCAAAGGAAGAGCGGCGACAGCAGACACGTTGCACACTCTTCTGCCCGCACATACTATGCCGAGCCGCAGAGCGCGAACGCATACCCTTGAACTATGCCTCATTTATCACTGCACCGCTGTTGAGTAATAATGCCGTTGAGTGTACACAAACGACAGTACGCAGGTCATTTCCAAATATGCACTCCAACACTGCGCGATTGATCAGGATTGTTGGGGTGTGAGCGTTATTAACACGCAAGGCAAAACTCGTCCCTGCAAAGCCGCGACTTTCACGGTAATCAACTGCTGATGATGAGGACATTCCGCCTTCCCTTTTCTGCACTGCTCGCGTGCTGACCGTAAATACAGAGGACGAATTCGCGGTCACGTACGTGACCTGCGTTTCGTTGGAGGGTAAATGCAAAACAAGGCTGTCTGCACTGCGGTGTCTCTGCACGTTAAAGGCCAAGGGCAACGAAGTCCAGAATGCCTCCAAAACTGCTGGATGTGTCATAAAACTAATCGTGCCAAAGTTCCACTCAGCTGTTTAAGGGGGAACATGTAAATAAATAAACCCTCTCTCGTGATCGAGAGCAGACGTAAGCATGAAATGTTTTGCAGTTCTGGCGC
Source organism: Amblyomma americanum (assembly GCF_052857255.1). Classification (NCBI taxonomy): domain Eukaryota; kingdom Metazoa; phylum Arthropoda; class Arachnida; order Ixodida; family Ixodidae; genus Amblyomma; species Amblyomma americanum. The sequence goes on from NC_135503.1 coordinate 123,690,751, forward strand.
AGCACAATTAAAGACTCAACCTCGTTGAAAGGGAAGCATGCAACGTCTCGTTTGAGCAAAACGCAACCATGCGTCCGCAGCATCACTGGGACAGCGGAGTGCTGTGCCTTAACTGCTTATGACAGGTTCCGCGCCGCGCCGAAAGATGGCGCCATTGTTCCTCACGAGACCACGGGAGCGCGGATTGCTCAACACCATAGCGCTGTCCCGCCGCGGTGGCTCAGTGGTTAGGGCGCTCGACTACTGATCCGGAGTTCCCGGGTTCGAACCCGACCGCGGCGGCTTCGTTTTTATGGAGGAAAAACGCTAAGGCGCCCGTGTGCTGTGCGATGTCAGTGCACGTTAAAGATCCCCAGGTGGTCGAAGCTATTCCGGAGCCCTCCACTACGGCACCTCTCTCTTCCTTTCTTCTTTCACTCCCTCCTTTACCCTTCCCTTACGGCGCGGTTCAGGTGTCCAACGATATATGAGACATATACTGCGCCATTTCCTTTCCCCCAAAAAACCAATTATCACCGCGCTGTCGCCTTGCTCACACAGCGCGAGGCCTGCGTGTGCCAGCCACGGGACTGTTCCGGCGGCAGCACAGCACGTAGGCACCAGGGGCAGCCGGAAACGTTCGAAAAAAATTGTTTAGCTCTGTGAGGCTCACCGCGCGTTCTCCCTACCGTTCGGTGCCATGTTCTCCCTCCGTTCTCGGTTCAAGGCTGCTTACGACACCTTGGCACAGGAGCTAAAAGCATTTCATGTCTAAACATGTAAACTATCAAAAGACCCGTATTGGAAATAAAAGGGCAAAACATTTGGCGCTTTGGATGTGAGGTTTTTCGCAGCCTCGCTGAGGACAGCTTCTCGTGTTTCCTTGCCGTGAAGCTGAAACAAAATATTTGTATAGTTTTTATTCCTTACGGTTTCCCTATGGCAAGCATCGATATGAATTCATTCAAATGTTTCGCACAGGGTTTTGCCCTCTTTTTTGGAAATCACCAAAAGCCCTTCATTTTCAGTGACTCGAATGCCTTTGACCACGATATTTCTATTTCAGTTCATTTTCAAGCATCGATTCTTCAGTGTTGCACAATGAGACGAAAGGAAGGCGTTTTGAGCCTTAAAGGCGAAAAAACGCAAAATTCACAACGAAAACGAGCCATATCGTTTCTGTCATGATTACATTTCCGGCATGTGTCAGTAACTTGCTTCTAGCAAGTTTCAATAGCAGGCCTTCCGTGGAACGTAGTTAATTCTGAATGTGGTCAGGGGAGCCGCTCGGCATTTCCACCTGCATCGAGTGACGTCAAGGTGCACTAGCCCCAATTTTTGTGAGTTCACCGAACCCTGTGAGACCCGTGGCGGCGGCTCACTGGTTGAGGCGCTCGTCTACTGGCGACGGAGTACACTGGTTCGAACCCGACCGCGGCGGCCGAGTTTCGATGCAGGCAAAACGCAAAAGGCGCCCGTGGGGTGTGCGATGTCAAGTGCACGTTAAAGATCACAAGGTGGTCGAAATTTTTCTAGAGACCTCCACTACGGCACCTCTTTCTTCATTCCTTCTTTCACTTCCTTCGTTATACCTTCCCTTACGACGCAGTTCCGGTGTTCATCGACATGTGTGAGACAATTGTTGCGCCATTTCCTGTCTTCAAAAACCGATTTTCATTTTTTGCCTGTGATTTTTCACAGGAAAAACCAGTACTTACCGGTGAGGCCGACTTCTTCGGTAATGTGGTTGTTCAGATTGGCCGGTTGACTGACGTTAAGGTGCAGTTCAGCAATAACGCCGTCCAAAACCGAAACTTATCGTACGAAAATGATTATTATTAAATAATCACGCTGCCAAACTATGTCTGTACACATAATTAAGCATGTTTGTTCTGAACTTCGTTCAGAAAACTTCATACCTCGAAAATTTTACAACAATATCCAAAGCTAAGCTTACTTCCCTGTGCTTTATAGTGAACTTTACTTTGAGAGCTGCTCGCATTTCCTGCAGTTATTTTCTGACGCCCTTCAACAGTTCAACTGGGCCCGTTTATGGCGTTGAACAAAACAGTGTTCCTACTTGGAGTCATTGATGAATTCGCTCTGCCCCTACAGTATGCTAGCCATCCCGGTTAGCTCACCAATAAAGAAAAATAAATTCCCGGTTAGCTCACCAATGAAGAAAACAAAAAGACCCAGTAGAGCTCAGTTGGTAGAACCCCGGACCAGGACGACTTTTTCTTTTGCTACGAAGCTCCTGTGGAACCTGTATAGCTTTCCTTTGTAGCCGTATGGCTGCGCTTGGGTGGATGCCAATGAGAAATTTGCTCCTTTATTACAACAACAACAAAAAGTATACTTGACAGCAGCCGCAGTAAGAAAAGGAACACGAGTGCAATGCAATATCAAATTGCCAACGTGAGCGACAATAAAAAAAGTACTGCTGTTTAAACGCATGGTGCTGATACTACTGTGACTGGTAAGTGCACTATAAATGCATTATTCGTTTTAAAGAAACCAAGAGGTAGAATCACGGAGCAGAGATATTATTCCAGACCGCAGCGAACCCAAAACGCTCGCTGGCCGCTTGGAAATCTCGGGATTGGATGCCACGAGGCGCTCAAAACAGGCGTCGTTAATCAGGACGCGGCAGATTAAACTATTTGGTTATTTATTCGCAAAATGCAAAATTCATTCAACTTCGTATGCAGATCTCATACCTGTGGCTAATGTTCTGCTGTCTAGTGTAGTTGGTGACTAATTACGATTTACGCACTACAAAAGGTTCCCTGTGGCGGCAAGTATTTACAAGGAAGGGGAAAAGATTTTTACGTCAGTATTTTTATAATGCCCTCTTCTATGCAATAAAGCTATCTGTTTTTTTTTCTAGATGTAGAGTGCTCACGGAAATAAACGTAAAAACCAGCATGTACATTAACACGAAAACTATTCGCATAAGAAATATTGAATTTGCACATAGAAAATTAAGAAGGTTTCTTATGCTCCTAAACTTATCAAGATTTACGCGCAACAAACAGGAGCTCTGTAGACACACTGAATGCCGAATGGAGGAGTCTTGGCAATCGAAGAAACAGTGATAGCCAAGAAAATGAACCCTAAAGTTTTTTCGCTCGTTTGCCTCGTTTGTCGCCTCGTGTACTTTCACGCTTACTTACAGAAATGAGGCATTGCAGTCAACCGAGGCTTGATCTTCTGATCGCTTTTCCTTGCGGTGATACTAAGTTGGTAGTGTTCTGTTGTGCGGACACCAGCCGAATTCGCGTTGCTCCAGTAGCAAAAAGCTCGATTCACTCGCAGTTTTCGGCAACCACACATGCAAAAAACAACGTAATATTCTGGCATTGTACAGCGTAATTTCCTGTAATTTTTCGTCACGAGATAAATACGCGAGAGTTACGAAGAAAAATAAATTCAGAAATTAAACACTAATGTAAGACACGCAAAACAATGTCCGCCTTGTTCTCCAACCCACCGGAACTGCACAGATCACACAGACATATCATGCTGTTTTCGAGATAAAAATCTGTAAGTATTAAATTACTCACCCGTTGCAAGCGGGGACAAGCATTAGCGGCAGAATAAAACGAAACTAAGCTCCGATAAAGAGAGAATATGGAAAAGCCAGCACGGAGTGTGCCTTCCTTAACCATACATGTGTAAGTGGATGGATGAAATAACGACATTTAATAGTTGGCGATCTTGCTTCGGAACCGTTTCGTGTTGCAGGCCACATAAGGTCAAAGCTATGAAAGGTTTTGAACTCGTACACGCGTAGTAATAATAATAATAATAATTGGTTTTGGGGGGAAAGGAAATGGCGCAGTATCTGTCTCATATATCGTTGGACACCTGAACCGCGCCGTAAGGGAAGGGTAAATTAGGGAGTGAAAGGAGAAAGGAAGAGAGAGGTGCCGTAGTGGAGGGCTCCGGAATAATTTCGACCACCTGGGGATCTTTAACGTGCACTGACATCGCACAGCACACGGGCGCCTTAGCGTTTTTCCTCCATAAAAACGCAGCCGCCGTATCACTGCTTCTAGAAATATGTCAAAGAAAACTTTGAATGAAAATTGCTTTATATATTGCCCATTCTTTCCCAAATTTATTGCTCTGCTATTGCTGGTTCCGCGTCAACCGGACAATGTTTCCATATTTTGGTCGTACATTGGCGGCATATTGTGGTAGTAACATGCAAAGCTAAACATCCCTTCAAGCTAGTCCTTGTTGCTGGGTGTCATCATCGTGTACTAATTTCACACGAGGCAAAGCTCCAATGCCGCTGGTGCCGATTCCGCTACATTACTTGGAAACAATACAACTGTGATCGAACAGCAGTTGTATCGCCATTCGCGACGCGGCAGCACCAGTTATTCTGATCTGAAACCCCTAGAAGGAAAGTAGCTCCAACTGCTTCCCTGCACATCCGCTTTGGGCGCGCCTGTCAAAGCACACGACGCCTGACGCGCTACGGCACAAAATGTGCTGGAAATTTTCTTCTAGGCACTTGGAGCAATTTCTCGAGTGTGGTTTTTATTCTTCAGTCAGTAACTAGCCCCCCGGAATGCCTTGTTTGAATGCACGAAAAAAAAAAGACAAAAGTTACCTTCCATTAAGGAGTAACGCGCCCGCATTATGAGAGGCCGTGTCGGATTGAAGCAGTGTCTTGATATTGTGACACAGTGGTCACGGTAATACGGCAGCCAGGAAGACAACAAGTGGCCAAAAGAAACCGTTTATTCGGCTAACTAGCGCCAACAAAGAACTGAATGACTCCGAGGCGACGATAGCCACAAGCACGCTTGTCACCGCCGTGCTGACCCCAAAGACGCGGGTTTGAACCCAGCCGCGGCGATCGAATTTCGCTGGAGATAAAATTCTAGAGGAACTCTGCGATGTCAGTGCACGTTAAAGAACCCCAGGTGGTCGATTTTTCGGAGCCCTCCACTAAGGCGTCCATCATGGTCTGAGTCGCTTTGGGACGTTAAACCCCCATAAACCATGAACCATGCTTAGCGGTCATCGAGCACAATTCACGCAGTTCATGGCCTCGCTCAATGTAAAGCTGGCAAGGAACTTTTCAGATAAAGAGCCAAAAGTAACCGAAACATTCCTGAAAAATGTGGAAGCAGTTGCGCGCCGCCGCGATCAGTCGAGATAAATAAGTCTGGGCGCAGCTCGAACCGAATACAAACGCACCGAGTTTATTTGAACCAACTATGCACGGACCATAAATCTTATGTGCCTTCTCAGGCTCTTCAGCTCTTCCCCTAAGGCCCGCCCCGATAGTGCAGAAGCCTGGGAGACACTGCTAAGAAGCCCGGGCCCTTAGCTCAAACACACCACCATCCATCTGGAGGAAGAAGCCGCCACCAGTCAACGACTGCCTGCCAGCCTCTAACCACAGATGCGCAACTCCCCGTCTTCCAGGGCTGCGTGGCGCGGGCGGGGAGAAATGCCTTTTCTGACGGAAATAACAGTTGCTCAGTCAATCAAATAGATTCTTTTAAGGCGCGGTTGAGGTGTCCGCCAAGATGTGAAACAGTTACTGCTCCATTGCCTTTGGCCAAAAAGAAATTTTTACAATAAAATTGTTACGCAACCATTCGCCGTGCACCATTGCGGTTGATGTCTTGCGATTTTTTGTTCCATATAGCGTGCGTTTCTTAGGTTGGAGGCTAGCTCATGACAGATATTTGCACCGAGTGTCCTAGTGTTTCACTCTGCTCTTTGTGGATTCAGAATTTTTTAATCAGTATTCGGAGGCACGTCTTTGTTTGATTTCCCAGTGCGCAACCTGCGTCGAGGTCAAACGCTCACAATGACACTAATGCTTTCGCTTTCACGGCCCTCTTCAGCATTCATCAGGGCCATCTGAAGTTTTTTCATTAGGCTCTTCGAGTGGATTGCTATTAAACGGCGTTCTACTGTCTCTTTTCGTGGATTAAAAATGTGAGGTTTCCCGTTCTAGCAAAAGAGGAACTCTGCGGTGGTGCACTGCCGCGAAAAGCCGACTGTCCTGATGCACGTATAGTGAGTGTCTTCGTATTTAGGCTCCGACTTCCTCATTTCTTCGCCAGTGCCTGATAAGTGCGCGCGTGATATGATACTCTGTCTTCTAGCAGCCGCCTCGGAAAAGTGCCCATGAAGCGTTGCGAAAAATGTCTGAAATTGTCTGGCGAGACGCTTTGCTGCGAAGACGCAGCATTTTAGAGCAACTGCCTTGTTACCCGCTCAATGGGCAACCCTTCTTTGCACATCTCGCGGCTGCTTCTGTAATTTTAAACCTGTTACAGCAGGACACGGAGAGCCCCACCACGGAGAGCCCACACTCTGGCTCCCGATAAAAGTGTACTGCTGCCGTCATCGTCGTCGAACAGCGGCGAAGACACAAACGTCCGCGATAATTCTTTCGAGTTACTATAAAGGCAACAAGACCCAAGATGGCCTTGTTTGGGGGGACGTAGTCGTGCGTTTGCTGACTTGAAAAAACTAGGCTCGCTATGCTTCAAAACTTCAGGCACATGCCCTTTATTTTATCGTTTGCAAAGAGCTGGAACATGGTCCTGTTCTTACGCATATTCAGCTACCTAGTTTTAAATTGTGCTTGTCGCGCACAAAGTCGCCCAATAAGGATTGACGGTATGAATCAGTGCACGAGCGATTTAAGTTGCCTAGGTTAGAAAGATGTATTTATGACGGTTCATCAAAAATTCTGAACTGAACTACATAGATGTATGTACCAGTGATATACGCAGCGCCGTTTTTACGCTTAACTGAAGATTTATTCAGTCATTTTGCTGAACTGAACGAAAACAAAGCCATATTGCAATTTTTTCTCTTGCGACAACTGACAAACCGGTTCATCTGCAGCTGTGATTAATACCAACCAGCCGTGTGGTTCTTCTCATGCCGTACGTTCATGAAACACTAGCTATCCAGGCTAACAAGCGATGAACTACAAGAAAAAATTGAGTCTAAAAAAATACGACCACTGCCGTTCCTACACACTAAACACCAATGACACGAGATGGGAGGTTTATCCGTGTTCGTCCGCTTTAAAACACCGCATCGCCAGACGAGAACACCAGTCAAACGATGCACATGATATCATAAACACCGAAGCAACACTAGCTAGAACTGACGGTGTACTAACGAGGTCCGCAACCGTTCATCAGCCGTCTCTAACGGAGTGGTTGACGCCATTCGGAACCCTCCGAACGGTGTAGAAAAAAACACCGTACGGCAACTGAGACGGAGCGAGGTCGAATTCCTGCTGCTGATCAAAAGAACGCGCCAGTGGAACTGTGTACTTTTATCTGTTTCGCTTAGTTCCGGAACGAAGCAGCAAGTTTTGGTTTTGGTCAAGATGCAATCGACAGCAGGCGGCGCAAAGGATCAGAAGACGGCGAGAGAGTCGTGACTCGTGAGTGCGGACGCTGTGACCGAAGCGGCGTAAGCGCTAGGCCTAGCAGCGCCAGCGGGGCCGTCTCGGATTGAGTCGCAGAAGTGAGCGCGGCGGGTTGTCTGGAGCCTCTCTTGGAACGGATATCGTGAGCGGCGACTGTGCGTTTGCCGCTGCTGCTTTTCGATGAGCGACGGAGAAAGGGAAGATGGATGCTTAACCGAGTTCACAGAAGTGGATATCGTAAACGACGGCTGAGCTTTCCCCTCGCTCTGGTTTGCGAATGGCGGTATGGCGCCGTTGTGAGCGAAGTGAGACAAGCGCTGGCTTTGCCGCGCCCTTGGCCAGCGGGAGAGAAATTTCTACCTCGACACTGCTGCCCGGAAGGATATTTTATTGCGAAGCAGTACTACTTTAGGTCGCCCTTCAGCCCGTTCCGTGGCGAGGTGGTGGTAGGCACCATTGACCTTTAGCGTGACCTCGCTGCGTGACGTCACACCACGTGACCTAGAGTGACGTCACACCAGCTGTGTAAAAACGGGGCCCCATTTCACGCAGTCGCGAGGCGAGGCGGTAGCCACCAACGGCGGCCTAACTCCCGCTCCTCTCACCAGGGGCGCTACGGTCGGTGTGACGTCACACCAGCTGTGTAAAAACGGGGCCCCATCTCACGACGTCGCGAGGCGAGGCGGTAGCCACCAACGGCGTCCTAACTACCGCTCCTCTCACCAGGGGCGCTACGGTCAGAGTGACGTCACACCAACTGTATAAAACAGCTCCGCTCCTCTCGCCAAGGCAGTCATACAGCCAGATGTTACGATGGTGCCTACGAACAAGGCAGCTCGGCAGAATGCAAAGAGGAAGCATCAGCCGTAACACTAGCATAACCCAAAACTACCACCAGCCATACTACCAGCTGATCCGAGAATAACACACTATTGCTTCGCAATCACCAGGCTTAACCAAGCTAAGCCACGGCCGTTTTTTTTTAATCCCTGCCGTCTCACATCCGTCTCGCCGTCATGGTAAGTGATCTTGCGTCTTAAATATCGTTGTACGATAAAGACGTGAGCAGGCTTGTGTGGAGCGCTGAAGCACTGTTCTGCGGAATGAAGCAAAACATTAGCACAGTTTTCTTAACGACGTGCTGCCAGTGTATGGGTTGTTTTATATGACTATGCGCCAGCGCTTGAGCACCTGCATTGTCAGTCAATCCCACTGCCTGCGTTATAAGTTCGCCTTCATTCCGCGAAGCACCGCACGAGCGCTCTGTAGTACAAGTCTGCTTGCGTCTGCACTGAAGTACACCTTGCAAGCGGCTGTATGTTTTCGGCATTGTTATTTTAGTGCCCTCCGATGCATTTGTGTCATTTTAGTTTGGATATGTGCAGCATTTTTGGCCACTCTTAATTTCATACATGTTCGCAGAACGAGGTATGCGGCATCGCTATTAACATAAAAAAAAATCAGGTCGTTTTTTCTAAAATGCCATGGTTCCCGCAAAAAAACATAATTTTGCTTATCGTGCGCGTCGCAGCAAATTTATGAATCTGCTCAAAGCTTCTGAAGTGCATACTTGTATTCTGCCGTTATAGATTCAGCCGCCACATTTAGAATTCCAATCTGATTATTTGTTGCTTTCAGTCAATGGCGCAATCTCTTTGTCACTGGAGCACGAGTGAAAGCGAGAGAGCAATGGCTGTCAGTTCTTGCCTTCTGTTCTGCGGTTCGTTGCGGCATAACTTCGATGGGTGCAGTATAAACGTGCTGTCACTATTTGTGAAAATAAAACAGCTGCTTTAATTTCAAAGCATCGCATACTTCATTGACTTGCTCACCTATCATTATTGGAGTCAGTAAATCGAACGACATACTTTTTATTTATAATGCCTTGTTTGGTATCAAATCTGACTGGACATTGTTCTATACAGGTTCTAATCTATGAAGAACACCAAGGTTGAATCACTTTAATCTACAAGCAGTACCAAACAGTTCAGAGTTAAGTCGCAAAGAAAGATGCCCCCTGCAACACTTGTAGGTATTTTTGTGCAAATTATTGGTGGACATAGGCAGGAACTGAAATTTTTGTACAAAAATAGCAGCTCAGTATTTATCTGACCAGCTGATGACTACCTTTTAGGCACAGAATTTACTCAAATTTAGTCATTGATGTCACAAGCCTTAGCAAAACTTGGGTTTTGTGATTATTTATTTTAGAATGGGGCTGTCAAAAAGCCCTGGCGTTTCGTTATCTTGCAAAGAGGCGGGATGCAAACAGTGACAGTAAGGAGCTGCTGACCCCCAAGGGATTTTCATTAAAATTCAGGCATAGTTACTTGTGCAATTAAAAAAAAAGAATAGTACGAATAAGGAGCCAGTGTAACTGCTGTAACTATATATGCTCAGTTCTAAAAATAGAGTAATTTCATGACTACACCAGATATAGCGTACTGACACGCTGCTATTTTGGGATTTGCATTGCTACTGTCTCATTTTCACGCGTGTTTATTACCACTCTTTTCAACTAACCAATAATCCAATGTTGAGACGGTTGTGGTTTCTTTAGACTTGCACGAAATTATGGAGAGGAGATCAGCATTATTTGCTTTTGCGACTGCGGTTTTTTCATTTTATTGACGCATGGTAATGAGGTCTGGATACGGTGCAGCTATTTTTTTATTTTAAGTTGGAAAAGAGTGTTTTGTGTTGTAGTCTTCGATGGCATCCAGTCATTGTGGAGTGCTACTTCACAAGCTGTGTATAATGGCGACATGCACTCTGAACAACACCATACCTGTTTTGTATTTTTAGGTCTTCATTATACACACGCAAATATGATTCATGGGGAGTACTGATTGTTGCATCCCGGGCTGTTATAGGTGCTCAAAATGTGATTCCCTAGAGAACATTTGCTTCTTCAATGCTCAGCAAAAATTCCTGTAGTCGCCATATGTATCAAATGTCACGGATAAAGCAAGAATGGTAGACTTAGTGTGCAGCTGTACCTTTCGAATACGCACTTTGTATCACGCTCTCTAATGAGCAGTGACTCACCATTGTTTCTTTAGCCTCTAGTTCGATTACAGTTAGGCTGTTGCTGCACTGGTTGCAATTAAGTGAGATTGAGCAGCTCAGTTGTCTTATAGCTAGAATATTGTTTTCAAATCTTTGGCAGGGAGGTCATTGCAGCATTTTGTTTAACTTTTGCATAGTTGTGGTGGCCCACTAAATGTGATCATGGCTCTAATGGACAAATCATGTGTACAGTTTCACCTTTGTAATATGGACACTTTGGTTTCCGAGCAAAATTCTCGCAAAGTGATTCATCCATACTAACGAATCATGAATGAAAAAGTTTTGATACAAAACTTGTCACCAAGGTCTCCTGCACATAGTGGTGGGCAATGAAGTTGAAGCTAGACAGTGTTGATAGCTCCAAGTACATTAGCCTGGTTACCATTATCTTTAAAAATCGGTCAGTAATATGTTTGAACCTCGCATTTCCTTGACTTTATTTTTGAAAAAATTGGGTTGAGCATTGTTTTTCTATGTAAAATTTCTCACTTGGAGGAGGGGAGACCACCCCTCATGAATTCATCCATAGGATAGTGTAGTGATAATGTGCATTGTACTGAAATGCAACAGTATTATTTTGCACTTCTACAAGTGCTAGAAATGTCAGTGATATTTTGTTTTTAATTTTGCAGGACCAAGCACTCACAGCATGCCTCCTCACCTGTCAAGGTGCAGTTTTCCTGTTCATTGGCCATCACCCTGTAGTGAAAACCTCATTGCTTCTGTGGTGATTCTGCTGTTTGCAGCCTTCTGGGTGTTCTGTTTGGAAAATCTAAAGAAGGCACTCTGTCTGCTGACTTTTCTTGAGAGTGCTTTTAGATATTTGGCTTAAAATAAACCACGCTTCGATGGTTTTGAGCTCATCAGTTTTTAAAAACCACTTCGTCTTTCCTTCACAGCGGCCTCTTCTATCTGCCTGTAGATGTTTTACATGTCTAGTTTTTTAGTACTGTTTGGAATACTGATAGTGGAACACAAACTGTGCTGCTATAACTTATCAATGTTAACATGATACAGTTGGCCAGAGCGAAGAAAAAGGAAAACAATATCAGCAGGAATCTGTGAGAAAACTGATGTATAGCCTTTGTCAAAAAGTACAGAGCCAAAGGGTTTGGCTTCTAAGCCGTGTAATAAGACCTCTGAGCATCCATGAATGTTCAACATTCAAGGTGGTCAGGGCAACATTTTCTGTACCTTCAAGAGATATGGAATGCTAGCAATGCACAACAAGGCTCAGAAGCCAATTCCTTGGGCTCTAAACTTCGACAAATGCTGTACTTGCATTATGTGACAGCATGAAGACATGACAAACAGGAATAGCAACATTTTGTTGACCCTAAGATTCGTCACACCACTGGTTTCTTGTCCCTGCATGGGCTAGTCATGGTTTTTATCTTTTTGCATCTAGCTCGGACAGCTTCCTGGGAGCACTGTCAGCATTTTGTAATTTTTTTGTTTTTTAATGGACTTCCCGTTCTGCCACATGACACATTTGCTAGCATTTATACATATCCTTTAATTAGAAAAAAATAATGGTGATAATGTATTTGGTGAACAATTAAGTTTTCAAAAAAATATGCGCTTAGACACAGGTCTTCAGAAATTCAATTACAATTTAATCACAAAGTTACTAGTCCTTAGTCTGATCAGTTGCCATGGGAACTTTTCTGGAATTTTTCTTCACTTCATCCTAAAGTGAAGGTGATAAATACCTTCCTCGCCATCAAAGAGAATGCCTTTGTCCTGAGCACTTTGACCTTAGCCCATGTGTTTTTGCTTTACTTGTAGTGCGCACAGTCACGTAATACCAGGTTGACTAATTCCTTGTGTGTCAGCATTAGTCATTACTTGTTAGCTAGATTGAAAAGCATGTGTGCATGTGTTTCTGTATTCTAATTTTTTCCATATAAGTTATGAGTGCTGCATTTTATTCCAGACACGCTCCTTCAAATGGGTGTCTTACATATCTTTCGGGGCACATAAACTTTCTCTAGAGCATAGGCCTCCATATATTGAGTGTAAAGTTTTTTTTGTGTTCTTTTTATGTGATTGTGTTCAATTGAATATATTGTATACGTTTTCTAAGGTTATGTTCATCCTATGTGTTTATCAAGAACAAACACAAACATTAGAGGTTGGATACCTATGATATTTTACTGTCGATTTAGTGGGCTGCTTTAGGATGTCTGTTTAGTATTTCTTTTTCTGTAGATTGTAATCTGCAGCTTGAAGTTAGCCACTTGGAATTAGCCACTGGGAATTGTCTGGTGCATAACATTTTTTTAGCTAATCCTATCTGACAGCACCAGTTAGCCTGAAGTGTAGCGAAGAAGTTTTCAAGTCAACTCTGCATTGTTTTTCAAGATTTGCTATTGTATCGTTTTGATTACTTTTGGGTGCTGATTTCAAGTTAGTCCTTATCTCTAATACCTGTCCAAGAATTGTGGTTTCAAATGTTGTTTATTGTCCTCCATTTAAAAAAATAAAATTGTAATCTACAGGTCATTGTGACCTTTTCTTTACTTTATGCAGGCTCTTCAATTTCTTTTCAATTGAATAAGCTTGACATGTTAAGCAGCATTTTAATGCTGCTGGTGCTAATATTTCAGATATGTGTGTAGGTTAGTAACGGACATTTGTGATAATCCAGTGCTATTTGTAGCGGTGGTCTGCGTAATTCAGTATTTTCGAACATCCAATGGAATGAATGTAAGTCACATGCGCAAGTTAAATTGCGAACAGTGTTTTGAGGACGTGCTAGTAACAATGTTCTGTAAAGTGCTTAAACTGCAGTCTCGAAAAAAAAAGTTTATTAAACTTACACACCTACCGTGCACTATGAAGGTAAAATCCAAGAACTATATTTTTGTTCGAAAATAAAACCACGGAGCACAAGCTATATGGAATGTTTTTGTGTAATCCTTACTGCGAATCCTGCTTTTATCGACTTTGAGGATTTATAGACTGGATGAAAAAAGTGCTCGAAAAATATTTTCAATGCGCGAGTGGAGCACGGAATTCAAAAATTTCTTTAAAAAGGTCCATTATGGGCTGCAAAAATAAGTAACAGTAATGAACGGATTTTAAGGATACAATATACAAATGCATTCTTTTTAAGAACTTCTAAAGGCAGGGAGATGGCAAACATTATTTGTCCAATGTGGTGCTGCCCGCAAGTGGCTTGTGCACCATTCAGGTTCTTTAACTTCAGGGATTCTGTTTTTATACCACAGTTAAGAGATGGTATACTTTTATGAGAAGGAAAATGTGTTGCAGGAATTTGGCACGTAGATCCGTTACCACGGTCTTGTTTTCAGTTTCATTGCCTGTCGTCTCCCCAACTCTGCTTTTCTTGCCCATTGCGAACAACCCCGTCAAGATACTTTCGGCTAGTGCCGGAGCCATCGTTTGTGTATTTTTTACAGAAGTGCCATATACTCAGCGGAGTCAGATTATAGACGTTTCCTTGCCGCCACCGCTGGTCTCGTTTTGTTTCCGCGATGTACAACAGCACGCTGCGACGTGACTGGGGCGTCGTGTGTATGCATGGCGCCACGATCGTGCAACGCAGACATCCAGGAGGAGGTGAAGACAGCGGTCCGATGCACTTTGTATCCAGCGTTCTTGCCCTGTTCCTTACAGTACTACTTCGTAACGGCATGGACGGAACGGGGCTCGTTATATCTCAAAATTGAAGTTCGATTGGGCTTTGTTCATGATTACAAAGCGCATTCGAACCTGATTATTGTGATTAACTAACTAGCACCGTTCCGCCTATATAGTTAGCAGTTCTAGTAGCCCTGTAAGAAAGAGCAAAAATGCAATATTGAAAAAAGGACCGCTGTCATCACCTCCTCCTAGATGCCGGCGTTGTAAAATCGCCACCTGCATAAACACGACACCGCAGCCACCGCTCAGCATATCGCCGCGGTTGAAACCTCCCATTGCAAACCGGAAGTGCATCGTATTTTTGGTGTAAAAATCTACACCAAATATACTCCCATTGTCAACCGCAATGGCTTCGTACATTTGGGTGTAAAAATTTACACCCAATCTGCTCCCTTCGCCAACCGTAAGTCCTCCGTATTTTTTGGTGCTGAAATCTACCCCGAGTCTAACGGTGTATATCGAACCTCGATTTGGGAGGACGCTAGAGGACAAGCCAAAAACACCCATCTGGGTTGATTTGTGTTTAGTGTGTAGCACTTTTTTTGGCAGTCACAGTTCTCATAGGCAGATGCGTTGCTTTGCAATCTTGGTTATTTGCATGACCGTATGAAGCGGCATCCTAATAATGTGCTCTGGCTAGTCAAGCGCTGGTGCCTCTGAAAGCTGTTGGCTTTCGCTGGTGACTAAACAAAAGCACAGGAGGAGTGAGTTACACGTCACTTTCATTGGGGTAAATGTTTCATTAAGCGGATGTAGTACGTAACAGAGATTAAAAAAATTACTTTCCCTTTCACATCAGCAATATCTCAACCCTTGAAGCACGCAGTTAGTGCCGGAAGTGGCAATGCAACCGACAAATAGACTTGTTTTAATGCATGTCAGAAACCAAACCCGAGGCCGTATAGCTTCGGAGTTAAAGCCGCTGGAATTTAAGATGTGGAAAATATTTCTGGACTGGATAATGGTGATTTTGCACGCATAGTGTAATATCACTGCCAATGCACTGGTACTTGCATGACACTTGCAGAGCACTTGCACAGTGTACAAGAAAGCAATAGCATCTCTAAAACATTCATCCATCGCCTGCAGAAGGTTTAATTACTCTGCTTCACAACAGCTACATTCGACCGGAGTTTAATCCCGGCTGCAGCAGCAGCATTTCGATGGAGGCGACACGCTAGAGGTCCGTGTAGTGTGCGATGTCAATGCATGTTAATAATAATGTTAATAATAAATGTGGTCGAAACTATCCGGAGCACCCCACCACAGCGTTTATCATAGCCAGATTCGCTTAGGGACGTTAAACGCCGTAAAACCTAAGACGTAAAACAAACATATTAGTGCCAAGCAATTTTTCTGTACTTCAAATTATTTTCTTGATATTGCGCTCGAGAATGCCTACAGAAGCCTACGCATCTATGGTATATCTTTGTTATATTTAACTTTGCACCGGCAGCCACTTCATTCAACCCCTCATTGGCTAACATCTGCATTATTGGAGACAGCATATTAAAACTTGCAATGGATGATTTCGTTTCTCACGATTAATTTCTCAATTTCAGTTTTGCCTCCTCTGGTGTGAATGCTGGCCGGATCGCAACCGTTCTGTTGCCGTTTTGCATCACATCTACAAGTAAACAGGCTACAACCACCTGTTCTGCACTTGAGCAAGACAGTTGCCCGAACACTTTCTTTAGTCAGTGGTTGGTTGGCCTCAACTGTGCAACGCGACGCAGCACACTCAGGTTACCAAAAGGAAAAGCTTTAGTCATCAATTCTATTGACTACTTTAATAGCCCTATAACTACGTTAGTGGAGTCCAAACACATCTCGACTCTATTTCCCAAAGTAATCCTAACCTATTGCAAAAACCAGCCTCCTCCAGCGTCTTCCAGCACGAAACCAGTATGTTTTTTCGTGTTGATTTTGGCTGAGAACACTGGCTGTCGGCGAATTTCACTACAGCTTGGATGAGAAGGCACTGTTTTCGCTGGTAGGATGGAGGTAAACGCTGGAATCTGCTGTGCCACGCCAGAGTTTCCACTGGTACATTTATTAATGGAATTGGAACAAGTGCTTAACGTGTTGGAACCGCGCTGGTCCCAGTGTCAGTTGAGAAATCGCCGGCAGTCCGGAAACTGGGAGCCGAGACATCTGGCAAATTAGCCATGTTGTGGCAGCAAGCGCTATTTTTAGGGGTCTCAATCTGCGACAGAACAGAAATTGAATGCAATTTCTTGTTATTTTAGGTGTTTAGATGGATGAGTGGATTGTTCTTAAGCCAGCAAAATCAACGTAGCATATACCCTCATATCAGGCATTCATAAAAAACTGTAAGAGAAAACCGAAAGGAAAATACATAGGCTATCGTCATAAACTTGAAACATATGCTTGATGCCTCTGAAATACACTAGACACTGCCAAAATATGCTTCGCTAGCTTCATCGTAGGCTACTAACGAAGCCCAGGAAGTGGCGACTGTACACCGGCTGTCCTCCCGCTCCGGCCAAGGGGGATCAGAAGAGCAAAAAGAATAAAACAATAAAAAAACAATGTGCCGAACGATGAAGCAATGTGTAAAAAGAAAAGAACGAGCACACAGCGCGTGTGTGGACAATTTCCTGTGTGTTTCTTCTGTGTCGCACTCTCTCTTGCCCTGAGTACCAATGCTTAGCCGTCGATCGCCCAACGCTTCCGGATGTGTTGACATCTATCTATACGAGGCTTAGTTGGAAGTAAAATTTACCTTCGCTGCTTTGTAGGCCGTTTGTGAAGCTACGTCACGCAGTATGCCAGCAAGTTTTGCGCTGCAGCTTCGTGTGCAGCGACAATTCCGTACGCGTCACAAGAGCACAGCCAAACAGACAGCGCTGTGAAAATTGTGATTTTGAAATCTTTTCATGGTAACTACTGTGCCCGTAGGGATTCATAACATAAGTGGCAAATCTCTAGAGCCGGCAAGCAGCTTTGGCGCTCCCTGATGTCGTTTAGCTGCGGCCCCAGCTTCACTTGCGAATGCTATAAACAATTCCTGACGAAAGAATGGCATTGGAAGCTGGTGCTTCCCTCTGTTTGCGGAGGCAGATCTTTGCTAGTGGTGATAGCGCTATTCCCCCCCCCCCCTTGATATCTGGCGTCATCTTCTTCCTCACAACAGATGATGATTCCAGCATTCCTTGCTTGTTTATCATATACTGCTACTATACTACTATCTGACACTACTATTGGTGCTTCTTCGAAGCGCAGTCTGCATAACATTTATTTACTTTCTTCTTGAGTTTTTTGTGGTTAATTGCACTGATGAATAATAATTGTAATAATTGGTTTTTGAGGAAAGGAAATGGCGCAGTATCTGTCTCATATATCGTTGGACACCTGAACCGCGCCGTAAGAGAAGGGATAAAGGAGGCAGTGAAAGAGGAAAGGAAGAGAGAGGTGCCGCAGTGGAGGGCTCCGGCATAATTTCGACCACCTGGGGATCTTTAACGTGCACTGACATCGCACAGCACACGGGCGCCTTAGCGTTTTTCCTCCATAAAAACGCAGCCGCCGCGGTCGGGTTCGAACCCGGGAACTCCGGATCAGTAGTCGAGCGCCCTAACCACTGAGCCACCGCGGCGGGTTGATGAATAGGCCGAAAGCACGTATTAGACTGGCCGCCTTATTGACTACAACTTCAATGCAAAATAATTTATACTACTGTCAGTATTCTGCTCGAAGCCCATTGTACCGTATACCTGTATTTGACGGCACCGCCGCCAAAATAGCTCCATGGCACAGACAAGCTGTGTTGACTGTTTTTTTTTTTTGCCAGGGTAGCCGTGAACAGCGTTTAAATGTTGAGAACAAACCTCAAAGAAAACTAAATTCCGCTATTCAGAATGCATCAGTTTACGTAAGCCTATTCCTGGCATCATTCAGGATGTGGCCGTCCTCGGAAAGGTGCGTTGTAGCGACCACAGAATGGTAAGGTCTAGAATTAGCTTAGACTTGAAGAGGGAACGGAAGAAGCTAGTGAAGAAGAAGACCATTAACGAGTTAGCCGTAAGAGGGAAAGCACAGGAGTTTAGGATAGCGCTGAAAAACAGATATTCGGCTTTAACTGAGGAAGATGATCTTGATGTTCATTCAATGCACGATAATCTGACATCAATAATTACGGAGTACGCAGTAGAAGTAGGCGGTAGGACAGCTCGAAAGGATACCGGGAAGCTATCTCAGGTAACGAAAGATCTGATTAAGAAGCACCAAAACATGAGGGCATCTAAACCTACCGATAGAATAGAACTAACGGAGCTATCAAAGTTAATAAATAAGCGCAAGGTAGCCGACATAAGAAAGTTTAATATGGAGAGAATCGAGCATGCTATAAAGAATGGAAGTAGCCTAAAAACAATGAAGAGGAAACTAGGCATAGGTAAACATCAGATGTATGCATTAAGAGACAAGCAGGGCAATGTCATTAGCAATATGGATAAGATAGTTAACGCAGCCGAAGAGTTCTACACAGACCTGTACAGTAGCCAATGTAATCAGAGCGTTAATGAGAAAGACAGCAGTGCACAGCAATGCATCATCCCGCCAGTAACGAAAGATGAAGTAAAGAAAGCCTTAGAAGCAATGAAAAGGGGAAAAGCGGCTGGGGAGGATCAGGTAACAGCAGATCTGTTGAAGGGTGGAGGGGACATCATGTTAGAAAAACTAGCCACCCTGTATACGCAATGCCTTATGACCTGGACTGTACCAGAAGCTTGGAAGAATGCAAATATTATCTTAATTCATAAGAAGGGAGACGCCAAGGACTTGAAAAATTACAGGCCGATCAGCTTACTATCCGTTGCCTACAAAGTATTTACTAAGGTAATCGCTAATAGAGTCAGGGCAACGTTAGATTTTAATCAACCAAATGATCAGGCAGGCTTTCGTAAAGGATATTCCACAATAGATCATATTCACATTATCAATCAGGTGATAGAGAAATGCGCAAAATATAACCAACCTCTATATATAGCTTTCATTGATTACGAGAAAGCATTCGACTCAGTTGAAACCTCAGCAGTCATACAGGCATTGCGTAATCAGGGGGTAGAAGAGCCTTATGTCAAAATACTGGAAGATATATATAGCAACTGCACAGCTACTATAGTCCTCCATAAAGTCAGCAATAAAATTCCAATAAGGAAGGGCGTCAGGAAAGGAGATACGATCTCGCCAATGCTGTTCACCGCATGTTTACAGGAGGTATTTCGAGGCCTGAATTGGGAACAGTTGGGAATAAGAATAAATGGAGAATACCTAAATAATCTGCGATTTGCTGATGACATTTCTTTGCTGAGTCACTCAGGAGGTGAACTGCAAATCATGATCAATGAGTTAGACAGGCAGAGCAGATCGATGGGCCTAAAAATTAACATGCAGAAAACCAAGGTAATGTTCAACAGCCTAGCAAGGGAACAACAGTTCACAATTGGCAGCGATAGCCTAGAAATTGTGACGGAATACGTCTACTTAGGGCAGGTAGTGACAGCTGATCCGGATCATGAGAGGTAGATAACTACAAGGATAAGAATGGGGTGTAGCGCATACGGCAAACTCTCGCAGATCATGAGTAGCAGTTTACCAATTTCCCTCAAGAGGAAAGTGTACAACAGCATAATGTTACCGGTACTCACCTACGGGGCAGAAACGTGGAGGCTAACGAAAAGAGTTCAGCTTAAGTTAAGGACAACGCAGCGAGCTATGGAAAGAAAAATGATAGGTGTAACGTTTAGAGATCGGAAGCGGGCAGAGTGGGTGAGGGAACAAACACAAGTTAATGACATCCTAGTCGAAATCAAGAGAAAGAAATGGGCTTGGGCAGGGCATGTAATGCGAAGGCAAGATAACCGCTGGTCCTTAAGGGTAACGGAGTGGATTCCAAGAGAAAGTAAGCGTAGCAGGGGGTGGCAGAAGGTTAGGTGGGCGGATGAGATTAAGAAGTTGGCAGGCAAAGGGTGGATGCAACTGGCAAAGGATAGGGTTAATTGGAGAGACATGGGAGAGACCTTTGCCCTGCAGTGGGTGTAGTAAGGCTGATGATGATGACATAAGCGTATAATTACAAATTAGGCCATTTCGTGATAAATCGACCAATAAATGTCGATCAAGTCGATCAATAAAAAATACCTACGCCTTTACTTGCCTTTTAGATTCCAAGAAAACTCCGCCATGTGTAGTGCACGCTAGCTGGAACTGTGGGGCTTCATGAAGTGCCGAATAAATTACGGGACACAAGTTTTTAAATGCTTTTTGAGTGGAGTTCTCAAGGCACCTTCAAGAAAACAAACACTGCTATGGCTACAATTTGATTGGAGAACTATTTCTAAGGCGGCGCCTCCTTCACGGTATCGCGTAGATTTATTTCAGTTGCATTGCCCTGAGGTCGCTGCACGCACCCGGGCTAAGCGGACAGTTCTCGGCGATCTCTGCCGGCGCATCCCTCGCAAGCAGACAAAAAAGTGCGGCGTGCGCGCTACGACGAGCGAAGACCCTAAGCACTGTGAACCGGGCGTCCCCCACCTGTGGTAGGAAAGTGCACGTGACGCAGTCCACAGCCGGTGCCGCTCGACTAGGCCCTGCGTTCTCTCGTCAGCGGATCCGCATACCGTGCAGCGGTAGTTGCGGGCCTGCGGAGAGGTGAACGAAAGTCCTCCCTTTCGTTTGCAGGCATTTATGCCGGCACCGCCGTGTCACGATGCTCGTTTCCTGCCTTGCGCGTCGCCATACGCCACTTCGCCGAAAGTGGCGTTGTGAGAACCGGCACTGACGCGATTAGCCAGTACATTTCGCCCTGTCAATCAGCGAAAAGGACACGTTAAGGTTGAAGAAGCGGCACGCAGGTAACACGCCTTGCACGAGGACGCACGTCCAAAATTGTGTAAATATATTCTTCATCAACTGCGTCAGCGACTGTCTCCTCCTTGATCACAACCGAATGACCACTATCGGAGAGGTCTGAGGCCCTCCGGAACAAACCAATTTTAAATTTAGTCTGGTCTTATACTTGCAACATATTCTGCTCTCATGTCTCACCCATATTTTTAGTTGCATTGCTTCGCTTGCCTTTTTGCGTAATATAGTTTAGCAGGTATAAAGTGCGAACTGCATGATGCGATAATTTACGGCGACATGGCGCGCGTTGGCTTCGCTGGATGAGCTGAGGTGAGCTGAAAAAGTTTCACTCATCGCATCGCTCAGGCTCTGGGTTTGCAGAAAACTTCATCCATTGCACTGAAGTTCGTCGCGAGTCTGGGCAGTAGCAGAACATATTGCGGGTTAGTGACTTCCCATTTATTTCGCGAATGAAGTTGGAGTTTCTTGCAGCTTTTGCCAAGTAAACACAGTCGCTCGCTTTCTTATTACCCGTGTATCAAAACATGTAGCCCTCATCCCGTTTTCAGTCATGCTTCTCAGAGGAACATATTTCTCCGTATTTTTGATCTCCCTGTATGGCTTTTCTAAAGAGCGTTTTGAGCACCCGTAGGTCGCCGCCTGTGTCGTGGTCAATCCCGCGCAGTGAATACTCGCCATTTGTCCCTTTTGTAGAACAACAACAGTTCCGTGAAAGAGCAGTAGGAGTAGCGAAGCATGAAAGGGTGCTGTAGGCAACATCTGTACCTTGTTACACCTCTGTGCACCTCAAAAATGTAGTTCAACACCATGGCAAGACGGGCGAGTTGGTGATACATACTTAAGGGAAAATAGCGCTAAATACGGGGACAAGTGAAGAAAACAACAGGACCAGCGCTGTAGTTATGCGCCACTGTGCAGTCTCTCTCAGGCTCACATATCTCATTAAAAATGTAGTTATGGGCCACTGTTCAGTGTCTCTCAGGCTCACATATCTCATTAAAAATGTAATTTAGTACCAATGGAAAACTGTTCTCATTGCTCGGAGGGCTGTCAAAGAGTCCCTCATATCCTTATAGTCGCTTTGGGACGCTAAACCCCTTAACGCATAAAACACTATGCTGTTCAAAGTCTTGACAACGGTACTACTACTAGTACTTAAAGAAACGGTAAGGGGGCAGCCCTCTGTCTGCTCTCTACTATCAACGTCCTTGTTCCTTGCACTCTTTCATCGAACGTGTTGAACCAACTACCCGCACCTTGACTCTTATAGCGCATTTATGTCCGTCTGATAACGCAGGATGACTGAACATGCTGAAACGTGCCCCAAGTCTCGTCGTTTCATGCGGGCGTACCAGCGGAAGCGATAGACGATGGCCGTCGCTATTGTACCTCCCGTCGCAAGCAACGTCGCTTCTTGCGGTTAGCGCTTAGGAGTGTGAACGCCCTTCCACGCATGCTATTACATTGTCCTGTGTGCTGGTGTGTCATGGATCTCTAAGTAGATCGTAAAGTTCGTCACCTGACATCCTCGCGAAATTGAATCGTTGCGGAATAAACGTTCAGCTTCAATTTCCATTTTAACTTTACATTTTTTCAACCGTTTCAGCACTTATGGTAACGTTTTTACATGTCCGTAAAAAATGAATGAGCTGTTGGACTTTTGCGTTGAAATCCAAAAAAGTTGCTTTTTTTTAGGCTTTCATACTCAATCTAGGCAGAAATACATTTGTTCGCAGTTGAAACTACGAAGAGCGTCTAATAACGGTAAGGTGCGTGCCAAATTGAGACATCTTTATTTCTGCAGAGCCATGTTTGGCCTTTCTTAACATGCTTTTTCTTTGCAGCCTATTGCCGTACACATGACCGAACACTTGTTTTTTTTTTACTTTCCAGCCGCCAGCACTACAGTTGTCCTGTTGCTGTCCACCTCGCCAAGCTGCACACGTGAGAAACTTCTCAAGTTTTTGTTATTTTCAGTGCACGCGGCCAGCGATTAGATCTGGGTCTTTTTCAAGACTGAGATCAGCATTATCATTATCAGGCAGTTACGTCCACAGGAAAGCAAAGGCATCCGCCCCTGATCTCTAACTAAACCTCTCCTCCGCCAATTCCGGCCACCCTGTCCCCATAAACCTGTTGACCTCATCCTCCAGTCCGAGTCTCCACTGCCCTCACTTGCGGTGAACTCCGCTGCATCAAGCAAATCTTGGGTACGAGCTCTCTGCATCACAAGCGCTGCCGATCTCGATTTCCTCTAATTGATTTCAGCTATGATGTTATTAACTCGGCTTTTTCCCGCAGCCACTGCAAATTGTTTCCTATCGCTGAAAGCACACTTGTCATGGTTGTCGTTTCAATGACTTTCATCTTGAAGTTACTTTCAGGCTATTTCTGTGTCCTTCAAATTTCTTATCAATACTGGAGCACCGGCAAGATACAATTATACACTTTCGTCTTGAGATATGCCGGTGAGCTGCTATTTTTAAGACCTTCGACCACGTTACATATGCACTCCAACCTATTACAATTTGTTTAGCAATTTATCTATCATAGTCCAAATCTGCGATCACTATCTGCCAAGTGTCGCTCGCGTCAAGCTCTGGCTGCAGCCAAGATTCCTTCAGCGGGAGGCGCTACTCGATGACAGATGTGTTGGTAGCTGGTCTCTTAGCTCCAGCGACGAAAAAAAAAGCAGTTCAAGCAGTTCCGCCCGCTTTCGCTCCCAAGCTGTTGTCTTTGCCTCGCCGCCTATCGCAAACCGTTTTCCCTCCCCGTACTGCAGATCTGTAATTTTCTTCGGTTAATATGGATTTTCATGTGGGGTTTAATGTCCCCTAGGTGCGCATGGGCTATGAGCGTCCCCGTATATTGTGGAGAACTTCGTATTAATTTAAATCTTACGAGGTTCTTCAATGTGTAGTGCATCGCATCGCGCGGGAGCTTTGCTTTTCGCCTCCATCGAAATGCGGCTGCTGCGACCGAATTACACTGCGGTTCTGATTCCGTCCCGCTTTATTGTGCTCAGAAGCCAAACGCTGTAGTTAGAGAGCCATCGCATGTGGGGCTGGTGGGGGTTTAACGTCCCACAGCGACTCAGGCTTTGAAAGGCGTCATATAGTGAAGGGCTCCAGATATTTCGACAATCTGGGGTTCTTTAACGTGCACCGACATCGCACAGTACACGGGATTCTAGAATTTCGCCTCCATCGAAATTCCACCGGCGTGGCCTCGACTGAACTCGCGTCTTTCGTGCCAGCTGCCGAGTATACCGTATCCAGTGAGCCACCGGGGCTGCTCCAAGAAGGACCTCACTGCGGGAAAGCTTAAACGCACAGCCCACTTTCGAACACTAATATAAAATATTCGCGTATTTTCGCTGGGCTCCCCTACGGTGCCCTGGACTAGGGGCCCAACCCTACTTTGAAGGTCAAGAGTCTGCAGCGATGAAGACGAAGACCGAACGCTAAACCCTTAATGGACCAAATAAAGTTTTTCTCTCTCTCTCTCACTGTTTTGAAGGTGTTGAAACCGACCTCCCGCCAATGCGGCGAACAAGAGAGCGGAGAGCTCTAGTACATGCGGTGTCCGCAGCGGGGCAGGGGCGCTGCGGGGTAATTAAGACACACGTGGATTTGGTACTTCAGAAAAACTGGTCGAGGGACAAAAAAAGGCCCACATGTTAGTGGGATGTTGGTATTAATGATGCGATATTAAGCCTCCAATCAGCTTCCAGGGCCCACTGGAAGGAAGAAAATAGACCCTTGCCCGAAATTCAAGAGAGGCTGAGATGTACAAAACATGTATATACGCTGCTCATAGCGTCTTGGGAGTCTTCATGGGTGTAGTCTCTAGTCCAGGATTCCTGCAGCGGCTGCGGTTGCGGTAGCTTGGGCCCGTTTGACCAGCGAGAGCTGATCTCCGTGTTCCCAGCTGTACAGAGCAACCTCCCACTGATCCGGCGTGGTATTGTGTATGGCTGGGACTGTAGTGTTCTGCAGGCATCCCCATAGGGTGTGGAATATTGTGGCTGTCTCTCCGCACCATGGACATGAGGGCCTGTATGTAGTGGGGTTCATCTTGTTTAGAAGAAGTAAGCATGGACATGTGTTCGTTTAGGGCTGTCTCCAACTTACAATGTGCTCTTTAGTGAGTTGGCTATGGGATGTGGAATAGATTCTAGTCTCCTAAGGTGCTCCAGTAGGTCGCAATACGTCTGGGTAACTGTGTCGAGTCCCAGCGCACCAGTCGTCCATCGGTATGTCCTCGAGCGATGGCGTCCGCTGCGTAGTTCCCGGCCATGCCGGCGTGTCCCGGTGCCCGCATGAAAGAATGTTTTCTTCGGTTGAGCCACATTGCCTTAAAACGCGGAGAACGTTCTTGCCAATTCTCCTGCGCAGGAAATTCCGACAGTCAGTCTTCGAGTCCGAAATGATTACCAGTGATTCGCCTCTTCTGTGGCCCTGGGCGACTGCGACAGCACTCGCCGTTTCCTCTGCTTCAAAAGATTTACAACCCCTCATGGTGAAACTGGCTAGCTTCTTATGAGCGTACTTAATTGCCGCTGCCACCATCGCTGGCTACGTCTACAGAGACGAATTATTTTTGCCAGTGATACGATCTTCTATCACCTGAGCCTTTGTTTCCCTCCTGCCTCTGTGTAGCTGTAGGTGCAATACTTAGGGATGAGTAGGACTTTGTTGGTCGGTCTGGCGTCGTCTAGTACATCCTCCAAATTTCAAGAAAAATGATACCGTGTACAGAAAACAAAACACGGTGCCCAAAAATGGTCAAGGAAAATGTTAAGGCTAAAACGAGAAGTGGATGGCAGATATTCGAAGAAGAGGTAAGCAGGCACCTAGAAAGTTCTGGAAGCACCTCAAGGCACTTAGTACCAGTTCAAAGGAAACGCGTCGCCATACACAGGATGACGAAGGTAAGTTAATGGAAAATTATGTGGCCATGTGATCTGAGAACAGCTATAAGAGGTTCTTAAAGAGTGTGGTAGCGCCAGCTACATGCTTCTTGATGCACGCTGGCACTAAGCGGCAGGTTTTCACGTATACATAGGCTAGTTAGATTGAAAAAAAGCGGAGAAAATTCTCCCTTCGCATACATCAGCAGCTAAGGAAACATACCAGTGTCACTAACGATATTGTTTGGTAAATAAACAAGAGCCCGCTGAGTTGTTGTGATGCCCGGCTGCTTACCTGAAAGACCCGCGCTCGGTCGCGGCGGCGGCGATCGTATTTCGATGGAGGCAAACTCTTGTCGGCCCGTGTACTGTGCGGTGTCAGAGAACGTAAAACAACCCCAAGTGATCAAAATTATCCGGAATACTTCACTACAGCGTCCCTCATAGCCTCTGTCGCTTTGGGACGTTAAACTCTATACACCAAAAGAAACCGAAGAAACAGGAGTGGCTTTGTATGCTGATTAAGGTGACGTATTAGAAACTAAAGAAATCCGAGCAAGTTGACGAGAGAGTATAATGAGCATGAAATACAAGGGCAGAGGTGAAACAAATCGCATTTAAACATAATGCGGTGACAATAGCATTGTATCTATTCGCAGGCAAGCCATCGAGGATAAACTACAAGGTTGGACTAAAGAGGCGGAAGTTTTGGGAGAACTACAGAATGGATTCAGGCAAAGACGTAGGTTACACGACTACTTATTCATATTCGCCCAGTTCATCGAAATTGCTGTAAATGAAGGCCGACCGCTGTAGGGGGTATTTTTATGCATCAAAGGAACTTCAGACAATCCAAACCAGGCCCTGATATGGCAAATTGGAAAAAATAATCTGGGGTGTGGAAAACTAAGTTCATTAAAAGAAGTTCGTAAGGAGAACATCTAGTTGTGAATTGGCAGGAAATAGAAGGTGCAGAAGGAGTTGCGGTTGAAAAGATACTTAAGAAAGGACGTCCTTTATCATCATTCCAATTTATTCTCTACATCAGGGATGTTTAAACGGAATATAGAAACGAGGGGATTAGGGTTTAATATGTCGGGGCAGCGAAAGGGCCAACAAAAGACAAGTTGCATTCCGGGAATGATATATGCCAATGGCATCGTTCATCTAGCAGACGGCGCAAGAGGCCTTCAAGACTTGGCAAACGTTAGCGGAAAAGAGCCGGAGGCTCTGGGACTGAGATTTAGGGCTGAAAAACCGGGAGCCATGGTTTATAATGATGAGCCTGGTATCGTCACGCTACAAAACTGAGAGTTAGCTCTCAGTTTTGTAGCGTTGTAGGTAATTACCTACAGTTAAGGCGTACCAGTGTCTTGGTATATGGATAAATGATGGCAAAGACTATTTGCAAGATTACCGCGAGGAAATTATAAGTACAAGAAAAAGTTGGAGGGGACACTTAACCTGCGCCTTATGGGTATGACGCTACAGCGTAATGGGTTATTTCCCATCTATGCAGAATGTGATTCTGTACTTTACATTCATAGATCGCTGGGAGTTTTCACACCCCTCTTAGCCCAGTGGTTAAGCGATACACCACTGCCGTGTGATGGCAGGTGCTCACAGCATTGGTCCTTGTGCGGCCCTGGTTGCTCCCAAGCAAACAATCTTTAATTCAACGTCCACCTGCCACGCGGGCCAGTTTGCTCACTATCCGGTGCACATGTGACGGCGCCGCCAGATCGCGTGACCTGTGTGGCCCATCTGCCTCCTAGGTTGCTCTACAGAGACCACCTGCCAGAGCCATGCCTGTGATTTTCGGCTCACAACGCTGACCTGATTTCCTGTTGAGCGGGGACTTTAACGCTGTAGCGTTAAATGAAACGCCGCTGTAATGAACAATCGCGCGCTCTTCGGATGTCACTAATATGAGGTTATTCGGGGAATCGGTAAATACACAATGGTATCGGGCTTGAGCTTAGACAACGGTGTGGTGTGCTTAGGATATGCCAACAATTCGGCACTTGAAATAAAGCCGACAGTCGGTAGGCTCACCTTGGGGCACGTGGAAACACTTCTAATGAAGCAGTCCAAGGGTTTCGGTGCTTGGGAAGAAGTGTTACTGGCGGGAATCTGAGACCACGGATCCCGTTTGCTGTTGCTGCATGATAGGCAGTAAAACGATTGAATATTTTCTTACCCTATCTAAGATTGCCCAACCCTCAGTTCACAAGGCCGCCGCAGGAATCCGCGAAGCAGTAAGGTTTTGGAATAGCCAGCACAGGCTCAATTTTCAGAAAGTAGAAACAAGTAAGAGACGACTAGAGGATTGGTGCAGAACGTCAAGAGTGTAGCTTAGAAAGGGGAAGAAAATTGGCAATTGGTCCGAAGATATTGACCACGCTAGGAATTAAAGACGAGGTGTCACTTTTCACTACCCCGATACAAAGGATAGGCTGATTGTCTGTCTAAGCATTTACAGAGCGGGTGACGCAGCTAAGCGGCATGCCTGGCTTTCGGTGACATTTCAAGCTTTGTTTTTTTATGTTTTGGGCTGCTAGAGTGCATAAAAAGGTGTTAACGTTAGTTTCTATGCTTCTACGTTGTGGTGGGCGCCGTGTAAGAACAAGGTTTATTCGCACTAACCTTTTGCCTCACTGTTTGGTGCCAGCCGCGGTGACTGTTGCGCAAGCTCACGTAGTTGCGTATGCGGACCCCGTGGACGGTTGTCGCTGCATATGTGCCTGGTAGATGTGTTGGTTGTTGCTGCCAAACACCAGTCTCCAGTTGTATACAGAAGCCGACTGGACGCTATTATGGGTAGGATGTGCTTCGTACCCATGGCACATCGGGCTGCCAGTCTTCCCGGATCGAGTGTCACTTTTTTATAGCTCCGTTGGAGCCTGCTCGCTTAAAACGTTGACCCTGGCAATCCACGAAACAGATAGGATATTGCAACAGAGCGACAGTGTCTGCGCGAAGCATGTCCAAATAGCACTACGCCGAGTTCAATAGAAAGGTCGTTTTGTATGCCCCCAAGAAACTGGTACTGTCGGCGAACGCTGTCCCCCGAATTTTCGCTGGGTGTCCGATATATCTGCAAAACAGTGAGGTTCAAGAAAAAGTCCTATTAAACAACAGTCTGCAGTCACATGTGGCACGCGGCAAAGCAAGTGGTGCGTACCCATTGCTGTCACGCTGCACTCGGGGACGGCCTATTGATGGCCTCTTGGCTACTGGACGACAGCCGAGCATGATCCGATTAACCACGTTTTTTTGCGTAACCTTGTGAGTACTTGATGGTCCTCAGAAAGGCCACCAGTAAAATAAAATTAGTTCTTCCCCAGACTGGGTATGTAGGCAACAATGAAACGATAAATGCGAATTGTGATATTTAATGTCATATTGTAAGCGACGGTTGAGAGCTCCGAATTTAGACCCCCCTGGGATTCTTCGTTGTGCGCTGAACTGGCGCAGCACACGGGAGCCTTTTGCGTTGAACTCGAGTCCTCTGGCTGAGTAGTCGAGCGCCTGAACCACTGAGCTATTATCCGGTTTAAAAGTCTGGATACGGACTCTCCGCCATCTATGTGGATGACTGAATTTTTAGAATAAGCATCTACATAGACAGAGCAGTTGCGAGATGCCACAGTACCTCAGCAACTATTTTGGTCGGCGGACTAGCGGTCGCCTGAAATTTGCACCCATATGCTGTCGAGTTTGTTGCAACAAAACATGGTTGCATCAAAAGCGGAAGATGTGCTTTCAATGTTTATGACAAGTATGCAGCTGCGTAATTTGCAATAATTGCGACGTGTAGAAATTCGTGGCGCAACATTATTGAGTGCAGCATAGCAACTTTAGCAGACAAACTGCAATTCTTCTCAACTTCCATCCATCGGGTACATGAAAGAATAGCACACCTCAAAACAGCATTCGCCAGAACAGCGCACGAAAAACCGCTCAACACAAAGCAGCACCGGCAAAAAACGACACAGCGAGAAAACGGCACAGGGAAACAACAGCATGGCGACAGAACAGCACAAGGAAAAAACAGAACGTGTCAAAACAGCACGCAGGACAAAACGGCACAGCTACAAAACAGCAAACCGAAAAAACATCAAGGCGACAGAAGAGCGCGGTGAAAACAGCACGACGACCAAACAGCACATCGGAGTATGGTGCAGCTGCTGGAGGGGTGACTGTCATAGCCATAACCGCAAACGGTAAATTACAACACATGCGGCAGCGACCTTTGGAGTTAGTGCTCGTTTCGCTGGTTCATTAAGAAACAGGGCGGGCTCATTCATTGAGTAACAGCGTTGCTTATTGGTTTATGTGTGATGCTAAACTTGCCACAAGGGACAACTTTGGGCACTGACGAGATACAGCAATACGTGAATGGCGCATTTGGCAGAAGTAGTGGTCAAGTAGACTTTGCTTGCTTGGCTTCAATGATCTAGTTGTTTTCTGTATTACATGTAAGAATAATCTGGGAAACTTAGAGATAAAATGGCCCGCGCATCAGCTCTGCGGTCAAATGCCCCGGGTAGTTTATCTTAGTGCACTTGCAGTTGCCGCGAGGTTTCATGGCGCTGGCTGTATATTGCTGGCTGATAATGTGTTTAGAGAAGTTCGCGCGCATTCAGTGAAAGAATATTCAATTTCGTAGCTATCATTTAAACGCATAACGAAATTGTAGCAAGAAGTTGCGTTTCTATAGGAGTTTGTGCGATGATGTCAGTGACGCCTCAGGTCCGTATTTCAGTTCGGGGGACTTTTTTTATTGGTAGTTTTTAAATAACCTGAAAGGAAGTCCTGCGGTTGGAGGCCCTTTTTATGAGTATCTATTACAAATATGCTCAACCTGTAACTCTTGGCTGAATAAATGTCTTATACTACTACTACTGCTACTGCTATCAGAATTGGGGCCAAACCATAGCATATTACCAACTCGTTAATCTTGTTTTGTTTTTTTGCTGGACGCTCCCAATCTTCCAGCCGGATTTGGCAACAAACATCGTGAAACGAAATTCTCTGCGTTCATCCTACAGCTCTGCTTCAGTAAACTCCCACCTGTGTTTGTTAGGTCAAGTGCGTATTGGGCGTTTCTTGAGGTTCCTAATAAAAGCCAAATTTGGTGAAAATTGATGTCAAAACAGGATTAACTTCCAAGCGAAAATAGTAGCTTTGGTCGAATGTGGCGAAAATTCATGTCTCGAGAGAATTCTCTTTTAAGTGAAAAAAAGTGCCTCAATATAAAATTACACTCAATAAATGCACGCTGATGCACGAATTTTCTGGTCAGCAGTGTAGCCCATTTCGCAAAGTAAAGTAATCGCCGGTCACCCTCATACAACCAATGGGCAGCATCCTTGTTAAACACCAAACAGCCTGAAAATGTCGGCTCGCGAAATCCTCCTTTCTTTAAAAGTAAGCATCGTATACTGGATATTTTGAGTGTATCAAGGCCCTGTAGCTCTCCCCGAAAAACACTGCTGAAGATTGAATTGACGACATCGAATATTTTGAAGAATTATAACTTCTGGTACACCCAGAGCCCTGCGTCGGGCGTATTTGCCAGAATTCCGTACAAAGATGGTCAGCGTGCAGAATCGATGCTTCCAGAACAACTTTTTCAGCGTTATTCATTCCATTACACGCCACAAAAAGCAAATATTTGAGATCGCGATTATTACCGCGCCGTGTTTCATATCGATTCTGTGAAACGAGCATACGCTTACACCAAAGGTCGCTGCCGCATATGTTGTGATTTACCGTTTGTGGTAACGGCTATGATAGTTCACCTTTCCAGCAGCGCTTCAGCGCACTCCGACGTGCTATTTTTCCCCGTGCAATTCCGTGATCGCGCTTTTTTTTCGCTGTGCTGTTTTGTCGCTCTGCCGTTTTGTCCGGGGTGCTATTTTGATGCGTGCTGTTTTTTCCGTGTGCTGTTCTATCGCCATGCTGTTCTTTCCCTGTGCCGTTCTGTTGCTGTGCGGCTTTTCCCTGTGCTCTTTTGTCGCTGTGCTGTTTTGTGTGCGCTGTTTTGATGCATGCTGTTTTATCGCATGCTGCTCTTTCATGGCGCCGTCTTTCGAGAAATTCGTGGCACAACATTATAGAGGGCAACATAGAACTTCAGCAGATGACCTGCAATCCTTCTCAACAGCCATCCATCAAGCCCAGTTTGTAACCGCGAAACTATTTTCTAGAGTTGTGGTTTGGGCTTGTTGTTCTTGTCGCAGGGCTAGAGGAATCCGCGCGAAAATACTAATACAACCGCACAAGTTGGCAGGACAAACACCGAACAACCATAGACAGATATTTATGGCCGCGTTTTTTGAAAGCATGTTCAAATTTTATTGAGCAGCAAGCAGCACGTGCCTCGCTTAAATCTGTAAAAGGGGTCAGCGGGATCACTGTAAAGTAAGAGGAAACGCGGAAAACACCGCGGCTATTGTGATCGGTAAAAATAAGACAAAGTGGTAAGGTCCTGCCGCTTAATCTGTTGTTGGCAAGAGGATACAAAGCAGAAGAAATACGGCGGAATGATCCCAGAACGAGGAGCTCTACTTCCTGTGCTGTTGACACAATTCTCAAGGTCTAATTGTACTTTTGTAATTCTACATCAAGAAAAATGGTGAGCCCTAACCTGAGTCCCCAGCTAGCGTCGTTGAAGCCGCTAGGTGGGGCCGCTTTCAAAAGGCAGCTTTCAAAAGTATCAAAAGACGCTTTGTTTGCACAGCAGCATGATTCTTATTAACATGTGCAGCATTCCTTCTCGTTCGGGAGTAATTTTATATCCGCGGTGGAGAGTTCCACATCTCATATATTGTCACGTGACCTTCAGCCGCGCTCCTCCCGTGTGCTGCAGTCATGATGGTGCGATCAAGAGTGTTTCTTCCGCTTCGTAACAGGTGTATAGCCCGAGCTTCCTCCACGGACCTGCCGTAGGTCGACATCACCACGATCGAATTGAACACAGCTGGCAAGCCATCATAATCATCATCATCAGCCTGACTACACTCACTGCAGGGTAATATCTCTGCAATCTCTATATATCTCCAAATCCAATAAGTCACATATCTCTCAAATTAACCCTGTCCTTTCCGAGCTGCGCCCACCCTATGCCAGCAAACTTCCTAATTTCATCCGCCAACCTAGCCTTCTGCCGCCACCTGCTACGCTTGCCTTCTCTTGGAATCCACTCTGTTACCCTCAACGACCAGCGGCTTTCTTGCCTTCGTATTACATGCCCTGCCCAAGCCCATTTCTTCCTCTCGATTTCGACTATGATGTCATTAACACATGCTTGTTCCCTCACACACTCTGCCCGCTTCCGGTCTCTTAACGTTACGCCTATCAATTTTCGTTCCATGGCTCACTGCGTTGTCCTTAACTTAAGCGAAATTCTTTTCGATAGCCTCCGCGTTCAGCCCCGTAGGTAAGTACCCGTAAGATACACCTGTTGTAGAGCTTTCTCTTTAGGGATATTGGTAAACTGCCAGTGATTATCCGAGATAATCTGCCATATGCACTCCACCCCAATCTTATCTATCTAGTTATTTCCCTCTCATGATCCGGACCAGCTGTCACTACCTGCCCTAAGGCGACGTAGGCCTTTTACTTCCAGTGCCTCGCTGCCAAATGTGAACTGCTAGACTGTTGAACATTACTATGGTTTTCTGCGTGTTAATTTTTATACCCACTGTTCTGTTCTGCCTGTCTAACGGATTGGTCATAATTTTCAGTTGACCTTCTGAGTGACTAAGCGAGGCAGTGTCGTCTGCGATTTGCTGATTGCTTAGGTATTCGATATTAACTCTTACTCTAAAGTCTTCCCAATTCAGGCCTCTGTATACCTACGGTAAACAAGCGGTGAATAGCAATGGCGAGATTCCGTCTTCTTTTCTGACGCCCTTCTTTATTGGAATTTTACTGCTGACTTTTTAGTGCTGGCTTTTTACTGCTGACTACTGACAAATCACTGTATGCAAAAACTACGCTTACACTACTCATGGGGATGTGTCTTGCAGTGTATGTATCCAGCACAATTGTACATGGTGTCCCAGCAAAGATGAACCGAGATTTTTAAAAAACCGAAGCTTTTTGTAACCTGAAACCAGGTTAATCTTGTTAGGAGCTGCATAAATAGCTAGAAGATTTGTTTATTTTTGTATCCATTACTCATTAGTTGAGAATTATTAACTTTTTACATACAGCTGTGCAAACTGGGTGCAAATACGAAAGTTGTCGAGCGCCATGAAGACAGCCCGACCGAGCTGCTCACGACCAAGCAGTTAGAGTAGCCCTATTTATTGTGCAAAAACGAGAGCTCGCGAAATTCGTGAAATACTCCCCGCTATTAAGCAATTACGCTCTCATGCTTGGCTTGGTAATGCACCCCTGCTTCACGCCTTTCGCGCCGCCTGCTTAGTTCAGAGATAAGCGGGAGCGGCTTTTAACGGCCCGCTGAAAAATCGGGCCATAAACAAAGGAATTCACGAAGAGCGGACACTCCCGTAGGGCCCAGTGGCCCAATTTACCGTAGCCCACGAAGCGGCTTGGAGAGAAACTTCCGGTTTAGAATTCAGGCGTGCGCAGTTAGAATTCAAGCATGTGCTGCAGCCTTCCGCGCCCGCATGACGCATTATTTCTAATTGATATATTCTTCTATTGTTATCTATTTATTTTCAGTTCAGAAAAATGCAAAATTACTTTTCCTGGCTCTCTTGACTGGTCTTCAACGCAGCTGGCCACTGCCTGACCCAGGCGCGTACAAGGCAGTAAGTACATCGCGTAGCCCTCTTTATACGCCAAAACCCGAAGCCCGTGAAATTTATGAAAATTACCCGACAGAGCGTTCTCCATGCGCCCGATTGCGCTGCAATTAGAGGCTCTCATGCGGGGCTTGGTAAAGCCCTGCTTTGTTCATGGATAAGCGTGAATGGCTACCGATGGCGCGCTTTTCATCGCGTCGGTAGCGCTTGTTTCGGATCAGCTGGCCGTCTTTCGCCGTTTTTTTTTCCGCTTCTCAAAAAAAACCGCTCTATTCGCCGGCCGTTCAAATAGAGTGAGGCGGAATAAAAACAATCATTACCGTCGTCACAGACATCTGCACCGTGAGCTCATTGTGCTACCCAGCGTATCGCTTGTGGAATTCATCTTTATGTCCCCACCGTGTCGATGAGCGGACGCTTATGAGCTGAGTGCTCGATTATTTTCGCGCAGCATATATCCGCTATGAAGTTCTCATTCGAAATACATCAAACATGCCCTATTCAAGTGAGCAGAAGGCGAACATGGTCTAAACCTTGGCAGCGGCAAGACGCGACAAGACGAAGGCTACCACAGTATACCGAAAATAGTACTGCCGAGGAATGACTGGCCGTAGCACAATAATGAGGAATTACTAAACGAGGAAAATGGTGGGCAGCTCCACGAAGACGCGATACCGAAAAGGAACGATCTGTGAAGAGGTCGAAACAGACTTTTTGGCATTCGAGTCAGCAAATCCTCATGACAGCGTACCAGAACTGACTGCCGAGTTGGGCACTTCAAAGTGTTCAATATCCACAATTAAGTCGAAGGCTCAAATGCACTCGTATGACCTTCAAAAGTTATAAATCCTAGAGCTGCAATGTTGCCTTGATTTTGATGACAGACGCAATACCGGAACTTATTCACAAGATGCTTTGGACTTAGGAAGTGAACTTAAAATAACTGAAGTTTGACCTATTTGGACAAACAGGGCGATGTCTACACGAGCGTCTTATGGAGTATAACCGTCGTCTGAAGCACGTGAGCTCATCTTCTAGCCAGACCTTGCATAGCAAGGAACTGGAGTGTAGAGCGACTTGAGACGACATCTTCCTAAACAAGCAGCAAACTGTGCGGGAGATAGTAGAAGCTTTCTTCATTCGCCAGACTGGCACCACACGCGTTAGCACACCTTTAATCGCGCCACAGGAGCGCGAGATTCCATTAATGGATGGCATCTTGTGATTCTTCTTCATATCACGTGTATACATTTCCGTTATTCGTGAATAAACATCCAGGTGACAGCGCTTGTCCCATCTTGTAGACTTTTATTGGTTTTTTTCCGCTACTATGTATATGAAGTCTACTTCTCAAGAAATGCCGAAGTCAAATTTGATAAGGCGCATTTTTGGTGCGATACCAATCCACAGTGTGCGGCGCAACCAAACACCGGTACCAGTTGTCACTAAATCTCTGGTGTGATATCTTTGACGGAAGAATAATTGGACCCGTGTTTCTTCACCACACGCTCCTTGCGCAACGGTACTTGAACGCCATCTTGCGAGGCCCAGTCAAAGGTTTTTTGCTGCAACCTTCCTTTTCCACCTCTACGAATCACTTGGTTTTAGGCTGATTGGACCCCGGCTCAACGCAGTAAATCAAAAAGCTGTTGGAAGGTTAGCACTAGGTGCCCACTGAAAAACCACAAACGAGGCAGTACAGCGGGATAAGGGCTGGGCATAGTTCGAAGCACGGAGAGCTCAGAGTAAAGTACTATACGAAGAACGCCTGAAAAAATTGGACGACAACAGGTGGGCAGCTAAGGTATTTAAATATCTATACAGAAAGAGCGTTGACTCACACTGACGAGAAAGAACTAGGAAGCTAACCAAAGTATGCCAGACACGAGGAAGGAGAAAGAAAGAGCATTAAACGAGAGGTTAAAAACGCGGAAGGCAAAAATTGAATAGATTCA
Organism: Amblyomma americanum; assembly: GCF_052857255.1. Lineage (NCBI taxonomy): Eukaryota > Metazoa > Arthropoda > Arachnida > Ixodida > Ixodidae > Amblyomma > Amblyomma americanum. The sequence goes on from NC_135503.1 coordinate 123,727,438, forward strand.
ATGGAAAAGAAGCATAGTGTAGCACTATATCGATACTGGAAAAGAAAGATCAGGAGGGAAACGTTTTATCACAACTCAAGAGGCAGTGCCCTACTCTTTGAAGCTAGGTCAGGATGTCTCAGAACGCGCAGCTACAAAAAAAATAACGAAGAAGATGACACGTGCTTTGTGTGGCAAATCTATAGAAACAATACAACACCTCATTCTAAAATGTGATGGCATCCTTCACGATGTAGATATCGTCGATATCGACGAACAAAGTCAGGGATGCGAGATGCATTCAGAAAAAGATTCAAAGCAATATTTAAGCCCTACAGGCACAACCCTGGAGGTCATTTTGCAAAATGCTCGGTCCACGTACGCCTGTCACTCGTTTGGATTGTCGTTCGTGACCTTCGCGCGTCCCCCCTATACCGCGTCCCCTCTGTATCTATAGCTAAGTATTCCTAAAACCCATCCCTTGTAGTTATCATTCTTCGGTTCGTACTAATTTCACAGCAGACAAAGCTCCATCCCCGCTGGTGCTGCTCCCGCAACATCACGGAGAACTTTAAAACAGGGGTCGAGTAGTACTTGTTTCTTCATTCGGGGCGCGGCATCACTGGATAGTCTGATTTAAAGCATCTGCCACGGCACGCTTGCCCTGCCAGATCACGCCTGACGTGCTGTGGGAGGAAATGCGTTCGAAACTCTCCTGGACCCTCCCGAGGTGGTTGTTCAAGCATGATGTTTTCTTCTCCTGTCTGTAACTAGCTCCAGGGATGCCAATACCATTTTTTGGGATGCAGTGTTTGGATGCGGGGAAAAAACAGATGAAGTTCCGTCCTTTGCGGATCAAAGCGTCCGCATTTTGAGACCACTTGTTCAATCTCAGCAGTGCCTTGATAAGCCCTGAGAATGGTTTTAAATTAGCTTTGTTTAAAGCCTTCATTGTGTGAAAGGGGGATAGTGGGCACCTCTACGTGTCAGTGGTAAAGACAGAACTCATTTGCTGTGCGTGCGAAAGGTTCTCATGGTCTTGCGTCACAGACTTTCTGTAACCGGGCTCTCTACTGGGTCATATTACGGATGTGTGAAGCTCATTAGTTATATTGCGTTTAAGGACGCAAAAGCAACTATGGCTATGATGCATCAAACATAGGGCTAAAGATTCTTTTATTAAAGGTGAAGCTTTTGGTACCTATAGTTTGTTTCGAGCGCTGGCTTCCTCAAGACACGTAAAATTGCGTCAAACAACAATTGCTTGATCACCTAACAGCAACCTGGGGGCAACGGGATGTATGCATTGAAGAATGTTTTAAATTGCTTTCTTCCTAGTTGTTTGTTTTGTGCATGAAATTAAAATGTGGTTTATTATGCATTCACCACTACTTATTTCGCAGAGAGCCTTGCCTTGTTTTGTATTCAAGGAGTTATGAGTAAAATGTGCGTGTACAATGCGTAGTCAACATAAAATAACTGTGTACAACGTTTTTGATGTCTTCATAATTTGCAGTCTACTAAAATTGGCTTTTCAGAGAGCATTTTCTTGTTTATCCGCACTTCCTGTGCAGAATGCCACAAATTTTTGAGTTTACCTGAACTTTATTGAATCCCTGTGCGGTATGTTCACGTGTTGTATTTCACCAAATAGAGCTTGTGCAGCGTAGGCATCTGCTCTTTATCACCCACAATTCCGACATGGGTAGGAACCCAGCAGAATTTTGTTATGTTTTCTGCCTTGGTTTATGGAGGTTTAACTTCTAAAAGCGATTCATGCTATGAAAGGCGCAGCTACCAGTGGCTCCAGAAATTTCGTTCACCTAGGGTTCTTTAATGTGCGCTGACATCACAGAGTACACGTGCTGCTGGAATTTCGGCTCCATCGGAATGCAACCGCCGCTGCCGAGATCGAACCCCCGTCCTTCGCGTCAGGAGCCGAGCGCCATAAAGACTGAACCAATGCGGCGATTTCTGTTATGATGTTTTCCTGCTGTGTCTTTAGCTATGTTATGCATGACGTTTTCTATTAGGGGTTCAGCAGCATTTCTAGAGTGCAGTGCTGTGACCATACTCAGGAATTTAGTGTAGATGATGCTGCTTTTTATTTTTATATTCTTTTTTACTGTTTGCTCTGCAGTCGTGAGATGGCATAACACTCTGCTGTAAAAACTGGCGCTCAGTGTGGCAGTCGTGTCATGGTTAACGCGGCAGCGTTAAGGAGCCAGTGTCGCAGAAAAGCCGTTGTCGGTGTCGCCGGCGTTGTCGGCGTTGTTAATTGATAACCTCCAAATGAAACAATAAGTTGTGGTGATACGATGAGTTGAACCTAGGCCATTCAGATTGCGAGGCGAGCACTTGGAGAACACACGACGGAGACTTTCGTTTGCTTTCCTGCATAGAAATAGTGCCAAAAAGAAAAATCTAAGCATGCTTGCGCCACAAAACACCAAGGCACCATAACACTACACGACCCCACCTTCCAAATCATCAAACGTATGGGAGGCACACACATGCATCCGGATACGGGAGCCACATAGGAGGCTCAAAGCTTGTTGGGTCTAACTGAATAAAAGTGGACCTAGTGAATGCGCTATGGTCTTTGATTTGATGAAATGACTGTGTGTACTCATGCGTACATGAGTAATACCCTGGCCGCGCTGCAACACGCTGTCGTGTTCCACTCTTAAAGACGAAGGTTAAGAGTCCTCCAGTTTTTTCCTTTTTCACTTGAACTTCTGCACTTCCAAAATGCAATTCGGTTCCTGAGCCATAAGTATACAATTCAGTGTAGGTGCCATATTTTTCATGCAGTGCGAAGAATTGTTGTAGTATATGTCCTTTTGACGTTTGGTTTTTATGTAAATATGCCAGTGTGAAGTGACATACTGCAGGCAGGCGGTACCACGGCGGCAACTGGTCTTGTCTCAGTGCAGTGTTGGGTAGACAACCTAGTAATGCTACTTTAGAAGTTATCATAAAATTGCAGTACTAACGGCAAGATAAAATGTCGTTTGTTGAATAATCCTTTCGATGGGCACTGGGTGAGAATCGGACGGCAGAGATGTATCGGGAGAAAACAAATTTTTAGGTCTATGTGCACATAAGTGTGACTTTTCGATCGCCTAGAGCAGGCTCATCAGCTTGAGCCTAAATGCTTGCTACCGAGAATGTTTTATATGCTCTGTATGATAGGAGCAGCCGAAGAATATGGACAGGGTCTAATAGTTTCAGGCAAGATGCTCTTGCTGAAGCATATAGTACGCATGGGTAGATTAGTTTAGAGGGCACCATAGAGCTCAAAATTTGTTAAAGGCATGCTCTATCAATCCCCCTGCATTTTCTTGAAAGCACATTTAGGACATTCAGCTTTCTTTTTCAGGATGTTTATGTGAGGTTTAAATGTTTCTTGTTTCCAAAGCGACCCCTAGAAATGTGTTTTCTTGTTTACTTGGTTGTGTGGTGTGGTTCAAGTATTAATTAGGATCGACCTGTAGACCCCGTCGCAATGAGAACACAACAGCTACTGTTCTCTGAGGGCAAAACTTGAATTCATTTCTGTAGGCCCAAGTAGCCAGTTTATTTCAGTTTCATTTGTATATGTATATCGCGGATAAACATGTTGTAGGAAGTGGATGCTATTTGTAGGTCATCTCAAAACCCGAAAACATTATGGACTTAGGGGTTATTTTATATACAGACTTCAGTTTTACAATGAATAGTGTCGTTCTTAGAACAAACCCATGGGGTACGCCGTTTTCTTGGGCGAAAGTCATGGCAAGAGTTCCTCCTAGGCGGACTCAGAATGTGCGGTTAGGGAGGAAATCGTTCAAGCAAATCAGCCTTCTTTATGGATACCGAGGTCTGCTAGGTCGCAAAGGATGCCGAGCCTCCATGTGGTATAGTAGGCCTTTTCTAGGTCGAAGTATACCCCGAGACAGTGCTGCTTGTTTATGAACGCTATTTGAACGTTGTTTTCTAGGCAGACAAGACGATCAGTAGTTGAATACGGTTTGCTTTATCAATATTGATCTATGTTTAAACGTCATTGGGATTGATGTCCGAATGTCAGTCTTAAGTTCACAACTCTTTCAAATGATTTTGCGATACAGCTGGTGAGGGTTATCTCTCTGTGGCTGCTAGAACTTGTAGGGGGTTTTCCGGGCTTCAGAAATTGTACTATAACTGTTTTTTTCATGCCTCCGGTACTTTCGTAGTTACCCATATTTTATCGAAGGATGTCAACATTGCCTCTATTTTATTTTTTTTAATAATACTGTCAGATTCTGCTAAGAAAGGAGTTGCGATTGTTGAACAATATAAAACACAATACAAATCTACAATGTACAATCAGACATGCGACAATTCAGTACATGTCATTTAGGGCAAAAAGCACAACGCAACATAAAATGGTCAAAACTGGTTTCCTTCAAACCGTTCGCAAAAGAAAGACACAAATGTAGCGGAAATAAATAATCGGAGGCAAGATGCAATACAACAACATATCACCGCCTCAGGTGGAATACCAATCATACTTCAAACAATTTGAAGCAGTACAGTGTCCCAAGCAGGCGCAGGCAGCAGACAGTAAACTATAAGAAAGATTAAGACAAATGACGTGTGATATGGGCTAAAAACGTGCCAGTTCAAACTAGTCCCAAATAATTCCCAAGGGCGTTTTCACAAACCTTTAAATCCGAACACTGAACAACCAGCGGTGTGATATGTTTGCAGTGTTTTGTTCTGCTGCCAGAAGTATTCAGTTGTTTGATGTATCGTTCCAGATTGGCCTCATGTTCACCTCTCAGCGCATGGAAAAAGAATATGAGCCTGTTCAGCCGCATTATCTGCTTCACAGTTGTGAGCCCGGCCCTGTTTCTAAGTTCAGACACTTATTGCGTTCTAGAGTACGAGCTGAAGGTAAATCGTAGAAGCTTTGTTTTGTACCCATTCACATTTTGAAATGTTTTGTTGAGTGCACGGCTCCCAAACGTGACTAGGATAAGACTGCATTGGAAACACAGCCATCTCGTGCGCTATTAGTTCTACCTCTGGAGTGGCATCATGAAGTTTTCATCGCAACAACCAGAGCTTCCGCATGACCTTATTGCAAACGTTGTCAACTTGCGTTGACCAGTCTAGGTCTTGTTCCAGAAAAATCCTAAGCATTTTAAGTCGGTTACATGAGTTAATGCCGCACCATTGATTCTGTAACGGAAGATTAGGGGCCTATTTTGGGTGTAATGCACATAAAAATGGTTGCTACGTTCTTGCTGCTCAGAAGAGGAATATATTTTTCAATACACAATGGTGTCATCTGCATAATGTTTCATCGCAACGTGTGGGAAAAACCCTGTGCTCATATCACTGATACATATTGAAAACAGTAAAGGCCCTATTACCGATCCTTGCGGCATACCTGATAGAAGTAATTTTCTAGAACCAAGAGTAGAGTTTAATTAAACAAACTTCTCTCTTTGTGATAGGTATGCCTATATCCATTTCACTAGCTTATTGTTGCCGAGGATACAGGACATTTTTATAAGCAACTTTCTATGCGATATTCTGTCGAAAGCTCTCCGAAATCAATACATTCACCAATCTCATGTCTACGCTCAGTCAGAATTGCAGACGTTGAGTATACCTTTGTCGAAAACTGTGCTCATTGGTTTCCAGAATGCCGTTTTCCTGAACAAATTTCAACAAGTAATTGGTCAAAATATGCTCCAGCGTTTTGCAACATGTACTGGTCAGGCAAGTTAATCGGTAATTCGTGACATAACATTTGGGACCATGTTTATGAATTTGTATAAACCTAGCCCGTTTCGAGTCATTAATTACTTGACCAGATTCGAGGGATTTCGTGAAAACATCTAAGAGGTAAAAGGAACACCGCTCTGCATTAAGAGTTTCATGAGGGCCTGGGGATTTCTTTTGTCAATTTTAAGAAGTAGATTGAGAACACCGGTTTGACTTACTTTAAACTCAGGTAAATGTTGCATATCAAGAGTTTCCGTTTGCGGCGTACTACTTTCACCCAAAGTAAAGACCGATTCAAATTATTCACAGTGATAGTTCTCTCTTTGCTTGTCAAAATACTCAATGCCAGATTTTGGCTTTGGAACAAATCTCCAAAATTTTCCGGGAGCTGTTTTGATGGAACTGGTAAGTGTTTGACTCTTATAAAGGTGCTTTGCTTGCATAATTTTCATTTTAAACTCCTCAGAGAGTACTTTAATAAACTCAAGCGCTGTTTTAGAGGTGAATGTTTTACCCCTGAGATGTTGCAAAAGGCGCTTTTTATGAATAAACATTCGTGTAATTCATGGGTTCCTTTTGTTGGCTCTTTTAGAGCGCATGGGAACAAATCGCTTTATTGAGTGAAACACCACTGTCTTAAACCTCTCCCACGCATCGTTTACAGATATAGATTCTTGAGAGATAAAACGAGTAAAATCATCAGACCCTACTTTTGAGTTATCTAATATTGCGGCATTGCCAGCTTCAGAAAAGTCCAGGACAGTCAAGGTTTCTTTTTTTTAACGTTGTGGTACTTGGTGCATATGTGTCTAATCATCATCTTGAGATCACAGATCTCTTCTGAGACTTTATACCGATAATTAAACTGTGAAACAAGCTTATTTAAAAAGACCAGATAAAGTAGCGACTCTCCCAATTTATGGGTTCGCGTGGGTGCGCTCACAATTTGTGTTAAACCTATGGAGAAAACAAAATCTAGAAGAGCGCGAGAAGGTTTCTGTACAATCTGACCTTCTTTAAAGTTTATCCAGTCAATAAGTGGTAGATTAAAATATCCAGCCATTATCAACTTGCATTTACTGTGACCAAACTTGTCAGTTAAGCTTCAGTAAGCGGGCAAGTATACTTAAAGGTACACAGAGCCCGCTGCTGTTTTTTTTTTCCTGAAGATAATACTCTAATTATTGCAGTGAGATCATCTGAATGCAGTCCTCATGCATGCCTTCTCCAAGCGGAAGTTTTTGTTTTTCTGACGTGGCGTTGTGCGCTTGGATTGCGACCGTGTCATTCTGCGACAGCTGGTTCTCTCGTTGCGGCATTTCGTCACCAAAAAAGTAGAGTGAGAGATAGAGATTAAAACCGGCCACGAAGCCGTAAACGCAAGAATTAAGCGGCCTGAGACTCATTGCAAAGCAGGAAAGCGACGCACGTGATACCCCCTCCAATGTTACGCGGGAAGTGCCTAAAGAATGTACTCGCGTCCAATACCCCCTCGCAGCGAGGGCACAGTATGCCGAGAGGAAGTTGGAGGACGGGCGATCTGTAATGACCTTGTCAATCATCCACAGGGCCACGGACTCAAATTTGGTCGCAGATGGGTGCGCCATGGGCTCATCATAATCAACATCATCAGCCTGACTACGCCCACTGCAGCGCAAAGGCCTCTCCCACTTCTCTCCAGTTAACCCTGTCCTCTTGAGTTCGACTAGGTGTCATTAATCCGCGTTTGTTCCCTCACTCACCTTGCCCGCTTCCGGTCCCCTAACGTTACGCCTATCATTTTTTGTTCAATAGCTAGCTTGCTGCGTTGTCCTTAACTTGAGCTGAACTCTTTTGCTTAGCCTCCACGTTGCTGCCCCGTAGATGAATACTGGTAAGATATAGATGTTGTATACTTTTCTCCTGAGGATTATTGGTAAACTGCTATTCATGATCTGAGAGAACCTGCCATACGCGCTCCACCCCATTCTTATTCCTCTAGTTAATTCCCTCTCATGATCCCTATGAGTGGGCACTACCTGCCGTAAGTAGACATATTCCTTTACCATTTACAGCACCTCACTACCAATTGTGAACTGCGGTCCCTTTGCTTGTCTCTTGTACATTACATTGGTTTTCTGCATGTTAATGTTTAGACCCACCGTTCCGCTCTGCCTGTCTCACCGATTGATCATGCTTTCCAATATATCTCCTGAGTGATGCAGCAAGGCAATGTCATCAGCGAACCGTGCATTAATTAGGTTTTCTCCTTGAACCCTTATCCTTAACTGTTCCCAATTCAGACCTCGGAATACTTCGTCTAAAAAGGCGGTGAATAGCATTGGCGCGATCGTGTCTCCCTGCCTGATGCCCTTCTTAACTGGATTTTGTTGCTGACTTCAGGGAGGACTATGGTAGCTGTGCATTTACTATGGACATAATTCAGTGTTTTCACATAAGGCCCTTCTACATCCTGATTCCGCAATGTCTTCATGACTGCCGTGGTTTCCACTGGTTTAAATGCTTTCAAGTAATCAGTAAAGGCTATAACGAATGTTTCAGCCAATAGTTTCACAAATTCTCAAAAAAAGGTTTTGTAGGGTAAAAATATTGCTTGTGCGGCATAGTATTACCAGTGTTGGCGGACACTAGAAAACCGGGGAATCGACCTAAGTTGTAAGCTGGTTAACTAATTATTAGTAATCAACTTTTTAACTAGTAGAGTTAGGCGCCTAGTTGGCATGAGAGATTTGTAGCTGGTCGTTAGCAATAGGCAGTTCAGATTTTAGAATTTCGAGAACGCGATTACCCTTGGAACTGTGGCTTTTACTAGTTACGTGCACTAAAGGGGTACTTGGCCTGCGTGCTTTCCAAAGCGCGTGTATTTCCGCATGATGCAGCCAAATTTTGTCAAGCCACAACAGCAAGGATAATTACGTTTTATAAAGTCCAAAAACTGATATGGCTGTTTGTAACCACCGGCTACAAATCTCAAATTGCAATTAGACACCTAACTATTCTAGTTAAAAAGTAAGTTATGAAAAATTGTTAACGAGCTTACTATTTCAGACGATTAACCGGTTTTTTTATGTGCGCCAACACTGTTAATACTATGCCGCTACACCCACTGAAACTCCCCGTATGAAACTGTTGGCTATATTTTGCGAGAGAGAGAGAGAGAGACTCTTTAATGAAGAAACAGTGAATTTAGCCGGCGTTTCAATATCACTGGCATGCTACTCTGCGTAGGGAGGGGAATTTGGGAGATAAAGACTGAAGGAGAGCAGCGTGGAAGAGGTGGAGAAAAAAAAACGAAGATAAAATGCAGCCATGAAATGGGTACTAAGGATGCAGTGGCGAGTATTGATGTAACCTATGGAATGATGAAGTGCATAGTCCTACGAATGGGCTGACGAAGTTCACCGCAAGAAGAATGCATGAAGGTAACCTGCAAGTGAATTTACAGCTTATCGAGATGTCCAATGTCTTTTAAATATGTAAAAAGAAAGTTCATTGCAAGCCTCTGTTGCCTGAAGCAGGCTAAGGGGCCTAAAACTTTGTCCATTGTTAGGGGCACTGGGCAGAGCTTCTGCATGCAATGTTCATAATGCGCACGCTCGTTAGCATACGCAGGGCACTCAAGCAGGATATGTTCCACAGTTTCTATCGAAGCACAGTTGTCACAATGCGGACTGTTCATTTGTCCAAAACGGTATCGCAGGCCATTTGTATATGCAGCATTCAGACGAAGTCGGTGACAAAGTGTTTAGAGTTGTCGAGGAATTCTGGGTGAGAGTCTCGATCTAAGATGTGGGTCGATTGAGTGAAGAAATTGGTACTGATGTGTCGGCAAACTCCAAAGCCGATACGTTTCTTCGTACGCAAAACTTTTAGCCATTTGTGACGCATCAGATTTCGTGAGAAAACTTCGAATGTATCTCTGATGTTGATGGCCCTTACGGGCCGCTTCATCTGCTTTTTCATTAGCCATAATGCCACAGTGAGCAGATACCCACTGAAATGTTATGCAGTGGCCTGCGGCAATAGCTAAATGATGGATATACCCAATGTCCAGGGAAACTGGCTGGTGATTCGTTTTCTTCAGCAGGATGGCCAGGATCTTCAGAGATGCTTTTGAATCGGTGAAGATAACCCAACGGCCGGCGGTTCGGCGCAGGATGTAAGAAACAGCTTCCTTAATGCCGTGAAGCTCAGCTGTTGTAGAGGAGGTCCTCCGCTGCAGCCGGTAAGAAAGGGCATGGCCTGTTGAGGGCACATAAAGGCCACAAGAAGAAGTTTCTTTAGTAGTTGAACCATCGGTGAAGATATGGGTGTGCTGCGTATATTCTTCGACTAAGTAGGCGAAAGTAGCTTGCAGAAGTGCTGCCTGTGGCATGCGGCTCTTTGCATTCACACCTGGAACAGACTTCTTCACCTTTAGAGGAGAGAGTGTCCATGGAGGAAAGGCCAGAGGTAGTAGTTTCCGAGGCTGATTAACATTAGGAAGGGGCAGGAGCTGCACTGCCTGGCCAAAGCTAGAGTTGCTGTGAGTTAGGTGGACACGGTGTAGGAAGTGCTTCTTCCCTTGCAGGACATGGCGGAGAATAGTACGCATAGTTTCCTGGGTGGCAATTACCTCTAGTGGGAGACATCCTGCCTCCGATACTGTTCCTGATGCAGAGGAACCCTTTGGGAGGCCAAGACATATTCGCAGGCACTTGTTCCGTGCGGCATTGAGAGTCTTATTGCTTGATGTAGATAATGTTTGAAGCACTGGTAGACAGTAGCGCAAGGTTCCTTCAACGTAGGCTTTTTCAAGCAGAAGCATTGATCGGCAGTTGCTACCCCACCTTGTTCCCGCCATGAACCTGAACACTTGCGATGCTGCAGTAATCCTCGCACGGAGTTTTTTGATCTGAGGTGACCACGACAGATTATAGTCGATTACAACACCCAGGAATCGCTGAGATCGTACATATGGCAGTGATCGTCCGCCTAGGAGCAGCGGATATCGGGTCATCGTTTTTCTTGTAAACGCCATTGCAACACTCTTTTCTGGCGAGAGACGAAGACCTCTGGAAGCCAGGTACATCGAAATGTGCAATAGTGCTCTCTGAAGACGTTGCTGGGTAATATAGCGCGAACGTGACGCGGTCCAGATGCAGATATCATCAGCATAAATTGTTATGCGAACCCCTCGCGGAAGGTGTCTTCTTATGTGAATAAGGACCATATTGAACAGGAGAGGGCTGAGCACCGCTCCCTGTGGTACGCCCCTCTCCACTGCGTGAAAGCGTGTTGGACCGTTTGGAGTGGTAATAAAAATTTGTCGTTCTTTTAAATAATGCTTAATCCACTTGTATAGCCTTCCTCCAAGGCCAAGACTACCAAAGGCTGCGAGAATTGCATGGTGAAAGACAGAGTCAAAAGCGGCCTTGATGTCTAGGAAAACGGCTGTTGGGATGTACCCAGCATGAAGGTACTCCTCAATTGATGAGACGAGGGCGATGATATTGTCAGTCGCCGACCTGTTTTGACGGAACCCGTTCATTTCTTGGGGGAACTCATTTCGGGTTTCTAGGAACCAAGTTATGCGCTTGCAGATCATGCGCTCCATGAGCTTACCTACGCAGCTCAGTAGGACAATGGGCCGGAATGATGCGTAGCTTGTTGGCTGCTTACAGGGTTTCAAAACGGGCACGATTTTCGCCAGCTTCCATTCCGTGGGGCCATCCAGCCATCCAGGAAGAATTGTAATACTCCAGGAGTCGAAGACGAGAGGTGTGGGGTACCTTTGCAATGGCGTCATAGGTCACCTCATCATGACCCGGAGACGTGTGCCTGTTTGTCTCCGCGATAGATGTGGATAGTTCTTCCATTGTGAAAGGCAGGTCTAACGCTGGCACTGCCGCCTTTGGGATGCCTGTTTGACCATCTGCGGAGAGTGCCGAATGCCCTGACCCTGCCGACACCAGCTTGCAGTATTCTTCTGAGACTTCTTTTATAGATTTTTGTTCGTGAAGGGAGAGTGCAGCGAAGGGGTGGAATTGTTGAAGTGGCGTGCGCATACCTCTAACTATCCGCCAAATATTGGTTACTGGTTTGCGCACATCCAGCGTAGAACAAATGTCACGCCACTTTTGCCGACTGAGTTTATCCGTGTAGCGTCGAATGTGACGTTGTGCTCGTCGGCATGCACGTAGGTCATCGAGGCTTTTTGTGCGCAGAGCTTTCATTTCAGCTCGCCTGCGTATAGCGCAAAGCCTTTGGAATGTGTCATTTGAAGGTAGGTTATCATTTTTAGCTGTAAGTTGTGTACTCGCCCTCAGGCAATACGCAATTGTCGATGCTAATTCCTCATTGCGAGTTGCCGCAGTAACTCCTCTGCTTACAGCGTCCTTGTATGCGTCCCAGTCTGTAGATTTTATAAGGAATTTCTTTGGGTTCCTCTGCGCATGGAAAGCCGATATGAGGATTGGGTAATGGTCGCTTCCACGTGTCTCCAAATCAGTGCACCAGCCAAAGTTGTGGGCGAATGAACATGACAAATGTCACGTCGATGCTGCTGGTAGTCGTCGGGCCTCGGAGGTAGGTGATGCTGCCGTCATTTAATGGCTGAACTGAATGCTTGGAGAGAAGTTTTGCAAGCTTGGCACCTCGGGCACATGTATGTGAGCTGCCCCAAATTTCATTATGAGCATTGAAGTCTCCGCAAATAATATGCGGAGAGGGCGTCTTTGCTATCTAGTCTTCAAGTCTCAAAGCATCAAATGGCGTGCCTGGCTCAAGATATACTCCAATCAGAGTGTACTGTTGTCCGGCAATACCTGTGACAGCGCATACGTATTCATTGTCGCTGTGAGGCGGGACATCAACCGGTGAGGCCGGGATATCCTTGCGAAAGCCTATCAGCAATCTGCTGACGTTATCTGGTCGTTGTGAATGATGGAAATAGTATCCATTGAGTCGGAAAGTTTCCTCGACGCGTGATTCACAGATGGCTATGAAGGGGAAGCGGTACGCTCGCACGAGCTTTCGGAAATCTGAGAGTTTAGAGCGTAGCCCGCGAGCGTTCCACTGGAAAATGGTGCATGTACGAAAGATGTTGTGGATTGTCAGCTGCGGTGAAGTTCTCGCTGTGGAAGCAATGATTACTGAAGTGTGGTATTACGCCCCTGCGGAGCGTAGTAGACCGACACCAACGGCTCCATTGCAAGGACAGCTTCTACTTCTGGGAGTCTTCCTGACGAGGGGTTTGCACGGATAAGAGCCTTGACGGCTGCAAACAGCATCGGAATCAGTAGGCATGTGACATCTTGTTCAGAGCTTCCGGTTTGCTGCCTGCCGCTGATCTTCTTGTCATGTTGTGGCGCCCTAGGGTCAGAGCAAGCGACGCTGTTTGTCGGGTCTTGTGTAGTGCGTTGCAGTAGCTTTGATGAAGGAGAAGAACCAACGGACTTCCCACGCTTCTTTTTTACCGCATCTGCGTAGGTCTTGTCAGCTGCTCTGCCACGCTGTGCTGACGGATTCTCGGAAAGAGCTGCCGTAGTCGTGAAAACCACGTCGGGGTTAGGTGGTGGTTCATGGCGCTTAGGGGGTTTCCCTTGTGTTTGCTCTGCCATGCGAGCAACTGTGGCTGCTTTCTTTTTATAACACCCTCCATAGGAAGCAGGGTGTGGGCCACCGCAGTTAGCGCATTTAGGTTGCGCTCTCGAAGTGCATTCTTTGTGCGAGTGGGGGCCAGCACACACTTTGCAGCGCACGGGGCCGTTACAGTGTCTTGATATGTGGTCATGCCTCTGACATTTATAGCACTGAGTTGCTGCTCCGACGTATTCAGTTGCAGGGTAACTACAGAACCCCAGCGTTACTCGTTTTGGTAGCGGCGCATCTTTTGCGAATTCCAATATAACTGTGCGACGGCGTACCGCTTTTGTCTTTCCACCATCCTCAGGAGTGTAGGCGATTAGCCTCCTTGCTGAGGGGACACCTTGGTCGCGTAGATATTCCTGCAGATCTTCGTCTGTGTAGGTGACAGGTACATCTTATATTTTGCCATAGCTTGCCATGTAAGAGTATGGGACTCTGGCCTCTACAGCCACTCCAGCCAGCTTAGTTACCGTGAGCAGACGGTTGGCGGCGGGCAGCGTCGATACTGTAACCATCAGGCTCCCATCCTTGTGAATGCGATGGCTGAGGACTTTTTCTTGAGCCGATGCTACAACCGCCGAAGCCACAATGTTGGGGTTGGCTTTCCATAGGCTTCCTCCTTCCTCAGTGGGCCTGAAAACTACAGGAACACCGTAGCTCTCTTTTTCTTGTACGATACAACTGTAAATGATGCTTGGTCCATGTCCTCTGGATGGTCGGTCAGAGGCTCGTTGCTGGCTTGGTCGTCGCGCAGTCTCTTGTTTGGCGGGGCCTGGTCTGGAGCCGCAACTACAGGGGCCGCTGGACCCGCCGCTGGCGCTGCTGCCATCAGTGCAGCATGGAGTTCAGCTGGCGGTGATGTTCCGTGTCGGCGTTGATACGGCGCACCGCGCCGAGGAGGTCGCTTGACGTGCTTTTGCCGGCGGCCAGGGACCCCCAGGTCGTCGCACGTCGAGGACACACGCCAAAAAGACTGGAAAACCTCTAAAGTGAGAAAATAAAGCCGAAAATTACGGACCGGTGTCAGACAGCCGGCCCACTAATCGCCGTCTTCTTCTTCTCTAACACCTGATTGAGAGTGTGAGTATGATCTATTGTGTAATATGCTTTATGGAAGCCTGCCTGATCATTTTATTGATTCAAGTCCAAGGTTGCCCTGACTCTGTTAGCGATTTTCTTAGTAAATATCTTTTAGGCAACGGACGATAAGCTGATCGGGCTGTACCGGGCTGCGGCTGACTGATTGTGGAGGAAAGGCTCCCGCCCTCGTGCTTGACGCGAAGAATTTTGTGCATGTTTTGTGCGGTAATCGATAAAGCCGGTTATGTGCGGACATTTCAGCCTGCCGCATCGAATAGCTACGGATATATTGTGCACCGTTTAAAATTGACAAAATCAGTGCGAAATGGCCAGCCAGGACCATTTAGCTCTTGTTGAGGGGACAGGGCGGGCTCTATTTTTTCGATGCATTTCAGGACATATTTTGGGGCACTGTTCTGAGCAACCAAACGAGACAGCAGTTACGTCTTTAAAACCTTTTTATCTTTGTCGTATGTTGTTTCCTCGCAATTAATTCTATACAGCATTGTGTGTTTTTATCCTTAAGTCTTTTAAGAATTTTCTCGCCTCAGAATTTACGCAAGCCATGTGCTCAATTTTACCGTAAACAAGTCAGCGGTTCAGGCGAGAAAAATTTTGTTGTCTTCATGATGTAGGTGCACAATAGTATGTAACACAAATAAAACGCAAATTTTATAACTTTTTCTCTCAAGTATTAGAATTGCAGCCACTTTTGAGGTATTTGTCTTCGTAAAATCCAAACAGATCATTGCACGAGCCCAATATCTGTTCAGCATATTCTCACATGCTCAGATAATTTACAGGCAAAGAATATACTTTCTCTCTTATATCGATCTAGAAATAATGGCAGCGTCTTAACAAAAACTCTCGTTTCGATATAAATGAGTTTGAAGTTAAAAGTAACTTTATTACAAAGTTTTTCGTTTTGCCAACATTCGCTGACCAAATTATTCCATGGCACGACCTCCCCAGTGCTTATTCAATAATTCTTTGTGTTTCTTTACCAGTCGTTCACTTTCCTGGGCTTTCTTTTACTACTTCCTAGTCTCCTCAGCGAGCATGGGAAACATATGCCACCGGTCAAGTTGTCTTAGCCAGCGGAGAGTGTTACTGCTTGAAGTTAGCCGAAAAGGCTCTAGAAGTTTAAAGTTTGAAAATCGTTTTCATTTCAGTAAGAAATGAAGGACTTGAGACAAAAAGTGAATGTTAATTCACTTGACGGCGCTCGGGCCCCATTACATGGCAAACAGCGAGGTGTCGTTAGTAACATTTGGTGCACTTACAATTTAGGCAGTACATCCCAGCACATTTACAGACATTCTAGCTCTTACTACGCATAGTTCAGTCATTTTGTTGTTAAAGGTAAAGGCACAATCTGAATGATAAGCATGATCAGCTAATAACAGCCATTGTACATAGCAACAAACCCGCAAAAAATCCAAAAGACGCAGGAGAAACACACCTCACGAAAAGCAGAAAAATTACATTCGCGAGAGAAAGAATGAATCTATTCTTTTCTTATTTTACAGTTTAAATATTAACTTTATTTTCGCGAAAATAGTTTAACAAAATGGGCAGAGTATGTGCAAGCATTTGCTGGCCAAACATCGTTCTTACGAAATGTTCTGCTCATACCCAGTATGAGCAGAACGCGATGGATGTTCGTGTGTGTGTTGTTAGATTGGCGATCGAAAGCATTGTACTCTCAGAGGTAGTTATGTGCTGATTGTAGCGAACTGCTAAGTTATACGAGTAGAGATAATGTACTGACATTACTTTAAAATTCTGAAAAAGCGGCGCAGTATGAGTGTAGTAGTCTTTTCCAGCTATATGGCGAATAGCCTTTTTTTTGTAGTGCATATATTCGATTTAAATTTGTTTGTGTAGTTGTACCCCATACAAGTAAACAGTAGTTTAGTTGAGACAAGAATAATGAGTTATAGATATGTAGCTTAATTTTCGGCGGTTGGAAAAAATAGAGTTTTGCTAAAATACCTACTGTTTTTCACAGGCGTGAAATTATAGAAGCGTTTGCGGGTCGGTGGGCTGGAAACGCCGATTGGTCGGTGGGATGCGTGTCTGCGTGACGTTTTTTCGCTTCGCCCTCGTTCTCAACCGGATGTGGGGTCGCCGCGCCTCTCTCGGCCTGTCCCTAGAGTGCCTAGGGAATCGCTAGGGCCGGCCGGCCGGCCGCCGGGCGTGCGTGGTCTGCGGTGTTACGTCTCGCCTACGACGCGCGGTATAGCCGGCGCGGATGCAACGGACGCCGCGGCTTCGTTCATCGCGGCCGCAACGCCTCCCGCCAAGCGCGTCCAGGCAGGTTTCAGTGCCACGTGTCGTCGTGCGTGCGTGTGTGTGTGTGTGTGCATGTTGGTGCCCACGCTTGTCAAAGCGCGGCAGCCGGGGAGAGGAGCTCCCCAACTGGGAGGCGAGGAGGTCTGACCGGCGCCGGCCCGGCGGACGCGCCCGTCACGTCTGGACATGTCCGTGCGTCGCCGTCTTGTGCGACTCATCCCAAGCCGTTCCTTCTTGCCCTCGACTCCGAGGGTATAAAAAGACAGCTGCGCCGGACGCCAAGAGGGACTTCGATTTCTTCCTTCGAGTAAAGTGGTCGCCCTGACCGGCTGCTCTTTTGCGATGCCGGAATAAACAAGTTGTTCTGTTGCCAGTCGACTCATCCTTTGCCGGGACCTTCGGATGTTTCCAGCTTTGCCCCAGGCCGCCAGGCCAACGCTACCCTTGGGGCTTGCAACCCATTTGCAACAACTGGTTGCCAGCGGTGAGATCCCGACAACGGAGGCCAGCAGCGAAGATATGCGGTCAACTGTATGCTGAGCAGCACAACGACCATCCGGGAGCAGTGCAAGGAGCCCTGTGTGATGACTGGTTGCCTGCAGCGGAACGACTGCGCTGAATTCTTGGCTGCGAGGTTTGGTGAGTGCGGGACTTTCTTCTTCTGAGTTTTGCCAGGCTTTTGTTAGTGTCAGAAACAGAGCTGGTAATTGTGTTGTCGTTGCTGCCGGGTTAGTTTGCGGCAAGACAATAGTAGGCAGTAGAGAAAGCAGCATTCGGAGCAGCCATGGATTTGAAGTCGTTGCGCAAACCGAAATTGCTGGAGCTTGCAAGAGAGTTGGGTCTGGATGTCTCAGACAAACTCAGAAAACCAGAACTGCTAAGGGCTATTCTTGAGTTGGAGGCTGAGGATGACGAGCTGTCGGAATGCCTTGAGACCATTGAGGAGAGGGAGCAAAAAGAGAAAGACGAGCGCGAACGTAAAGAGCAAAAAGAGAAAGAGGAGCGCGAACGTAAAGAGCAAAAAGAGAAAGAAGAGCGCGACCGTCAACACGCTTTGGAAATGAAGCGTCTCGAGGTAGAGATAGAACGCGCTCGTAATGGAAGTCAGGCACACGGTGCAGGAGAACGGGTATCGTTCAAAATGACTGACCTGATGCGGCCGTTTAAGCTTAGAGAGGACATTGGTTTGTTCCTGGTTAACTTTGAGCGAACGTGCGAGAAGCAGGGGTTCTCTCGGGAAACGTGGCCACAGCGCTTGCTCACTTTGTTACCCGGCGAGGCGGCCGACGTAGTCGCTCGCTTGAAGAGAGAGGAGGCAGAGGATTTCGACCAAGTGAAATCGAGTCTGCTAAAAAAGTACAGGCTGTCAGCGGAGGCGTTCCGTCGGAAGTTTCGGGAAAATGAAAAAGGCAGAAGCGAGTCATATACAGAGTTTGCCTACAGGCTTATGTCAAACATGCAGGAGTGGCTCAAAGAAGAGAAAGCGTTTGGTGACCACGAGAAAATTCTGCAGTGTTTCGGGCTAGAACAGTTTTATAGTCGGTTACCTGAGAACGTGCGGTACTGGGTCTTGGATAGGCCAGACGTTAGTACAGTGCCTAAAGCCGCCGAGCTAGCCGAGGAGTTTGTGACGCGTCGGGCTCGCGGAGCAAAGGACGGTCAAAAGGGTGAATTTGGCTCCAAGTCTGAGAGGCCGAAGTTCACACCCATGAGAGCAAGGGGGGACACGCGTAGTGCGGATGCGAGTGAAATCAGTCCGACCGAACGTAAGGAGACGGCGGCAGCCGAAGCCGAACGCAGAAAGCGGTTCGAGACGAGGCAAGCGCGCGTGTGTTATACGTGCCAGAAGCCGGGTCACTTTTCGGCGCAGTGTCCAGAAACAAAAAGAGAAGTCGTGTGTTTGTCATTATGCAGCACTGACGAGAACATGAAGCTTCTCGAGCCTTACATGCGAGACTTCCTCGTGAACGGGAAAGAGTGCCGAGTGCTTCGTGATTCCGCAGCTACAATGGATGTAGTTCACCCCTCTTATGTAGAACCCGATATGTTCACGGGCGAGTGCGCATGGATCAAGCAAGCCGTGGAAGCTCACAGCGTGTGTCTGCCCGTAGCAAAAGTGCTTATTGAAGGACCTTTCGGAGCAATTGAGACGGAGGCCGCAGTGTCATCTATGCTGCCCCCCCCCCAGTTCCCGTACCTATTTTCGAACAGGTCCGATCACCTCCTGCGCGAGAAGGGGCTTTTGTTTGGTGAGGCTAGCGTTCAGGCCTTAACCAGATCGAGAGTTCGGGAGCTCGCTGCAAAGGCGGTAGTTGCGGGGCCGACGTTGTCGAACAATGAGAAAGGGTCGGAGGCGCAGCAAGCTGATATTCAGAGCACGTCCGATCTGAATAAAATTGAGCCTGTAGCGTTGAAGGCACCAGGTACTGGAGAGGAAATGCCCGACACGGGCAAGTTAGAAGAGCTTCCGGTCGAGCTTCCGGGACTAAGCTCAGTGACGAACAGGGAAGACACTGATCAGGTTATGAGTGACTTAATCATTAAAGCACCGCTGTCGCCTGAGCAGAAAACCGAACTACACCAACTCTTACAAGAGTTTCAAGGTCAGTTCTCTGAGAGGCCTGGTAGGACTTCTGTCCTTACTCATGATATAGAACTTACCTCCCCAGAGCCAGTACGATCCAAGGCGTACCGGGTGTCACCCCGCCAGCGCGATATTATGGAGGCTGAGGTAAAGAAAATGCTACAGCTCGGAGTTATTGAGGCGGGTGAGAGTGATTATACCTCCCCTTTGATTTTAGTTGAGGTACCGGGCAAGGAACCTCGTCCTTGCGTCGACTACCGCAGGCTTAATTCCATCACTAAGGATCAAATTTATCCGATCCCTAACATCGAGGAGCGCCTTGAGAAAGTTAGTAGCGCTCAGTTTATTTCCACCCAAGATCTTGTCAGGGGTTATTGGCAGGTTTCACTTACAGAAGAGGCTAGTAGGTATGCGGCGTTCATTTCACCAATGGGAACATTCCGTCCTAAAGTTTTGAGTTTTGGTTTGAAGAACGCGCCATACTGCTTTTCAAGCCTCATGGACAAAGTGTTGCGGGGACAGGAAGAATTCGCTTTACCGTATTTAGACGACGTAGCGATATTCTCCGCATCCTGGTCTGAGCATATGCCACACTTGCGGGCAGTGCTAACCCGCCTGCGCGAAGCGGGCTTGACAGTCAAGGCTCCCAAGTGCCAATTAGCACAGGCCGAGGTTGTCTACCTCGGTCACGTGATTGGACAGGGTCGTCGCCGCCCCTCTGAAATAAAGGTGGCCGCTGTGCGAGACTTCCCGCAACCGCGCACGAAGACCGATATTCGGTCGTTCTTAGGTGTCGCCGGCTACTATCAGAGGTACATCCCCAGGTACTCCGATATCGCGGCTCCCCTGACGGATGCTCTAAGAAAAACAGAGCCCCAAACAGTCGTCTGGAGCGAGACAAAGGAAAGAGCTTTTAGCGCCCTAAAGAGCGCCCTAACAAGCCAGCCTGTGCTACGATCGCCAGACTACACAAAAGGGTTCGTTGTTCAGTGCGATGCTAGTGAGCGAGGCATGGGCGTTGTACTGTGCCAAAGGGACAATGGAGAAGTGGAACACCCCGTCCTGTATGCTAGTCGTAAGCTGACCTGTCGTGAGCAGGCGTACAGCGCCACCGAGAAAGAGTGTGCGTGTCTCGTGTGGGCCGTTCAGAAATTGTCATGCTACCTAGCCGGCTCGAGGTTTATCATTGAGACGGATCACTGCCCTCTCCAATGGCTGCAGACCATCTCTCCCAAAAATGGCCGCCTCCTGCGCTGGAGCCTCGCTTTGCAACAATATTCCTTTGAGGTGCGTTACAAAAAGGGGAGTCTCAACGGTAACGCCGATGGCTTAAGTCGAAGCCCCTAACGTAGGAATCAGCCTCAAAGTTGTTTGTTACTGATGTTTTCTTCCTGAGGCAGGATTTTTAACATATTGCTTTTGTTTAGTGTTTCTAAGTAATTATGTGCTTTCTAGTGCAATTTTCCGATTTGTGGACGCGTTCTGAGTGCTGCTTGACTACTGTAAGGAACTAGGCAGTAGTATAAAAGGGGAAAGAGCCTGGCAGAGCTTAGTGAGGGTTGTCTCGTGCTTGCTGACTGAGCGGTTGCGTTTCGGCGTAGTTCTAACGCTTGCTGGGAACGAGCACAAAAATGGCAACTCTCCCGAAGTCACTTTGCAGTGCCCTGTGTGAACCTGAACCTGAGAACGAGGCCTTCTCTGTGCGCTGCGCTCAAGCAACGTCGAGGGACGACCGGTTTTGATTACGAGCGTCATCGAGCGACATCCCTCTGGACAACGGATGCAGTCCCCTGAACATCGGGATCTCCTTCTCCCGGCGGGGCGGTCTGTTACGTCTCGCCTACGACGCGCGGTATAGCCGGCGCGGATGCAACGGACGCCGCGGCTTCGTTCATCGCGGCCGCAACGCCTCCCGCCAAGCGCGTCCAGGCAGGTTTCAGTGCCACGTGTCGTCGTGCGTGCGTGTGTGTGTGTGTGCATGTTGGTGCCCACGCTTGTCAAAGCGCGGCAGCCGGGGAGAGGAGCTCCCCAACTGGGAGGCGAGGAGGTCTGACCGGCGCCGGCCCGGCGGACGCGCCCGTCACGTCTGGACATGTCCGTGCGTCGCCGTCTTGTGGGACTCATCCCAAGCCATTCCTTCTTGCCCTCGACTCCGAGGGTATAAAAAGACAGCTGCGTCGGACGCCAAGAGGGACTTCGATTTCTTCCTTCGAGTAATGTGGTCGCCCTGACCGGCTGCTCTTTTGCGATGCCGGAATAAACAAGTTGTTCTGTTGCCAGTCGACTCATCCTTTGCCGGGACCTTCGGATGTTTGCAGCTTTGCCCCAGGCCGGCAGGCCAACGCTACCCTTGGGGCTTGCAACCCATTTGCAACAGCGGGCATTCTCTTCGTGAGCGTAGGGGGCGGCGCGCGCGTTTCGGAAGCTGTCCAGGTATGGCTTTTTTTTTTGCGTGGTGCGCTCGTCGGCGCAGCCAGCTGAAATTTCTGTACAGTTCTTGCTTCCACGACATTGCGACGACCTCCAAAAGGCGCTGACACGCGAGAAATCGCCAGCGACATAAAGGTACGCATTTTATCTCAAATTTCGCTTCATGAAGTGCTGTACCGCTTACCTACATGCCTTGCGCATTCCAGGACCTCGTTTTCCTGCTGCAGGTGCACGTCGTGCTGGTGTTCAAAATTTTGCAACTCCATTACGACGACCCACATAAGGTGCGGTTTGAGTACCGCCGGCGTCGCCATCTGAACCGCAGTCTGACAGCCACGATGAAGCGCTTGTCGGGCGTGCACGTTCTCAATCACGAGGTAAGGGTTGAACAACGTTTTCGCAAGTTTTCTCGTGCAGAACTCGCCAAATTGCGGCGCTTGTAACGTAACTTTTTTTGCAGCATCGTTTCCTGGATGCTTCTGGCGAGCCGATGCTGTCCTTATTTGCCGCGGACCGATACCGCATTTGTTGCTTTGCAGTGGCAAGTCCAGGGTAAAAGTGGCCATGATAATTCTGCCACTACAATCTGCCCTTTAGGATCGCTATCAGCTGTAACGGTAAGTCCAGAAGTTCCGACTCGCGCATTGTAGAAATCGCGCCTGGCCTAAGTGTCCAGCATTCACCCAGTGCAGTGCAGCTTTGTTTAATTCCTTAGAGACTTCTCGCGCTTTGTCGAAATCGACGGCAGCCGTGAAAATTTACATATTAGACCTCGCTACAGCATTATCCCAGCGCAGCGCGCCTTTGTTTCTTTGCGTCGGCAAGCGTTAGAAGCGCGCGCCGTCTCGCGCTTTGTCCAAGTCGGATCTAAAACTCGCGCTAGGCCTCGTTGCCTGGTTGACAAAGTGCACGGCTTTGTTCCTTTCAATGGCAAGCCTCTGTCATTACAGTCGGCGGCCTTAATTTTTATGATCGCTGTCAGCTTCAACAGCAAGTCCAAGAAAAGTTATGACGATCGCGCGGTGTGGAAATCGGCGGTAGAGACAAAAAACTCGTGCTTGTAGCTGCAGACTTACCCAGCTCCAGTGCGCCTTTGTTTATTTCTGTAGCGACTACCCGCGCTTTGTAGAAATCGACGCCAGCCGTGAAATTTTACATTTTAGACCTCGCTACAGCATTAGCGCAGAGCGCCTTCGTTTCTTTGCGTTCTAACTTGTTTGCTCGTTACTTTTTTACTTTTCAGTCGTTTCCTGAATCTGTCCAAAGAGCCGGGCTAGGTGGATGATTGTTCGCCGTCAGTGGAACCACATGGCGATCGCACTGCATAAAGCACGACTTTGGTCCATGTGTTTTTTAAATTAAAACATCAGATGTCGAAGGTCGTGCCCGAGGATTGCTTCGACAGCTGGGGCAAAACCATGGGGACCGCACACGCTGTGTCGTCGCTGCCAAGTGAAGACGCACAAAACGGCTGTCAACCTTAATAAAGGCCCTTCTCGGGGCCGCCTCAGTGTTTCCTGGCAGATCACACGCTTTCCACCCTGTGCACGTGTTCTCATTTCCAATTAAATAGGTCCTTCAAACCCTGCAGAAGGCTTGAATTAGGAGCTGCTAATATCAAGATGGTGTATGGTACTTGAGAAACAATAGCGGCTACAATAACAAAGATGAAGAGGGGCTGGAGTTACACGCAAATAAAAAAGGTTGGAGGTACCCAGATAGGCTGAAATGGTTTTGGGCGGGAGTCCTAGTTATTCTATATAGGACTCAAATAATGCATATTCAGCGTTTATCAAGGTTTTTGTAGAAATCTATAAAGAACATTAAGCAGTCTAAACGAATAAGAGAACCATGGATCACGCCAGAGCTCAGAAGAATGATAAAGAGCAAAAACAAGTACCATGCCTTTTTAAATAATCGCTCTCTTGAATCTCTTATTAAAAAAAACAAGAAATAATCTAAATGCTGAGCTTAAGCGTGCTAAGACTGTGTATCATCAAAAACTGTTCTCTGATGTTAGAATGAAAAATTCAGGCACTGTGTGGAAAGTTGTAGATAACTTGTTACGTCGCAATACGAAAAATGCGCCAGCTCAACGAATAATCTATAAGGGCTCTGAATTATCCGGTCAGGCTCTTGCTGGCCATTTAAACAGCAATTTTTTAACCACCCATTTACCTATGATGCATCTACCTGAAGTTCCTTCATCTTGTAGCCCTTTCGAAAGCCTTTTCCTTGAGCCCACCAGTGAGACCTTTATGAATTTGAATAATAGCAAAGCCTTAGATGTTGACAATATTCAGATAAAACCAGTCAAATATGTACTACCATATATTGCACCTGTGCTTGCATACATCTTCAATTTGTTAACTCAAACGGGAGTTTACCCGGAATAAATGAAGAAAGCAAGAGTGACAGTTGTGTTTAAAGGGGGAGATAAAGATGTAGTGTCCAATTATAGAGCAATATCTGTGATTCCAGTCTTTTCAAAGGGCTTGGAAAAGTAATCTTTTCCCGTGTAGTGAACTTTTTTAATGCAAAACAAATCCTGTCTGATGCTCAATTTGGCTTCCGAAGGGGAAAGTCGACGGAAACGGCTTTGTTATCACTTAAGGAATGTATCCTGCAAAACACTGAAGCAGGTATTCTCACTGTCGGACTCTTCATTGATTTTAGTAAGGCTTTCCATTCCCTAAAGCATCAAATTTTAACTCATAAATTTTCTCTAAACGGAGTTCGTGGAACACCTTTAGACCTCATGAAATCATACCTGCAAAATCGAAAACAATCTGTCTATATCCACAACCATCAGTCCTTTTTCTGGCGGTACGAAATGGTGTGCCTCAAGGCAGCATTCTGGGCCCGATGCTTTTTAACATCTATATAAATGACATTGGTCATATTTAAGACAAAGCGAAATTTATTATATACGCCGATGATAGCAGTTTACTAATCCCTGGTCACGACATAAACAAGTTAATTGAAGAGTGCAACGTAATCCTTACGAAACTAGAGAACTGGTCCTCTTCTAATTGCCTACAAATAAACCCTACAAAGACTAAGGTAATGATTTTCCGTGCAAGGAACAAGCCAGTCGAACTACAACGCGCTCCTAAATACGCAGGTCAAGAAATTCAAATTGTAGACAGCCACAAAATCCTTGAAGTTACTTTCTCGTCGCATCTCAGGTGGGATCAACATGTGGAAAATATTTGCAAAAAGCTCTCTTCAGTAGCAGGTGTTCTAACACGATGTCGATGGCTCCTTCCCACTCACGTGAAAATTCAAATTTATCATGCACTTTTCGGTTCCGTAACTCTGTTTGGACAACACCACAATAACAAATGATAAAAATACAGGTGCTGCAGAAGAAAATGATCCGCTACATTGCAAACCTTCCTTATCTGTCTCTCCAACGAAAACTGCTTTTAGAAATTATAACATCATTGGTTTTGAACATATATATGTTTTTCGCATTTTGTGGTTCTTTTACCATTCTTCTCCTGCTTATATAGATTTCTTAATACGTACTACACATTTAAGGACCGCTTCGAATCGACTCTACACCTGAAATACCGATCTCTGGTATATTCCATATTTTCGAATTTATTATAAACTACAAACGCTTGAACACAATTTACCGACCACTCTTAATAAGCACAAAGTTTTGGATAGTGTTAAACCAAGCGAGTTAAAAATGTATTTTGTTAATATATAGCCAGGTTGCATTTAATGTTCCTTTGTTGTCTGCCGGTGCCATGTATGCCTATTGAGTGTTTCTTTTCTCTTTATTTTTCTCGGGTCTTCTCTTTGTTTTCATGCGTCTGTAAACTATAGTTAGTGAACATACATGCTCATTGTTTTCATTGCAGTTCAAAAAATTGAACAAAAAAGTAAAAAATAAAGATAGGGGTGTGGGGAGCAGACAGGGACAAGATTGGGGGAGGAAGCAAAAAATAGAAAGAAAAGAAAAAAAGGGGGGGACTATTCTAGTAAGGAAGGACGGGGTAAAAAAAGGAGATGGCGAAACGAGAGAAAGGGAGAGGAAGACGGTGCGGGGGACATGGGCAGCGCGGCAACCACAGGCGTACGAAAGCAAAACGTGCAAACAAGACACAAACAAAATGCACAAACACAAAGATGGGCGCCGCTGCAGATGCGTGGCCAAAGAGGCGCCGCTGCGCAAATGACACTGGCAGCGACGAAAAGGCCAAACCAGGCGCCTTTTGGGGGTCTCACTAATTTCAGGTGAGCCGAGGGCTAGAACGTTAAGGAAGGAGTGGGCTA
Source organism: Amblyomma americanum (assembly GCF_052857255.1). Classification (NCBI taxonomy): domain Eukaryota; kingdom Metazoa; phylum Arthropoda; class Arachnida; order Ixodida; family Ixodidae; genus Amblyomma; species Amblyomma americanum. The sequence goes on from NC_135503.1 coordinate 123,753,482, forward strand.
CGTTAACGAGCAAATGTGTAAGAACTTACTCAGGGGGTCTGGGTTTCACTGAACGGTGCACCCCTCTCCCTGGGCGGGTCGTTGAACCGACTTCGTCGGGAATACTTTGGTTGTAGTGGAGGAGGGCTGGGCTAGCTGTGTACAAAGATTTCAAATTGTCGGAAAAAAGTAAGGAAAGAACGTCAAAGCTTATTAATACTGCACGAGGCAGGATAGTGTAAGTAAGGAGGGCTATGATTGCCTGGGATATACACTAGGAGTTATAAAGGGTATATCTGAGTTAGCCAATTAACGAGAGGTGCAGTATTATTTTGTTTGGAGGTCGTGAATGAAAGAAAGGATACCAGGCTTTTCGTTAAGACATTCTTGAATAGTATCAAACTTGTGGATAAAATAGAATTCACGTTGTTCACGTTCTCGCCTGTTTTTGAAGCCCCCTTGAATAATTGTTACTTTTAGTTGGTCAAATGGGTGTCCTTCTGAGTTTACATGCTTGGATAGGGGAAGATTGGGGAGAGACTTGGTGTGTGCTCGGTGGTTACTGAATCGAATGCGGAATGCAGTGTTTGTCTCTCCTATGTTTTGCTGGTTACACACAGTGCATTCAAGAGGGTAAATAATGTTTGATGAGTCGCAGTCAAACTTGCCGTTGATTGAATGCTGGAAAACTGACCTCGTACTAGTTGCAGAACACGTAGTCTTCATGTGCTTGCAAACTTTGCAGCGACCTTTACCACAGGGCTGGCATCCATATTTTGGGGTTTTGTGTTCCTTGGAGTGGACTAGATGGTTCTGAATGTTTTTGGCTCGCCTGTAAATCACGCGGGGTGCGCATGTAAATATTTTCGATAGTCGTTGACTTTGCTGGAGAATATTTATTAAGAATTCTGTTTATGTTCGGTGCGTTACTGTTAAATGTGAGAATAAGGTTTGTAGTGTAATCATTTCGGTTATCTCTTCGGTGCCCCTGGAGTATTAGACTACGGTTCAGATTTGAAGCTCTGCTTATGGCGTCATCAATAAAAGAACGTGGATAGCGCTGCGTTAAGAGCACGTAAACATTTTTTAATGCTTTTTATACGTATATGTAAACATTTTTTTTGCTTGAAGTGCGTTTGTCGTGTACTGCCATTTCAGAGGCGCTTGGGCCCAGTCAAGCTGCTTTTTTGCAGCTTTTAGCCCTTGCATCTCTGTAGTATGTAACTTGCATTTTGTAAAAAGGAAAGGAAATTGCATTTGGAAGAGAAAGACAAGGTTTCATTTTGCAGTGTAAGCTTGCGTCTCTAGAATGAACAGAGAACGTTGCCTCACACTGCTTGGGCCTGTCGTTTGACCCCTGGTTCACCGCAGGGAAAAAAAGGACCTCTCTAGGAAACTATTTGTGGGATCTTTCCTCTGCTTCAGGAGGGGAAGGGGGTTGATGGCCTACCTTTTGTCGTGTTCGCCGCCACACGCGACGCACGACGGACAAGACGACGAAAGGAAGCGGGGAAAACTGCCTTTCCGAAATTAACCGTGACTTTCACGTGCCTATAGCTGTGTTTGGATTCCAGGGAAGTAGCAGCCGACCTCTGAATCCTCCTCGCCCATTCCCACGGGGCTCCGCGTGCCATGTCGCCATGTGCGGTGAAAAGAGCAGTGTGCAGAGTTTAAATTAAACAAGTATGAAGCTATACAATGAAGCCAATTACAGACAGCTAGAGGAATTTCAAGAGCATGCTGTGTGATGCTAGTTATCTCAGTGAAAACTAATGCAGCCAACTATTATTTCGTATTTCTTTTTTACCCAACAGACATGAAAGGTCTGAAGATAAATTAGTACCAAACACATCGGTACATCAGTTGTAATGCCTGAAAAAAGTTGTACCAACATATAGATGCCCATGTCGTGATAATCAGGAATACTGAAGAATTAAGGAAAATTAAAACATTTTTTTTTGTTCAGCCTCACACACCTGCTACAAACATCTTTATACGTAGCAATTTAAATGACTCTGTAGGATGCTTTTTGGGTAAAAAGTACAGTATGGCAGAAAGGAGTCTTTAGGAAACGCACTGTGTAGAAATAGCCATACCAATTCCATCTCATCGTTCGATAAATATAACAAATACCGTGCAAAGAAGCTTGCTGCATAGTATAGTTGCAAGTTACTGGTTGCAGACCACTCTGCAGTCACTGAACTGTGATTGTGTATGTACTGCATGACAGTGCGTGGATAGCAAAGCATGCAGTTAACCAACAAAGAGATGCTTGTTCATATCGTTTACCACACATATAAACATCAATGAAACAGGATGCTATGTGTAACTTTTTGACATGTTCCTTTTTGGCAGCCTCTAAAAATGTTTCCGCCTAAATGAGCTGGCTTGTTTTGCAACAATATAACCACGGGACTGCTGTAAATTGCCACATTTTCAAATTGTATGAAAATCATTGCATGTGAGGGGTCACAACCATATCCTGTTTTTTGAAGGTCCCGTTGCTTTGTTGGCAATGCTTGGACAACTATGGCCAGCTTTCCGCATTCATGTGCACAGGGTATGTCCATTACGTGCATGCCTTTCCACCTAGTAATTTCTTACATTGCAAACAGACAAAAAAAAACACATAGAGCACAAGTACAGATAGTATTTGTAGTCCACACTCTTCTTCACCTCAGTAAATATGGCACATACCCACGCGGGGGTATTGGTCAAGGTACAGTGGAGATTTGCCAATGAAGTATTTGCACGGGAAAAAAGACGTGAGGCGGCGGCGTAGAAGACTGAATCAAGATAAAGATCGGAAAATTCAATTAAATTTCAGAAATATGAATTACCAGGAATAGAACCAAGCATTTCGGACATGAGACAGAATTTTGTATACAGCTAACAAGGTAACCGATCAGTTGCACTTATGTAATCATGAAGGTAGCCACAAACACTGCTTAACGGGAATTCCTTGGCGCTCGCACCGAACGAGAGAAGAACTGGAAGAGACTGGAAGAGGGACCTCCAAATACTGATTTCCTTGAACAACCGCCGGCAAGAGAGGAGAAAATGGTCTAATGTTTCAACTTGCCCACATGAGACACAAAGGTTTGTCGCAGGGAACCCGTATCTGCGTAAGTACAAATTTAAGTGAGTGATTCTGCATCGCAGAAGCGCCATTTACACCTCAAAACGCCTTGATTTACACCACCGAACATCCCATGGGTACTTTAAGTGGTGAAAATCCACGGTATTGAGCAACGGATCACTCAAGCTGGCTGAAATATGTTCGAACCACTGGAAACGTGAAGTTTCCAACAAAATGAGGTGAGGGACGGGATTGATTAAGATTACAGGAGCGCTGAGAGCTGACCTTGCCAATAAATCAGCCACCTCGTTAAAATAGACACCCGAATGCCTGCAGGTACCCGGGCAAAGCGGATCTGACGCACTGTGCACGGAACTAAAAACCTAAGCGGCCGATTGAATAAAGATTTTCCGGAGTTTTGGAGAGAGCCTAAACCTGAAAGGCAGTCTGCTAGAATAAGAACCCGTGCTACATGTCTGGGAATTTTCAGAAGAACCAAACCAATAGCCAAAAACTCTACGAAGAATTTAGAAGTATAATCAGGGATACGAACGGAATAGCTCCAAGCCAGATCCTGCGAATATATCCCAATCGCCGCCTTCTGACAGCTGCCGGAGGCATCAGTGGAGAGAACAGTATGATGAGGAAAATTGTGTAGGTGTTCAGAAAGAAGACCATTTAGGATATTTGCGGGCATATGTTTCGCATGGGACGGGTAAATATGGTCGTAATAGAAGACGGGGTCAGCCTGCGTATCAGCAACTCGTTGCAAGGAGATCAGATCAACCTGAAGCGGAGCTTGCGTGAACCTAACTTGCGGAAGCTGATAGCCTGGCCAATGTTGCTGTTGTTGTTAGCCTATCAAAAGATCGCACATACCCACACTTGGCGATCGGCGAAGAATCCGGTGGCTATTCATTTGTACTCAATTAACAAAAAAGAAAACCACGCGGTAACGCAACACTGGCGGATGTGCTGAATTTCAGGAACAAACCATGCAACAAGTAACAAAATATTCCTAAATCAGATTTTACATTGCATAATGAACCATGACTGTACCAAAACAATGAGACATAAGTGAAGCATTTCATTCCTTTCGTGACATAAATGAGTTATGAGGTTTGTTGAACAATTAAAAAAGTGATTTTTCATGGCAGCCAGCCTGGGTCATTTCAAGTTATAGCTCAAGATTACAATCACATCTGATATAGATGACACGCATGCTATGAAAGCAAGATAATTTTTTTCCTTTTTTTATGAGAAATGCACAGGCAGTTTCAAGGCTTGCTTCACAATTTAATTTCTGGCGTATACACAAAGGCATGTCTATAAATTATTCGTGCGTTACACCAGAACCAACACTACTTAAGTTGGTAAATCATTGTGACATTCCTTGTGTGCTACGAGGTACATTCCTTGTGTGTGCTGCGAGGTACATTCCTTGTGTGTGCTGCGAGGTGCATTCCTTGTGTGTGCTGCGAGGTTCCGCGTTCCACGGCGCGGCGTAGACGGAGACCCAGATAACAGCGGCATCATCAATTACCCAGCCATGCACTTTGAGTGACGACCGGAACGAAGGGGCTTAAGGACCCAACCGGACCCGCCGCTGCCGCCGCGGGGAAACAGGCTTTATCCTCCCCAATTTGCGTGGCCGTTCCAGGTGCGGCCCTCCCGGGCACATTCCAGGACAAGGGAAGACGGGGACCCAGATGACAGGCATCATCAATTACCCAGCCATGCTCGTTGAGAGTGACAACCAGAACGAAGGGGTTTAAGCCCAACCGGACCCAACCGGACCCGCCGCCGCCGCCGCGGGGAAACAGGCTTTATCCTCCCCAATTTGCGTGGCCGTTCCAGGTGCGGCCCTCCCGGGCACATTCCAGGACAAGGGAACTGTCAGCGATCCAGAGCGCGCCGTACCACAGCCGACGCTATGCGCTACCGCGAAGACAACATTCTTTCCCTTTGACTCAACACGTGAAGGGGGCGAGACCATAAGTGGGGTGGTATGTTTGTGCGCCCAAGTGAAAGCCCTAGCCCCCCCCCTCCTTCCCCTCCGGCGTGGGCGTGCTCACCCTAGGGAGTGTGGAGAAGAGGATATAAAAATGGACAAGCAGTACGGAAGAAGCACGCGCAGGACGACATCGTTCGCCAAGAGGGCCTTCAGCGCCGAAGCCCGACGGCGTGCAGCTTCTGCCAGCAACCGCTCGAGCCCAACTCCGGAGCCACTCCATCGCCCCCATGAAGTCGTCGGCACGTAAGCTCGGACGCCCCAGCCTCTGATGTATAATCTTAATCATGTGTAATTATTGAATATACCTGTTTGTTTAAACTGAGCCATACGGTGTCTCTTTGCCTCTCCGTCCCGTGTGGACCTGCGCATTATGGGGGTCATCACATCATGTTCATTACCTGGCTGTCATTAATAGCAAACATATGATAATGCTGCTAATGTTATAGATGAACAAACAGCGGTTATATGAAGACGTTAAGTAATACGTGATACTGTTGTGTCCATCAGGTAGACAGTTTCAAGGATTGCTTCACAATTTAATTTCTGGCGTACACACAAAGGCATGTCTATAAATTATTCGTTCGTTACACCAGAACCAACACTACTTAAGTCGGTAAATCATGTTCATTACCTGGGTGTCATTAATAGCTGACATAAATGAGTTATGAGGTTTGTTGAACAATTAAAAAAGTGATTTTTCATGGCAGCCAGCCTGGGACATTTCAAGTTATAGCTCAAGATTACAATCACATCTGATATAGATGACACGCATGCTATGAAAGCAAGATATTTTTTTTTCCTTTTCTTATGAGAAATGCACAGGCAGTTTCAAGGCTTGCTTCACAATTTAATTTCTGGCGTATACACAAAGGCATGTCTATAAATTATTCGTGCGTTACACCAGAACCAACACTATTTAAGTTGGTAAATCATGTTCATTACCTGGGTGTCATTAATAGCAAACATATGATAATGCTGCTAATGTTATAGACGAACAAACAGCGGTTTTATGAAGACGTTAAGTAATACGTGATACTGTTGTGTCCATCAGGTAGTCAGTTTCAAGGCTTGCTTCACAATTTAATTTCTGGCGTATACACAAAGGCATGTCTATAAATTATTCTTGCGTTACACCAGAACCAACACTACTTAAGTCGGTAAATCATGTTCATTACCTGGGTGTCATTAATAGAAAACATATGCTAATGCTGCTAATGTTATAGATGAACAAACAGTGGTTTTATGAAGACGTTAAGCAATACGTGATACTATTGTGTCCATCAGGTAATGAACTGTGCGGCAGTTTCAGTTTCTCTTCTCTTATTTTCAAATTCAATTCTCTTACTTTCAGTTTCTCTTCTTCAGAGTTTCAGTTTCAGTCACATGCATGTTGCTTGACACCGCGTATACGTGACGCAGAAAAAGTAGGGGGGGGGGGGGGGGTCGGAGGAAACTTAGTGTCAGCATGACATCGCTCGCTCCGGTGTGTCGTTCGATCTTGCATCTACAATACAACAACGTGCCGACGAGGTAAATCTTTATTATGAGTTTCACGGGATCTTACGCCCCCTCGTACATTCCTGAAAACCCCGGATCAGCCACCAATACAATGGAACCAGTGGAAGGCACTGCTTTCTACCTACTTAGAGGCGTCTGGTGCCTGAGTTTCCTGCATCCCGGCGCAAAGCTATAGATGCTTCTGCAATCGCGCGGCGTCGGAGGTCAGCGTCTTTCCGGAGCGCCTCCCGCCACGAGCGCAATTTTAAAACGAAGGAGACCTCAATTAAGTGAAGTTACGAAACGCGAAGATGCGTCGAAGGTGCCTCCGCCCGCCTTCCGTCGCGGAGACAAAAAGAGGGCTCCTTCCTAAAAACTCAGACAGAGGGGAGAGTAACAGAGAGAAAATGGGGAACGAAGGCGCGAAATCGCCCAAGTGTGCGTTATTGCAATGGGTTACTGCCCTATATGGAGCATCACGCTCTATTATCTGCAAAGCAGGAAAAATAAATAAATAAAATATATAAAAATATAAAAAGTTGAGGGGGTAAATAGGCAATATGCTTTGCTCTCATAACTGTTTTCTCTGGTCATGAGCAAGAAAGACTGGCAGGGGGAGGAGAAGGGCGGCATGTGGAAGCAAGCACGCAAATTGGCATGACCTCAGGCGATGCAGTCCGGGTGCTGTGAATTTCAGTAGGGCTAGGACTATGATCTCTGAAGTGTGGAGAGAGTACCAGGGTTTTCATTTATACCGGCCTGCACAGTATTAAACTGATATATAAAGCATGACTCTCGTTGCTCACGCTCACGGGCATTTTGGAAGCCGCTCTGTAGCAGCGTAACTTTTAGTTTGTGAAACTCGTGACCTTCCTGGGAAAGATGTTTCGACAGGGGGAGGAGAGAAAGAGATCTGGTGTGCGCGCGGTGGTTGTTGAATCTAATTCGGAAGGAATTCTCTGTTTGGACAATGTATTGCATCTGACAATCGCCACACTCGAGCATGCATACTACGTTACTACTGTCACAGTTCAAGTTTTCACGGATGGAGTGTTGGAAGTTAGAGTGTGTGCTTTGAGCTAGTGTTGTTGTCCGCATGTGCTGGCAAACTTGACAGCGATTCTTCCTGCAAGGTAGGCAAACCACAGGGTTTTACTTATTGACAGTAGAGTGAACTACATAATTCTGCATGTTTTTTGGTAGTCTGTAAGTAACCTGTAGATCTGTTGGAAAAATTTTTGACAGTCGATCGTTTTGTTCGATTATGTTGAAATGTTTTTTTTAGAGTTTTGTTGACATTAGGAAGGTTGTTTGCGAAGGTTAAGACGAGATTAGAGCGGTGTTCATTTGCGGTTGCTAATGGGGGATCCCCAAACATTTCATTACGATCTGTTGCTTCCGCTTTCGTAACGGCATCATCAATAATGGAGGCCGGATAGCATTGGTCCCTCAGAACCTCCCGCATACGGCTAGAATTTTTTTCGAAGTCTTCTGGTCGTGAGCAGATCCGTTTGAATCTGATGGCTTGGGAATATGGAAGTTTTGCAGTGGCGTGGGTGGCAGCTCTTCTAATGAAGGTACTGTTGCGTATCCGTGGGCTTTCTATAGACACTGGTGATTAAGGTACCCTTCTCCATTAGAATTGAGACGTCCAAGAAATTAATTTGACTGGTGGAGTAAGGGTGTGTGAAACAGATGTTTGGATGTACGTTATTAAATGCTGAAATAAACTGGATGAATTGGTCCTCTGTTTTCGTCCATACCGTGAATATGTTGTCTAGGAAGCGTTTATAAAAAGCCGTTTTTGTTGAGTATGAGCGGATAAACTCCGATTCAATGCTATGCATATATATGTTGGCATAGTTTGGGGCCATTTTCGTTCCCATAGCGGTACCACTCGTTTGTAGGTAAAAGGAGTTGTTGAATTCAAAAAAGTGGAGCTTGAGGACCAGATCAGTAAGTGCAGCGATGGTACTTAATTTGGCTAGGAGCATCATCGTTTTTGTGTTTTCCATAGGATGCGACCAGAATCGGATGCCATCATCATGCGGTATGTTTGTGTACAGAGACACTACATCAAGGGTAACTAAATATATATATGCAAAGTTGAGAGACGCTTCATTTAGACGCTTCATTTATTTGGAGTCGACATTTCGGACAGAGCCTGTCCTTTCTCAAGACTGAACTTACAGCGATCTTCCTCCCGTTCTTGAGGAGTTGTAATTGGCACATATGTCCGCCACATGAAAATAGCAACAAGCAATCGGGTGCTGGAAAGAAGATGGACAGAAAAGAAAAATACTAGAAAAGGGAGAAAGAGTAATAAATAGAAAAAAAATAGGCGCTGTCGCACCCTGTCCACCGAAAAGCCGCTGGGAGCGTGCAGAAAAAAAAAGAGAAAGAATTAAAGGAAAACGAGGAGCGGGAGGGTGAATGGTCGCCCCTCAAGGCAGAGCGGCGGCGAGTACAGAAACAGACGGCGGCGGATTCGCGGAGATGCATGTACTCGCGTGCCCCTGGCCAAAACGAGTAAAAAAAAACAGAATAAAGCGCAGACATGGCAGGACACTTCCCTGGAGCCTCTTCGGCAGGAATAGTCAATGTGGAATCAGCGGCGCAGTTTGCTTAAGTAGAGACATGTGCACTGTGCATGCAAACACAAAAAATAAAAATAAAAAAGGCGACAAAACATCCGAGTTCGGGAAAGTGTCGTGGGGGGGGGGGGGAGGCGGGGGGTAAACGTGAATGGCGGGAGCATTTAGGCAAGGGTTCTTCAACTGCACCCCGCTTGGCAAAGTGGTCGAACTGGGTGGGGTGGAGGAAAAGATGCGCTTCTTTATCCCGCGCACGCTGTCACAAACGTGGGGAATTCTGAGAAAACTCTAGGGAAAATGTCTGTCCTCAACCGGACATGACGTCATTAAAAGTCACGTGACCATGACGTTAATGGCGTGACGTCACTTTTTTTGGGGCCAATCAGCGTTTCAAGCCTACCGACCCGCAATCGCTTGTGAAATTATTTTATTTATGTGGCTATCTCAGGACATACTTTTGTTGAAATAAACACCAAGTATTTTCATTTCACCAACAACTTCAATGGGAGCATGGTCGAAAATTAGATTATTATTTGAGGGCATGATAGGCGTCAGAGACTGCCTTGTGGAAAAAAGCACGGCTTTTGTTTTGGTTACATTTATCTCCAGTGAATTAAGTTTCCTCCAAGCCCTTAAATTTTCCAATGATCGATTAATCTTATATACAAGCTGGCTGTGCTCAATGTTTCGAAATAAAAGTGTTCTGTCATTAGCGTATATTATATATTCTGGCTTTGTACTAATGTTTGCAATGTCATTGACATCAAAGTTATACAATAGGGGCCCTAGGATGCTTCCTTGAGGCAAGCCTGTAGTAACACGCTTAGAAGAAGAAATATTTCCACCTATTACAACTCTTTGTGCGCGATGCTCCAGGTACGAACGTATTAAGATTTCCGGTATACCTCGAATTCCGTATGTTTCTAACTTTTTTAAACGGTCGAACACTTTGGAGTAGTCAATGTATACACCAGCCACCATCTCTTTGTTTTCAAATCCTTTCAGAATAAATTCTTTCTGTGCCAGGAGGGCCAGTTCAGAGGATCAGCCTCTACGAAAACCATATTGTGAGGAACTAATTAGACTACATTTTTCTGCAAATTTAATAATTTTAGATTGTATAATTTTTCTAAGGCCTTAGAAAACGCAGGGGGTATAGAGAACTGTGGCTGTTGCTACGTTGCCGCCATGGAATGTTTTGACAGCATCTTCGGTTCATATCCTTAGATCCCTTAATACTAGAGAGACATTTTTTTGTTGTTCGCTCCCAGATGATTCGAATGGAGGACTAAAATGCTATCATGGCGCCAAAAAGCTCCAATCTTGCTCCTATATATGTCTTCCCTTCAAGTGAAATAAGAAACATGCCATTCCAGTGATTGAATTTTATTCTCTTTGGTTTACGCGGGTTTAACGTCCCGAAGGAACCTGGGATATGAGGGACGCCGTACTGAGGGACTCCGGAAGTTCCGATCAACTGCGGCTCTTTAACGTGCACTGACAACCCATAGTGCACGGGCCTCTAGATGTTCGTCTCCATCGAAATTCGACCACCGCGGCCAGGTTCGAACCCGCATCTTTCGGGTCAGCATCGGAGCCCCATAACCACCACCGTGGCGGCTGAATTATATTGAAATAGTTGGTTAGACATTGTTTCAAAAAAAATGTTGCCTGGCTGCTCACTTCCGCTGTTTTAAAGCTATTGGAAGACTGGACACGGGCTTTAGAATCTTCAGATGCAGGCGCTCAACGAAGAAGACGACGAGAAGCGCCGAACATTGCGAAGCTCGAGCGCCGAACACTCCAAAGCTCGAGCGCCGAACGCTCGGTCGCTCGTGCGTGCTCTGGACTGAACGCGGTCTCTGTTCCGTGCCTGGACGGTTCGGCTGGTTGTTCATGACGCTGTGCTTATTACTGTGCTGTGCTCTTATTACTGTGCTGTGTTGTGGTGTGCTGAGTGTGCTGTATTAGTAGTGTGCTGTGTTCTTATTACAAGTGGTGGAGGTGCCAACGATCCCTCGCCCTGGAGCTTCGCACCAGCGCATTGACTACCACCTCTGCAATGCCTGAAACCGTCACCCAAACCGCTTCACCGCGTCCGTCGGCTGTCTTCTGTTCCGGCGTCGCGCGCCAGCGTGACCCGGCCATCTTCAGCGGCACAGATGACACGGATGTGGAGGATTGGTTGGCCTCCTATGAACGCGTAAGCGTATACAAGTGGGACAATAGTGTCAAGTTCACCAACGTTATCTTTTATCTGAGCGACGTAGCCAATCTCTGGTTTCGAAACCGCGAGGCTGACATCTCAAGCTGGGCATCTCTAAAAACCAGTCTGACAGAAGTCTTTGGCCGTCCCGCCGTGCGAAAGCTTCGCGCCGAGGAACGCTTGCGAAGTCGGGCACAGCAAACCGGTGAAAACTTCACCAGTTATATAGAAGATGTCGTCGACCTCTGCAAGCGTGTCAACCCTTCTATGAGCGAGGCCGACAAAATCAGACACATTATGAAAGGAATTGAGGATGATGCCTTCCAGATGCTCGTCGCCAAAGATCCCCAGACTGTCTCCGGTGTCATCGGCTACTGCCAAAGCTTCGATGAGCTGCGCAAACAACGCCTTTCTACCCGGCGTGCAGGCTTACAGGAGGCCGCACTTTGCAGCTTGGCTCTGCCAGGGGACGGGGCTCTGGACCAACAGTCGCTCCTCCAGAGCATCCAGCAGTTTGTGCGTGAGGAAGTCGCACGCCAGCTATCTTTGTCTACCTGCCCGCCTACGCCTGCGCCGTCGCTCACTCCCAACCTACAGCGTGTTATTGAGGAGCAGGTCGCTGATGTCCTGCCACCTCCTTCTCAGCCACCCCTGATCGCGGCTCCTCTTACGTACGCCGATTCCGTGGTGCGGTCACGGCCCTCACCTGCTGCCCCTGTCTACAGGCCACCTACCCGGCAGTTAGAACCCCAGCGACCTGCAACCCCACCTTACCGTCCGGTTGCCCGCCCCCGATCACAGCCGTAGCCACTCAACCTCCGGCGCACACTAGACAACCGCCCTATTTGCTACGCCTGTGGCGTCGCTGGTCACGTTGCTCGTTTGTGTCGCAGTCGTGACCACCGTCCCTACGATTATAGGCGTGAGCCGACGTACGACCTTCCGCCGTCATCCTCGCCTGCGTCACACTTGCCGCCTCCGGATTCTTCTTCTCCTAGTTACCATCCCCGCTCCCACCGCTCGCCGTCTCCTGGCCGTCGTTCCCGTTCCCCAGTGCTCCGTCGCCAACTCGCCGTCCACGCAGAAAACTAACCACCGCAGTTCCGGAGGCAAGAACTGCGTCACCAGTGGCTCACTCAAGACCTGTTTCTGCGCCTGCCAATATTATTACCGTTTTTGTTGAAGGAGTCGCCGTCGAAGCACTTGTTGACACTGGCGCAGCCGTTTCGGTTCTCAGTCACACCCTCTGTCCCAGACTGAAAAAAGTGACGACGCCCCTTCCTCCCGTTTCTCTCCGGACGGCCAGCGCTCAGGACATTCGACCGTTAGCCGCGTGCACCGCCCGCCTGCTCATCGGGAACGTTCCCTACACAATCGAGATCATCGTCCTCGCCCGCTCCTCTCACGACGTTATCCATGGCTGGGACTTCCTCTTCTCACATCACGCCGTTATTGATTGCGCCCGTGCTCAGCTTGACTTGTCGCCCTACAGTGACGCCCCCTTGGACGTAACCGGTGCTGCTACCGCTACTGTGGTCGTCTCAGAGGACACAGACGTTCCACCTTTCTCTTGAGTGCTGGTGCCTCTTGTGCTGCGCTCTCAGATACAACAGTGACTTATACCCCCTCTTTACGATGCGCTGACCAGAAGTCTGTTTTGCTGCCTCATGCTGTGCTGACAATTGTTCGTGGCTCCAGCGCTATTTATGTGGCCAACCCGTTCTCTTGCCCTACCACTTTACTCCGTGGCCAATCGCTTGGTAGCGTTGCCGTTCTCGATCCCGCCTCCGCATACCCCCTTGTCGATAGCGCGGCCGGCCTTCACGTCAGCGCCATTACGCCTGTTCCCATCCCGAATCAGTCGTCTGTAGCTATTTTTCACCGTTCCGTCGACGCCGCCTGACGTCTACCCAACGACGCCAGCTTGTAGCCGTTCTGCAGCGTTTTCAAGCTTCGTTTGACTACCAGCAACCTTCCTTAGGCCGCACCACCACCGCTACCCACTGTATTGACACTGGAACCCATGCCCCTTTGCGCCAACGTCCGTACCACGTGTCAGCCGCTGAGCGCAGCATCATTGACGCTCAGGTGACCGACATGGTCCAGCGTCACGTGATACAACCGTCGCACAGCCCGTGGGCATCGTCAGTGGTTCTGGTCAAGAAAAAAGACGGTTCCATCCGTTTCTGCGTGGACTACCGTCGTCTGAATAAGATTACACGCAAGGACGTTTACCCTCCCCCCCGTATCGACGATGCCCTTGACTGCCTGCAGGGCTCTTAGTTCTATTCTTCATTGGACTTGCGCTCCGGTTACTGGCAGGTGCCGATGGCGGAAGCCGATCGCCCAAAAACTGCATTCGTCACACCCGACGGGCTCTATGAATTTAAAAGAGAGTTTTAGTTTCACGTACGTGTAGGGTTCACGTACGCAAAGGTGAGAAGTCTACATATCCTGCACGCAGGTAGTTTGAAACCCTTATAGTTACACGTACGCGACGCACGCCGCGCGTTACTCCTAGCGCCATCTACTAAGAAACACAGACACTGGTTGTAGCATTAATCATCCAAGACAAGTCTTTAAGCCAAGCCATTCGGTCTGTCCTCGTGTTTGGCGGTTTGGCTATGCTTGGCTGGTTTGGGGCTCTCTCAGTTCGCGATCTCGCGAGACCGTTGTTATGACGACGACCAACGCTACTTCGTCAGGCTTAACACCTGAAAAATCGCCTCTCTGTCTGGAAAACAAAAGCTATTTGTCGCTTGGAACCTTACGCTAGGGTAAGAATGGGCAAATCGAAAGCGAATACAACAGTTTAGAACACGATATCGCGTCGAGGGTTTAGCGACGAAGCTGTTATCGCTGTGAAGCGGCGGGCAGGGCGCCGCCATGTTTGTCAACGCTACGTACGCAAGCAACGCAAAGACCGCTACGTAAGAATCCGAGTCTCAAGTACGTACGTGAGACTCGCGCATACCCTTTGCGTTCTGCGCATGCGCACTGGTCACACGTAAGAGCTCTACGTACGTGAAGCCTCTACGTACGTGAAACAAAAACTCTCTAATGTCATGCCTTTCGGCCTCTGCAATGCACCCGCCACATTCGAGCGCATGGTGGACAACATACTCCGAGGGCTCAAATGGCACACATGCCTTTGTTATCTAGACGACGTTGTAATCTTTTCCCCGGACTTTCCGTCTCACCTCTAGCGCCTCGAGACTGTTCTTCGCTGCCTGGCCGACGCTGGTTTCCAACTTAATTTGAAAAAGTGCCGCTTCGGAGCTCGGCAGCTCATCATTCTCGGTCATGTCCTATCGAAGGATGGCGTTCTCCCGGACCCGGCCAAGTTGCGAGCTGTGGCCGAATTTCCAAAGCCCACTTCTATAAAAGACCTCCGCAGCTTCGTCAGCTTCTGCTCCTACTCCCGCCGCTTTGTCCGCAATTTTGCCACTATCGTCGACCCCCTGAACAAGCTCATTTCCTCCCACGACCTTTCGGCCTGGTCGCCAGCTTTTGATGAAGCGTTTACGACACTCCGTCGCCTCCTCACCACTCCACCAATTCTGCGTCACTTCGACGCTCGTTCTCCGACGGCCCCCTTCCCAGCACATCAACCGGGAACTGCTGGATCATCGTTGCCATCGACCACCTTACACGTTACGCTGAAACATTGCCTTTACCATCCGCTACAGCCCACGACATTGCATCCTTCATTCTCCATCGCATCATTCTTCGCCATGGTGCGCCCAAAGAGCTGCTCACTGATAGAGGTCCGGCCTTCCTCTCAGAAGTTGTAGAAGCTCTCCTTCAGGAATGCAACGTTGTTCACCGCACCAGCTCCGCCTACCATCCCCAGACAAATGGCATGGTTGAGCGTTTTAATCGCATCCTCGGCGACATGCTGGCCATGTATGTTTCTTTCGACCATTGTAACTGGGACCGCGTTCTCCCTTTTGTCACATACGCTTATAACTCCGCTGCTCAAGCCACCACCGGATTCTCTCCATACTTTCTCCTGTACGGCCGTGAGCCTTTTTTCACAATGGACACCATTCTACCTTACCGCCCTGATGCTTCCGAATTTACAACTCTTTCTCAAGCCCCAACTTACGCCGAAGAATGCCGACAGCTTGCCCGGTCCTTCACTTCTCACGCCCAGCAGCAGCAGAAAAGCACCCGTGATCCCCCTGCACTTCCTCCCGCTTACCTTCCTGACTCTTTTGTCTGGCTCTGGGTACCCTCCTCAGGTCCCGGCCTTTCCTCCAAACTTGTTAGCAAGTAACAGGGACCCTACCGTATTCTTCAGCAGACAACCCCCGTCAATTACGTCATCGAACCCCTTACGCCATCCCCTGATCATCGCCGCCGAGGCCGCGAAATTGTCCACACGACCCGCCTCAAACCTTACTACGACCCGCCGTCGTCACATCGCCCTAGGCCGCGAGGATGGCGCCCTTTCGCCCGGGGGAATTGTAAGACTGGACACGGGCTTTAGCATCTTCAGAGGCTGGCGCTCAACGAAGAAGACGACGACGAAGCGCCGCTGGACTGAACGCGGTCTCTGTTCTGTGCCTGGACGGTTCGTCTGGTTGTTCGTGACGCTGTGCTTATTACTGTGCTGTGCTCTTATTACTGTGCTGTGCTGTGGTGTGCTGTGTGTGCTGTATTAGTAGGGTGCTGTGTTCTTATTACACTATTCTTTAAACGGAAGTGTACAATACATGAAGAAGTGCGATACTGAAAAATATGCGGGAAAAAATGTCATGTTAGAAACGGAACAAAGGTTAAAAAAGAAATTTTAAAATTGCGAGGAAAATTGGCTCGTCAGAACAATATATCAAATATAATGTCTTTGCCCTTTATATGTAGCTTTGACTACATTTCTTGCCAGTAGAATGATAGGTAACATCAGTGCGAAACCGTTTACTTTTTATTTCACTTCTTTGCGAATATTAGCACACAATAACACCCGCAATAAACACTAACAGCGCTTTCGAGTTTTCTCTCACTCCCGCGGCGAAATGGACCCATTAATAAATTCACGCGTTCGCTTCATCCGCGCTCCAGTTATACATCCACCGAAACAAAACCCATTCCTTACCTGATTTTTTTTCACACGGGTAGAGCTGAAATATCACAACAGGGTGTCAAATATAAGCAAGCAGCCATGGCTAAAACGGTTATAATCCATCGGGCCTATTAAAAATTGCTGTTCAAAGCGGTTGAAATTAAAAACTGATCCTGAACACATACAACGCGAATGGTTGTTTTTGGCACCATATTTCTGAAAAGCGTGAGAAATGATGGGGTCGCGCTGCCGTTGAACAGCACAACAGAGAGTGGTACGAGATGAGGAGGGGCCGGTGAAGTTTCCAGACATGATGCCTGTCTGGGGAAAGTTATAGCTGGGAAGCTCCTGGCACACTTTGAGAAGCGATGTCACAACGCAGTGCTTGCATAACGAGTGATCTTGAGAAGGTCGACATATCTTTATTGGATAGGGGCCAGTCAGTACGCTGGTTGTGCGTGCCGGTGGTGCGCCTGAGCTGGCCACCCTGTTTTCATGACCGCAAAATGGCCCGGGTCTGATGTCGTATGGGAGAGGACTGTTAAAAGTAGAAATGAGAAAAAAGTGGAAAGGTAATTTTCTAATGATTTGGTGTCGGCTGTTTAAACAGGTAAACAGCAACAATTATCGGCGGCGGCGAGCTAGCAAACTGGGTAACTTCACTTGATCAGTGAAACACGATTTTTATAGGGCGCTTCGAGTGGAGTTCGATTAAACGGTATTCCATTCTCTCATTTCCTCGGTGTTTCGGTTCAGAATGGTATGCCACCAAGTGAAAGAAAAAAAGGAACTACTTCGTGCGCAGCAACACGAAAAGTCGAGTCTCCTGAAGGCTCTTGAGTGCCTACATATTTGAGGAGCCACGCCCTCATTCGTCTCCGCCTAATAAGTGCCCGCCTAATCAGATGCCCTTTCTTCAGGCAGCCAACTCCGCAAATCTCGCACAGCACCGTGAAGGAAAAATGTCTCAAATTGTGTTACGGTATCTCTGCTACCAAGAGAGAGCATTTCAGAGAAGCAGCCTTGTTACCCACCAAATGAGCAACCCCCTTCTGAGGATCTCGCGGGTGCTCCAACTTCTGTAATTTGAAACCCATATCAGCAGGAGCCGAGGAGCCCCACTCAGGCTGGGAGTCCCGATAAAAGCGTACAGCCGTCGACATCGTCGTCGAGCTGCACAGAACGCCCACGCGTCCGCGGTCAGTCCTTCGAGTTACGATGACGGCAGCAACAGGCAAGACGGCCACTCTCGGGCGTAAGTTATCGTATATTTTTCTGCCTTGTGAAAACTATGCTTACAATGCTTCAATCTTTTGGCACATGCCCTCTTTTGTATCGCGCGCTGAAAAACAGCTGTAACTTGCTCCTGTTATTGCGGATATATCAGCTACCTACCTATGAACAGAGCCGGTACCACACAAAGCCACGCAAGAGAACAAAGACTGATGTTCTGAATCAGCGCACACGTGGTCTAATTGGTCTAGAGGCAGCATATGATAATATTACTGTTTTCCTTAGTGCACTGCTGCGTAGATATATGTGATAGCTATATACAGAGCGCCTCTATTTATGCTTATCGGCAGATTTATTCAGTTATCTTGTTGACCTGAAGCAAAACCGAAAGCCACATCGCAAAAAGTTTTTCTCGCAACAACTGACATAAAATGGCGCAGTGCAGCTGCGAATAATTGCAACCAGCCGTGCGTTCCTGCTCATGCTGCAGGGCAATGATCATGAAACACTAGAGATATAGGATTACAAGCTATAAAGCAAACGAAAAAAATAATGAAAACAGAAGACCACTGCCATTCGCGGCACTTTTTATGCCAGTCACGGTGTTTTTGTACAGGTGCGTACTCTTTCAATCTAGGTTGTTTGCGTAGCCGGAAGAAGGGGCATCCTGAAACCGTGTTCTTTCTAGTGAAGCCCTTGCAACTGTGAAAGTTAGCGACGTTCGCTGGCTACCGGAATAAATGTGCAGGATTCATGAGTTAAGCGTCAGAGTGTTTGAAGCATATGCTGCGGTAAGAAGACGCACGTCACACAGGTTAAAAAACAAGGATTCCTTTTAGTTTGACACAAGCGATATCTCAACCTTTGAAGCAAGTAAGCATGCAATTGCAGCAAGTGTAAGTACAGCAGCCATAGAAACTTGTTATTGCTTGTCTTGTAGTCAAGAGACAAAACCCCGAGGCCGCATAATTTCGGCGTTAAAGGCGCCGTCATTTAAGATGAGGATATGATATGTTTATTGGACAATGGTTATTTCGCACGCAGAGTGTAATGGCACTTGCCTAGCACTGGCACTTTACATATGACGCCTGCAGAGCATTCGCAAAGTGTGCCGTGGCATTGTCGATAAGGAACCCAGGCCATGCGCATTCTTGAAACAGTAGACAGTAAGCAGTGAACAGTTGCGCGAACGATGTCCTTTTACAACTGACATGAGAGACAGCCTCGCGATAATAATTTAGTAATTATTTTGATTCACCAACGCCTCCATCACCGCTTTTCATTCTTTACTTTGGGGGAATAATGCCTTTGAAAAAGTGCAGCGCGCGCAACGGCGTGATACGTCCTCCGAAATCAGTGCACCAACCAATTATGAACGCGCGTTAGCTACTCGTGGAGTGTTTGTGGGAATGACAAAATCCATTTCAGTTTGAGCAGTAGCTTTCATTCACGAATTATTAAGCTTGTCATCGCCGTTTGTTATGTATTATAAAGCTTCAGGTCTGCAGATGACGAAACGTAAGTGTTCTTTCATTTCCAGTTTCTAAAAGCAAGGCTTGTGCCTATTGTCTGACTTCTTGTTGCAAAATGTGGGGACAATATGAGCAGACCTATTGCTTGAAGAAGCACAATTTGTAATCTACATTGATAATAACTTCGTTAACTTATCCAGCGAACTCAACTTAGACAAGACAAGCTGTAGCATCCCTAAAATTCAGCTCCAGCAGAAAGTGTTTTATTTATTTCGTTTCTCAACAAGCTGATTAGAGCGGGTTCGATACATGCCGCGGCGGTGTCATTATGATGGAGAATAAATGTTAGATTCCCGTGTACTGTACAAAGCCAGTGTACGTTAAGCAGCGCCAGGTGGTATAATTTATGAAGACCCCTCCACAACAGCGCACCTCATGGACTGAGTCGCTTTGGGTTTCAAACTCCATGGTATCTAACACCGACATATTTATGCGAACACATTCCGTGCTTCAAATGACAAGTATTATTACGAAATCTCCGCATGTCTGCTATATCTTTTTTGTTTTATTTAACATTCTGACAACCACCACTGTGTACACCTCTCCATTGGCTAATATCAGCATTAATGGAGAGAGCATAATAAAACTTGGAATCACTGAGTTCATTCTTCGCACAAAATGTAGCGGCTCCTCGTCATTCCCGAAATCAAAGCAGAAATTTAAAAAAACGAAATCAATCGTGCGTTAGTAGTGGAGTGAAAATACTGCAAGTCGTAACACAGTGCTTTATGCCGTGCCGACTCAAAGAGAAGATGCTAATCGAAAATGGAATTCAGCAAAACGGGATTTCTGACAATTGTAGCTGACAGTGGCGTGCACAGTACAGGAATTGGCAATCTATTTCAGTTTTGCCTCCTTTGATAGGAAGGATGGGTGGATCCGATTCTGTCCGTTTGCATCGCCTCTTCAAGGAAACAGGCCGAAATCACATTGTCTGAAGTTAAACCTGACAGCCGCTCCAGCACTTCCTTTAATCGGCAGTCGGTGGAGTGAACTGGGAAATGCGACGGAGTCCACTAAAACTATCAAGCGACAGTTATTCGTTTGTCAAAAGCATCGGCAAGGTTAATAGTCCTAGGAATTTGTTGGCGGAGTTAAAAGAAGACTCGATTGTATTTCCTGAAAGCAGTCTGGCCTTAACCCCTTTTTTCTCCACGTACACAACTCAGTACAATGCGAACTGGCGGCTTCTTTGTTAAAGTGTGCTACACCTAGTACCACTTTCTTTTCTTTTTAGTCAGTTTAGCAACACTCGTTTTGCAATCAGGGTCTCTTTTAGGATAAATAGACTATCTAGTAAATAATAGCTGAAAAAACTGTGTGACCTTGGAAGGTGGTGCTCGGATCTGCTTGCGCAGAAAGATTTTTTCACTGGTTCTAACGTAACTAAAACGAAAGCATATACCAGCTTCCAACAAAAAGTCGCAAACCAAAACTCGCGATTCTTCTTACAAGCGTTGTGGCGTCATCATAGCCTGGAAAATACGAAGTGCTAACCAGCAATAGTCACTACTAAAGAGACAACTGCGCCAACTGCAAATGAGTAGAACAGAATTAGAACAGGATGCGGGAGCGAGATATGAAGAGAGAGATGTAGTAAATAGAATGAAAAAGCTCTGAAGTGCATAGAGGATGCGCAGTAAAAACGCTGAAAAGATGAATTACAGTTAGTCTATGCCACCAATGTCATTTAACTAATCAAATAAAGAGCTCATTGCTTTTCTCTGCTGGATAGGTTTGGCTAAAGGCCCTAATGCACAGTCGAGTGTTAGAGGTACATGAGTGAACGTTTCCATTGGGTATTCGTAATGGGCATGCTCCTCAGAATACGCGGGGCATTTTAACAAAATATGTTCCACTGTTTCTACTAAGGCACAGTTGTTGTAACACTGACTGCTCGCTTGACCTAAACGGTACTGCAAGGCGGTCGTAAGTGCCGCGCTTAGACGACGTCGATGATAGAGCTTCCAGATGGCGATGAAGTCTGGCTGACAGTTTATATCTGAGTTGTGAGTCGACGGAGAGGAGAATTCGGTTATGATGTGTCGGCAAGCACCACACACAGTTTTTTTTTTCCTCGTCAGCACTCTTTTTACCTAGCTTGGACGCCTCAGACCTTGTGAAGTAAATAAACTTGTAATTCAGGTGTTGTTCTCCTCTGCGAGCGGCCTCATTTCCTTTTTCGTCAGCTGCCATTCTGTCACAAAGTTCATGCCTTCCCTGTCCAGCTTTGACCTTTGTTTCCCAGAAACATGTCGCGGAGCGGCGTCGACGACTTTTTCCCTCTACCCCGCGGGGGAACGGCATTCTCACCATAGCGCTGGAGGTGACCACTCAGAACTACTCACCCCCCCCCCCCCCCCCCCTCCTAACATTGTTGCCATACAGGTGGCAAGCGCTTGCACGTGTTGGGAACAGCAGAAGCGGATTGAATGCCCCGGCACTGTTCGCGGCCCCCAACGACTCCTCGTGGGATTAAGGCATTGTGCCGAATTCTTTCGATATTCCTTCATGTGTTCTTTTTTTTTTGGGAGCTGCATTCCTCTGTGCGTGGCTCCTGAAGAGTCTTTTTTTTCCCTGTGTTGTTTTTTTTTATTCTTTGTCATGCGAAGGGGGCGACGGGAACGCCGCGCGCTGGCAGTTGGTCTGGAGATTTCGGTGCGTGCGGTCGTGAGTGACGTCAGCCAGGGAAGTGGTCGGCAAGGAGCCTAGGCGGAGAACTGACGCGTAGAGCGCGGCGACGGTAGTCCCGAAGACGCGAGGTCCAATTTCGCCCGTATCCGCAAGCCCCATCAGCCCCGCGACCAGCAACCGCAGCCCGAAGTTCCCTGCGACCGGACCTTGCCACTCCGCAGCTAAGCCATCGTTTCTCACCACTCACTTCAACTCTTTTATCTTTGTATTTTTGCTTTCTGTGTTTCTTGTTGTAATCCTTTGTACTTTATTTCCGTCGCGTAACATTTTTGTATAGCAATCGCCCTTATGTTTCTTTCTTTGTGTTAATTGTTGTGTTAACGTGTTCAATTGGTGCTTGTGTTATTTGCGTCACGTCAGGGTACGGCGCTACCTTGTCGGGCATATTGTAATACTTGGTTGTTGTTTGCCTAATTAAATTAATTCGCTACGAAACTTGCCTACGCCTCATGCCGCCGGTCAACGACTAATCAGGCGTGGCCCCTATCGCCAGTCAGCAATCGAATCACAATCTTTCGCACGCGGGGTGGAGAAGTTTGTCGCTCCTCCCCCTCCGAACTTAAGGAGTGTGCAGTGGTGGGCAGGTTGGCCCGATTAATTGTAACTTCGGCGCCAACCAACACCACAGCCGCCCACGATATCTTGACACATTCGAGCTTGAATGCACTAAAATGTAATCGAGTGACCTGCGACAGTAGCCTGGGGGTGTAGGTAACTAATGTCAAAAGAAACACGCTGGTTGTTATTCTTCTTCAATACGTTGGACACAGATCGCAGCGCTGTTTTGGAGTCCGTGAAGGGAATGAAATGGCCAGGGCTTCGGCGCGAAGCAAATGAGAGATCTCTTTAATCCCATAGAGCTCTGCTGCCGTGGACGATGCCTTCTGCAGCAGGCGATGCAAGAACGTTTGGTCTCTCGAAGGCACAAAAATACCACACGAGGAATGCTCGTGTGAAGGCGAGCCATCTGTGAAGCTGTTGTGTGCAGAGTAATTCTCAGCGAAAAAAACCTCAGCTTGTGGCGTTTGTCTCTTCGTGTTTACATCTGTTAGGTGCTGGTTTATCTTGAGAGGCGAGTGTCCAGGGTAGAAAGATTGGAGGCAGGAATTTTTTTGGCTGAGCAATATTAGAGAGACCGAGCAGTTTCACAGCTCGACCAAAGCCAGAGTTTATGTGGGTTACGTGAACCCGCTGCAGGAAGTGCTTTATTTCTTTGAGCTCATGCCGGAGATGTGTTCGCGTAGTTTCCTGAGATGCAATGACTTTGAGCGGAAGGCACCCTACTTCTGCTACTGTTTCCGATGTCGATGAAACCTTTGTGAGGTCAAGACAGGTTCGGAGGCAATTTTTCCGCGCAGCCTCCTCTTACTTCTTGGCGATAGTCTGTGAAGAACTGGCAAGAAGTAACGGAAGATTGCTTCAACATAAACATTTTCAAAAAGAACTATGGAGCGGCAGTTGCGGCCACATGGTGTTCGTGCCATGAATGAAAGATGATGGGATGCTGACGCAATCCTCTCGCAAAGAATTTTAACCGGGCGCGTCCAACAGAGATTCCTGTCTAAAACAATGCCGAGGAACAGTGATGTCCGTCCACATTGGAGAAGTGGGTACCTAGTGTTTTTGTGTGTGTGTGTGTGTGTGTGTGTGTGTGTGTGTGTGTGTGTGTGTGTGTGTGTGTGTGTGTGTGTGTGTGTGTGTGTGTGTGTGTGTGTGTGTGTGTGTGTGTGTGTGTGTGTGTGTGTGTGTGTGTGTGTGTGTGTGTGTGTGTGTGTGTGTGTGTGTGTGTGTGTGTGTGTGTGTGTGTGTGTGTGTGTGTGTGTGTGTGTGTGTGTGTGTGTGTGTGTGTGTGTGTGTGTGTGTGTGTGTGTGTGTGTGTGTGTGTGTGTGTGTGTGTGTGTGTGTGTGTGTGTGTGTGTGTGTGTGTGTGTGTGTGTGTGTGTGTGTGTGTGTGTGTGTGTGTGTGTGTGTGTGTGTGTGTGTGTGTGTGTGTGTGTGTGTGTGTGTGTGTGTGTGTGTGTGTGTGTGTGTGTGTGTGTGTGTGTGTGTGTGTGTGTGTGTGTGTGTGTGTGTGTGTGTGTGTGTGTGTGTGTGTGTGTGTGTGTGTGTGTGTGTGTGTGTGTGTGTGTGTGTGTGTGTGTGTGTGTGTGTGTGTGTGTGTGTGTGTGTGTGTGTGTGTGTGTGTGTGTGTGTGTGTGTGTGTGTGTGTGTGTGTGTGTGTGTGTGTGTGTGTGTGTGTGTGTGTGTGTGTGTGTGTGTGTGTGTGTGTGTGTGTGTGTGTGTGTGTGTGTGTGTGTGTGTGTGTGTGTGTGTGTGTGTGTGTGTGTGTGTGTGTGTGTGTGTGTGTGTGTGTGTGTGTGTGTGTGTGTGTGTGTGTGTGTGTGTGTGTGTGTGTGTGTGTGTGTGTGTGTGTGTGTGTGTGTGTGTGTGTGTGTGTGTGTGTGTGTGTGTGTGTGTGTGTGTGTGTGTGTGTGTGTGTGTGTGTGTGTGTGTGTGTGTGTGTGTGTGTGTGTGTGTGTGAAAGTCATGACAACGGCTTTTTCTTGCGAGAGTTGGAGACCCCAGGGAGGCATATACAAGGAGATGTTCAATAAATGTGACAGCCTGGCAGATGATCTGAAGCAGAAAATTGGGTCGTAAGCAACGTCTGTACTCCTATTTTTTTTTTCCAATTGGCCTTTTCTACCAAATTATTTTTGGTCGCTTGGGCTCTGTCCATTTTATTTTGATTGATTTAAGCCTGTTGATGCTCCGCAGGTACAGGCTCTTTCTCATGCCGCTTTATTCTTGCTCTTACTTTTCCGATTTTAGCCTGGAATAAGACACCGATCTGGGAGGGGGGGGGGGGGGGGGGTAGGCGTATACATGAAGATGTTCAATAAAGCTGAAAGCCTGGTAGATGTTGTGAAGCAGAAAATTGTGCTGTGAGCAACTACTGTACCTTATTACAAGTGTAAGCACCTCAGTATCATAGTTAGGCGGTACTCTACAGTGACCCTCGGGTTCATACATCTCATTAATTTCACAATATGTTACTTTAGAATGTTTTTCATCCCTGCTCACAGTGTGCATCATGATTCAAAAGAAAACAAAAAGCGGCACTATATCTGCTATGTTCTTCTGAGAGCGCGAGGTGACTGAACCCTGTTCAAAGGCGCCACTTTTCAGCCAAGTCTCGTCGCTTCATGCCAATGTACCATCGGTATAACGATAGACGACGGTCCTCGCTATCGTAGGTTGCGTCACGAGGAACTTCGCTTCATGAGGTTACTGCTTGAGTACGCCCTCCCCCGCATACTCTTACGTTGTTCTATGTGCGGGGGGTCAGGGTTTCTCAAAGTATTCTTAAACCTGGGTACTTGGCCTCCCCGCCAAATTCATCAATTTAGATTTTAGCGTTACATTCTTAAACCTCTCCACTCCAATCAGGAAAACGTCGTGCTTGCCAGTAAAGGGTTACCGGTTATACGTTTACGTTCAAAAAATAAAGCGTTCGCTTTCTTATTCCATCTAAGTGCCAAAGCATTTGTGCTTAGTCGAAAATTGGAAGAGTGCTTGATAGGAATAATGTGCAGGTGAATTCGGGCCATCACCAACTCTCCAGTGCCATGTGGGCTTTTTCTTGATAATATTTACCTGAGCAGCATATTGCCATAAACGTCACCTAACATTTCCTTTTTTTTCTACTTTGCAGTCGCCAGCACTACTGTGGCCCTGTTGCTGTTCGCCAGACCATGCTGCGCACGTGAGAAAGATCCCATTCGCTTCTGTCTTTTTCAATGCACATGAGCACGGCCAGCGTCTTGACCAGATACTTTTTCAAGAAAGATATCGGCGTCATCGCCGTCAGGTTAATTACAGCTACTGGATGACTACGGCCTCTACCACTGATTCCTAATGAACACTGTCCTCAGCCAATTGCGGCCGCCTTATCCTCGCAAACATGTTTATTTCAACCGCCAACTTGACTGTCTC
This sequence comes from Amblyomma americanum, assembly GCF_052857255.1. Lineage (NCBI taxonomy): Eukaryota > Metazoa > Arthropoda > Arachnida > Ixodida > Ixodidae > Amblyomma > Amblyomma americanum. The sequence continues at coordinate 123,779,350 of NC_135503.1, forward strand.
TGCCCCCTTTTTTAATCCGCTTGTTAAATCAAGGGAACACCGGGTAGCTGCTGTCTGCATCACAAGCGCAGCCCATCTCCGTTTCGTCTCCTTCATTTCCACTAAGATATATTTGGGCTATTGTTCCCTTAACCGTTCTAAATTCTTCTTACCTCTTAACGTACTCCTGTTATTCTCCTTTCAACAGCTCGCTGGCGTCAGTTTTAATTTCACGCTAGTTCTGTGTCCTCCAAGTTTTTGCCGAGTACTTGAGCAATGCAAAGATGCAACAAACACGTACATTTCTTTTTAGGAATACCACAGAGTTGTCCTTCTTGACCTGCGCGCACCTGTCTGACGCTCTACATCCAATTCTCATTTCCTTAGTCATTTCACTCCTACAGTCCGCTTCTGCGATCACTACCTGGCAAGATTGTCATATTCCTTTACCATTGCAGTCAGACTCGCATCACCCTCCGGCTGCTGACGATACTCCTTCATCGCGAAGCGCTAGTCGATAACAAAGAAGTTGGCGCCAGGTGTGCTAGCGCCAGCGCCGGCAAAGGAAAAGTTGGAGGCGTAACACTCTCGGGGTGGCTTCAACCAGCTACCCTCCTGCTCTGATTTGTGCGTCTCACTGCTTACCCCAACCTTTTTTCCCCTCCCATAACTGTCGAACACTGCATGCCTTTTGTTCAGCATCATTTGTGGGGGCACGTGGGTTTAATCTAATGAGTGTCACGCCCGGGTATACACGGGCGAGGGCCTGTGCACAGCACTTTCAGAGGCCGAGTGTACTCGAGTTTTCTTTACCTTACAGCTCCCGAGTTTGCTTGCGTTCAAAGAAAGATATTCGAGCGGTCAGGACAACAAATGGGCATTTGTTAAATCTCAAGTTTACACTTTCTTTCATAGACGAAGCTCAGGCGCCGTGTTTTTATTTGCTCTGGTCACCCGCGGGATCCGCGTTTTGAGCCTCCTTCGTTCCGATGTCACGCAACATGTGTCCTAACTGCGGACACATGTGTCCGATTGTGTGCAGCCTCACATAGAGCCATCGTACCGACTTTACCTCGTGTCCCGGATGACAAGAATTGCAGACGCTATAAAACGTGAGAAGCCGATCCCCAGTACCACAAATGGGGCTCTAAATTGCAGGCCCTTGTGGGCCCGACAAGGGCTGTCGACAGGGGCCGACGTAGGTTATGTGCGGGATATGCAACTGGGAATCAGGCGGGGCCCACAAGGGCAGCCCAAGGGGCTTGCTACTTAGCACGGGCATGGGACCCCTGTGGTCTGCATGCATAAAAGCGATAAGGGGGCTTTCGTCTGACCCTTGTGGGACCAGATGGGCAATGATGATCTTCTCAGAGGGCACCTGCAGGAGGCTAAGGTGCAGTGCAGCGGGGACCCACACGGGCTACACCATGCCAGGCCCACAGGCAAAACCGTCCATTTTCGAATCTTAACCGGTTTTGCTTGGGACTATCGCTCCAACCACCCACCCCATTTCTTCTTCTCGCTTAGAGAGGCTGATTGATACGCGTCGCAGACATTCTTCGCGCGATTAGAGCCACCTCGGTGCGCGGCGTCTTTTGCCCATCGGACCAAAAGCAAGAGCTCTGAAGCAGGCCGGGAGAGGTCTGCTAGACCGTCACAGCTATTACACGGCAGTATAAGGAGCTCGTTCTGTTGAAATCTCGGCGTCGTCCATCGTCAGTCGCAAAAAAATCCCACGATTTCTGTAATCAGAAAATATAAAAAGAAAAAGCGCGCATTTTGTTCCAACCCAGCGCAATGCGTGCCAGGTGGGCACGCAACACAATGCCACAAAGGCTTTTTTTTTGCTCTTAATTGTCAATAGTGCATGAAGGGTCGTTAATTCAGATGTGTTTCAGGGGCACCCACTAAACGCGTTGCGGGGTGTATGACTAATACCCCTGCCACACGGCAAACTTAATGTCATTCCCATCGAATGACATTCGACACTAATGCCAGTAATCTGCTGCTACACGGAAACATTTAATGTCATTCCCATTGAATGACATTCGCCATTGAATGAGTTTGGGGAACTCATTCGCATTCGATCTCGAACCGAATGTGTACTCTGGACATCAGATACGCAACAGAAACAAGCGACGCAAAAAAATAGCATGCGCACTGCCAAAGTTAGGAATTGTATTTATTTAGTTCTGCTAAAGAAATATTAATTTTGGTGCGAACCTCTTGACACTAGAAGCTGTCGTGGATAGCTGTTACTCTCGGTCCCAGCAGCAGCCAATGGCAGCGGCCGACCGTGAAGCAGGGCCTTTGCCGCGACCGTCGATCATTTTGGGTTGCGTGTTTCTTGCTGGTTGGCGTTCCATGTTCGCTTAGCTCGCAGGTACTTAAAGATGTAACTGAGCACTTCACCTTTTCGAAGTCGTTTCCACGTTCCGCGCGCCGCCGCGTCAGCCATTTTGTTTGTTTACATTTATCGGATTTGTGGTTGACTTTGTGCTTGGCTGGGCTTATTATGGCTAAAGTGCTGGAGAATTGCCGGAAATAATATTTTAAGCTTATATTATTGTACAGATATGTTCTCACCCGCTTTAGAAACACCACACAACAATTTCAAACATCTTTTATGCGCGCTGATGTCTTTCAACTGTACCATTTTTTTTCACAGATCGTCACTGCTATCATTTTCGAATGACATTATTTTTTACCGTGTAGCACCGAAGGAGACCAAATGACATTCGATGCATCGAATGACATTCGGTTAGAATGACATTAAATTTTCCGTGTGGCAGGGGTATTAGCAACGTGTATTAGGGATGTGATCTCGCCTTAAATGAAAGACAAGTATACTGTTAATGATAATCAGTCCTGAGAATTGGCACGGAATGAAAAGGCGGTGTTATGGTGCTACATTGCACTGAAACAATTGGTGTGTATGTGAGTGAAGTGGCGTGGCATGTCGTGCGCTGCAACCTAGATAGTGATTGATGATTGGCGTTCGATAACTGCGATTGCAATCCACAATCGTGATTGGTGATATCCTTGTGGATTGCTAATCGCTGAGAAATGAGAAAGAAAAGAGGAAAAGGAGGACAAGGCGCTACCGAGAATCTCGCGTAGAGGAAGTTGAACGTCACGTGACCTAAAAACAAATAGTGGCGCACAGAAGACAGAACGAGAAGACAAGGACAAGCCAGGCGTCACGTGATGCCTAGTATTGCCTAGTAATGATCAGTATTGTGAATTTAGCTCACCTCTTTGTTATTTGAATCAATGATGATTGGGAAATCTGCATCGTAACATTGTTCCGCCACTGGTGTGCAACGAGAGTTCTGCTACTTTTTCTGGAATGATTCCAATGCTTGCCTGGTCATCGTCCTTTATTTGCAGCATCTATGCTTGCAAGATATTTGTTCAGGGCCTTGCGCCGCTCATGGCGCTTTTCGCTGATTGCTCTCGCACGTACACACCACATGTCTCTGTAAAAAAATAATGCAAACCATAAAACGAATTCCAGTCATGTTACCGTGAAGGACAAGAATATCTGATATGCAAGTGAAAGAAAATTTTGCGATATTTCGTCCTTCTGGGACGCTGAGACCGCCTCTATTGTGTACAATCAACAAATGGCCGCCGCTGTGGCTCAGGTATTATGCCGCTCGGCTGCTGACCCGAAAGACGGGTGTTGGATCCCGGCGCGCAGGTCGAATTTCGATGGAGGCGATTTTCTAGAGGCCCGTGTTCTGTGCGATGTCAGTGCACGCTAAGGATCCCCAGGTGACCGAAACTTCTGGAGCCCTCCACTACGACGTCCCTCACAGCCTGAGTCGTTTAGGGTCGTCAAACCCGCATAAGCCAAACCAGACCAATCTACAAATGGCTGGTTAAGAAAAGATTAACTGTTCGAAAGATTCCGTTGACGCCGAGCGTACAACCGAGGTGAAGCCAGTAGTCAGAGTTATTTCAGATACGTATACTTACGCCCCAGCACCGTGACGTCGGCGTCATAAAATCCTTCTTCACTATCATGGCCGTCACCGCTCAAACGTCTTGGAGCGCAGTCCTTCATCACTGACGCAAGGATGATAGGATTCCACTATCCTTGCACTAAACGTACGCGTAGGATGGCGTTGCCATAATCGATCCTGGATTGATCAAGGAAGCACGAAGGAATTCGCACAACACCCTATGAGACGAAGTCAGCGCGGAAGAGCGAGTTTCAGCGCGTGTTTTCGTGGCTCCGTTCGTCGCCTCACACTCAACGCAACCACAGGAGAGAGAAAAACCTGTCCCGAAGCAACGTGGCAAAAGCGGGGGAGTACTTCTGCACATCATCGCGCAATGACGGGACGCAGTGAACAAGTAGTAGAATCACACCCTCCTCGCAACTTCGGGGAAGCTTCGCGTGGTAGTGTGGGCGGGAGAGCAGATTAAATTGTTCAGTAGTGAGCTGTAGAGTGAGCACCTCTTCGCCATTGGGTGAGAGAAGACGGACACGGAGGAGCCCTCGCGAAGGAACAAATGTCAAGAGAAAAAGTGGGGATAAGCAGGTTTCTTGCTGCTAACGAACCCACGAAAAGGAGAGAAGGGTGGAAGAAAAAAGCTTGAAAAACAATTTGCGCAAAGACCTACCACTCTTGTGATGTTTCTGGGGTGTTTTTTGTTTTTCTTTTGCTTTCGCGAGTGCTGTCTTCCCAAGCCCGAAGCGTCCCCTTCAGAGAATTACTCCTTTATAAAACTCTAATACGGCCCAAGCTCAAGTACGCCGCGCCAATTTGGAGTGCAGATCAAACAAGCCTAACACTGGCATTGGAAATGGTTCAGAATAATTCTACTCACTTCGTTCTTTTAACTACACTAGAAAAGCAAGTATCAGTGCCGTGAAATCTAGCCTTAACTTATCATCCTTGTCATCATAGCAAATTTTTCGTCTGTGCCTTTTTCACAAATTATTCTATCACCCGCAGTTTCGTACCGAACTTATCTCACCACCTGAGCATGTATCGCCAAGACTAGACCACATTAATAAGATTGGCATCCCTTTCTGCAGAACAAATCTATTTTTGAGTCATACGTACCACTTGCATCGAATGAGTGGAGTCACATTCCTTCTTCGACGGCTGCCATCACCGATCATAAACTATTCAAGAACGCTCTCGCTAACATTGTATAACTAGGATGCATTTTATGTTGTGTTATCGTTATTTTCTCCTGGTCGCCTCAGCTAACAATTTATATGTAGGATTCATGTTTGTACCTTGTCTCTTTCATTAACTCCAGTTTGTTAAACTGATTTCACTTTTTTAGCCACTCCCCACTATAATGCTGTAGTTGCCCTAAGGCCATAATAAATAAATAAATAATTAAATAAATAAAAGCTGCCGGCACCGTTGAATTAGCCTGTGATTGTTGGTTGAGAGCAAGGTTCCGGGCAATTTGGGATTCGCATTTATAACATATACGGTGAAGGGCGGGCTGTTTCCGAGGGTGAGTGTTATCTTTTCTTGGACACATTGCGTTATCAACGGGAGATCAGTTTGTGAACAAGAAGCGGTAAGAATGCTTGCGCGAAAGCCAAGCATTTGCTCTGTCTTCATCGACGCATCGCCACAGATGGCAGCTGGCGGACGTTAAGAAAGCTGCTGCAATAAACCAGGACATTAAAAAGCTTCTGCAGCCTCTGGCGTAGTCGCCATAGGCATGCTATGTTCATCAACTACTCATGAAGGCCATGAGCTAGAAGTTGCATGGAGACGACGAAAGCTCTTTTAGTGCTGGCTTAAGTGAAGTGCATTAAAAAAAGCCAGAAACCTGATGCTGGCAGTTTTCTACGCGGCGACCATCGAACACCATTAAAAATGCATTGCGATATGCGCAAAAGAAGCATGAACAAATTCCAGGTAAAGAAGCCAGTTTCATTGCTATTATGACCTTACAACAGCAGCTCTTCACAAGAGTGCAGCATGTAACGTTTTGCTAATTGTGCTCGCGGAGCCCTTTTACACCAGATGTAGGATATTTAAGAAGGCTAAATGTCATAACATCTACTCTAATGTATAAGGGAAGCTAATGTAGAGGTGACTGTTGATAGGTGTCATTTCTGCATTGTGAAGCCCCGAGTAATCTGCGCAGGCGTTACGAAGGCTGCAGGCGGAAATTTACTACCTGTTTTGGCCACACACAGCCTCCTTGGCTTTGACGTGGTGCTGCACGGGAAGCCCCTATTGCGGTTGGCGGCAATTCACCCTTATGTAGCCCGCGTCCTTAATGCTCACGCTGAATGTTCCGCGACTGCGCAGCCCACGCTTATTATGCCTTTTCTACCAGATATGTAGGATACAAGCTGGGAAGATGTGGGAATGGAAAATGAGCCCGTGTCCAGCCATGTACTTTCTACGCAGGACCCCTTAGGCTACAAGCGGGAATACTGGTTTTAGCCCACACAGCCTCCGTCAAGATTCTGCATGGGCAGCCTCTATTGGGGGCGCCCGCACTTCGCCATCGTAAACCCCATCTTTTATGTACACGAACTCCGAGCAGTTCCATGTTCAATGGTAGGACTGCTTTGGGAACTTCACGTCCTCGAGCTGAAAGAATCACCAAAGCAAGCAGTTTTCGATACGCTGATGAAGTTCATCAATCAGTTAAAAATTAGCGAGAATAAAACAAACGTAGTAGCTTTTCTGTCAAGCGCAAACAAGTTTATTTATGGTAGAATATAGGATTTAGGTCAGCATTGATTGATGTGATAGATTGTGTTAAAATGCCAGTGGTATATTAAATCAACGCTACAATGGGATGATCGCATAAGCAGTATAATAAACAAAGTCCAATGAAAAGAATTCCAGATCGCAACCGTTAAGTTCTCCTGAACAATAGTTAAAGTAATGGTTAAAGTGACTGTACCTCTTGACTCATACCCAACAATTCTGGACAAAGGCATATTTGAACGAGAGTTTATGAGCTCAATACTTCAGTATATTGTAATATTTCACTATAACAATCAATATATCCACAGATATCCCGTCGGCGGGCTTGCATTATTTGCAATTAACGTATTTGCTATGACCAAAAGTGTTCCGAATTGGCTTCTAATGGCAATCTTAACTGCTCGATGCGAGAAATGGAAACAGTACAAAATAAAGCGTTTTTGACTTACCAGAGCAATGGACCATTATCTGCAATTTTTTCATACCCTCCGTTTTTATGGAGGCAAAACGCTAAGGCGCCCGTGTGCTGTGCGATGTCAGTGCACGTTAAAGATCCCCACGTGGTCGAAATTATTCCAGAGCCCTCCACTACGGCACCTCTTTCTTTCTTCCTTCTTTCACTCCCTCCTTTATACCTTCTCTTACGGCGCGGTTCAGGTGCCCAACGATATATGAGACAGATACTGCGCCATTTCTTCCCCCCCCCCCCCCAAAAAAAAACATTTATAAAACAAATTACAGTTTTCTAATACTCAAAATTTCTGTACAAGAATGTTCGGCATGCATAATAAGAGTGCTGCTTCAAATTTTAATTCTTTATGATCCGAGTCGCCAGCTCACCGACGCGGCCTTTGATGTAATTTTGTTACCTACTTTGAGGCCCTGGAATCACGACTGCCTAAGGATGCGCCAGAATAGCGAGGGCTATGGCCACTTCTTCAGAACTCCCCAAGTGTCTGGATTTGTTCGAAGGACAGCTCAGTAGTCTGCCTCTTGGATCGGTACCTAATTTTAGCAATAATGCCGTCCACTGACCTGGCAGCCTCGGTCTATAGTATTTAGGGTGACGTATTACATTTCTTTCCAATGCAGCTCGCTCTTGGTTTTCTTCAGCTGGTATTGTAATGAGAATGCAGATTTTTTTAAGATGAGTTTAACACAAAGCTTCTTTCAGGTTTTTAGTTGCATATCGGCTCAGTCCATCCTACCAGGGAGGTTTATTTTCCAAATCTCGTGAAGATTTCTTCCAGTAGTAGTGGATGAGAGTCTTAACAGTTGGCTGCTTCTGTGTGCCGCTGTTAGCTCTTTTACCGTGTTGTGATTACCGATTCTCATAACCCGGTCGATTGAGGTGTAAATACGAAGTTCCAAGCCTTGTTTCGTTTTTTCTCATGATTGTGTCCAGCCTCTCGAAATCCCCACTTTTCTGAGAGCGATGCAGCGTCAGGTGCATGCTTCTAGATAGAACGAAGCCTTGGACTTGTTTTTAAGTTTCGACTCTTTTATTCCGTATTTTCAGTTCGTAGCGGGAATATTCTCCTAGCGACATGTCAGACTGCTTTCTTTAGCTTTAATATCATAAAGCCATTCCTTTGTTCGCATGTATTCTCAGGTCGAAAAGTTGTGTCGTTTTGCACCATTGTTAACGGATATTCTCCTACCGATAGTTTAACCCGTGCCCTTACAAATTCTTGGGTCTAATGTGCAGAAATTTTTATCTATTGGAAAAAGAAATTTCTCGACCGACACCAACGTTGTACAGGCAGCGGCGGTTATCGGCGGAGCTGCTACCGTCAAAAGCGATTGCTGGCGTCTATGATATAACCAGTACTGTTTTATTGATGGTATTTTTAAAAACACCTTAGTGCTGTCAACTAATTGTTTATTATACCGATGCAAGTTGCATAACGTCACTCTCATTACTGCATTTGAAACCTTCCTAGACGACGCGGCATACTTCATGTCCATACAGTCGCACAGAGCCACGGTACCGACTTTACTTCGCGTCTCTGATGCCAAAGATTGCACACGCTATTGACTTTGAGAAAGCGGTACTACCTAATGGACAAATATTATATTATAAACTACACTCTAGTGTTTCTCAGTGCCAGAGGCAGTGTTTATTTGAAAAGGAGCTTTCAATTACCGCAAGAACGGTAGTCGGTAAAGTCAGTAGAAAACCTTCATTTTTAGAGCCTTCGTTCTCCTTTAAGTGAGAAGCTGAATAATGGCATACATAGATTGTGCCCTGTTTAAGCGGCACGTTTGAAATAGATATCATTGTGCACACATAAATGGATTCACTTCTCGCAGAAAACAAATACTGTATGGTGTCGCAGAGGGTAGTATTCTAGGTCCCGTTTTATTTGATCTGTACAATACTGACATCGTAAACATTTGCTTAGAAAATAAGCCTGTTACATTTGCCATGATAGGAGTGTCCTGCTATATTTATGGTCTCAGTCTGAATCACCAAGCGAAACGTTTCCGGCACAAATTACACTCATGAACTTTCAATATCCGTTAAAATTAACACGATTAAAACAAATGTATTCGTTTATCGGTCAAAACCAAACAGGTTGAGTACAGTAGAACATAGGATTTAAATTTACATTGATTGATGAGGTAGACTGCGTTAAGGTACAAGTGGTATAGTTTAACTGAATGTTACAATAGAATGATCGCATAAAGTGTCAAATAAAGTAATTTGAATAAAAGAAATTCTAGATCGCAACGTTAAGTTCTCCTGAAAAGAATTAAGATAATGGTCTAGAATAGTCCCTTTGCTCTCTACGCAAACTACTCACATTGTGTATGGGGGACAAGAGGTACAAATCTACTGAAGCTCAAAAAGCCACAGTAAAAATAGTATGAGCAATCCAAGATATACAATGCGCACTGCCTCTCTTGGAAAGAACCGCGCAAAAAGACCACTCCATAGCAATATGCTGTACCATCTAACCGAAACGTCGGTGTTAGACGCCACCTACTTCACAGAATTTTTCTCCACTCGATGCGCTAAATGTGTAAAGTTCATACGAGTACGCATTATATCGAAACAGCAGAGCGAGGCCCCAGCAACTCCATCCATTGCACCCACATTCCAGAACGGTGGTAGGCTTCCACATGCATCAAAGCGTATGGAGAGGAAATGGTTCGGAATAATATTCCACATTCATTGGAAGGTGCAGAAAAGCAAGGTTTATATATTCTTCATGCTGCTCTTCTCTATATACAAATTACTTGCTCCTTAGTCCGCCATCTGTGTGTATGCTCAAACATTTTCTTCATGATCAATTGAATACGGTACATGGCATGACATATTATGTTTTACTCTTGAGGAACGTCAAATAGTATATTTACACATGCTGTGTGTCGACGGCGAAGCGGAGGCGAAGAGGAGCGTGGAGGTAGAAGATGAGAGGCCTGGCTGTGCTGACCTCTCTGTCCCCGTCAGAGAACGTTGTAGCTAGATGCATCTGCACGTGCTTAGTGCGTGCTGAGTACGCAACATTATTAAATATGATATACAACAGTGTCTTAATACGCTTGTTGCTCTTTGCTGGATAATATTATGATCGTTATTTTGTTTTCTGTTATTCCAACAACTGTAGTCTCTTTTTTTGGTCTTGATTCTGCCGTGTATGCTATTGCAGGGCTGAGGACATGCCAAGCCACAAATGCACGTCTTTTTACTCGGCATGCTTTTATTAGTTTTAGCAAATACGATACATACGTATATGTTAATCGGAGAAAACAAAGATGTACTCTGTGATCACGTGAGCCGAGGTCATTCCGGCAAATTATCGTTAAAAGCTTTTGCAAAGAGGGCTAGAATAGCGATTAAAAATGGCCTTCATCTTTTACTCTCTCCCTAATTGGTATTAAGAAAAGGGCGGTTGTCAAGAGCCTCCGTATATCGTCGATGAAGCCAAGTCCATACAGAGAGTGTTGCTCTGGCTATTTGATTTTGCAAATTTAACTTTGATTCTAATTGAAACGCTCAACTTTCTGAAAGTTACATTCAAAGATTATTTTATTTTAAAAAGAAGAACGAATTTCAATATCTCATTACGAAATGTCTATAATTTAAAACTTCAGTTCAATGTGACATTATAACCCAACTTTATATTACAAATACAAACTTTGAACTACTTAAATTTCAAGTTGTAAATTTAAAACAGAAAGAAATTTGAATGCTAGGTTTATTTTTGAAGATATAAAGAATAGTATTTTATTCAAATTTCAATTGTATCAAGACAGCTTTTCAATTCCGCGAACAATGCTTATAATAAAATTGAGAATGCTGAAATCTGTGCTAACGAAAATATTATCCGAGTAGGAAAACCTCTTTTTTCAAATAGTATACATGAAACAGGAGTCATCTGTGGACACAGCTGGATATGGTAATGAGCCTATGCGGGAACGATTTTTATTAGGCAAAATTCTTTATGCTTAAAAGCGCACATCAACAAATTTCGATCGCAGATGATATTTCGTTCTTGGCCTCACGGCGATATCTCCCAGGAAGTCTTGCCCGCATTGCGTTGAGTAGAACATAAGCGAAAACAATTTTGAATGTTCGATGCGCCGCTCGGCATTTCCACCCGAGTCGAGTGACGTCGAAGAGCACTTGGCCCAATTATTGTGACGTCATCGAACATACTGGCGGCTTACAGGAACTATTAGCACTTGGCTGAGACGCTGACGTCAGCATGAATGCTTCAGTTCAGATTAGCCGGTCGACCACAGCGGCATAGCGCACGTCAGCGCTGGCTCTGAACGACACCGAATGCGCTTTTAGATAATAATTATTTACGCTGTGCTGCCGTCTTTCGAGCTCATTTTCATATTTACGGGGCCTCGCATTTAAAGAAGAAAAAAGTAAGGAAAAAGGCTGCCCAAGTAGCTTTTTTGTCTCTGCTATTTAAAGATGGCTTACAGAATTCTGCAAGTTGTTAATCTATCGCGCCGAATGTTTTAACGTGACAGCGTTAAGGAGCTCGTGTGGCAGAAAATCCGACCACGTCGTCGTTGACTGTGAAGAAAAAATCCGCGAAAAATCTTTAGAGCAGCAACCAAGGAGGTAGGAAGGCCACCTAGATCACACAACCTCGTGGCGTCATCCCAACCTGCCCACCGGGTTGTGAGGAAACTACACACCGTTGCAGGTGGCAGTTATTTTAATGACTGATCGCTCGAAGTTATTCTGCGAGAGCAACCTTAGTCGCACAAGCGCCACCGCTGGGAGCACCTGCGATTGCAGGGCAGTGGCGCATCGCTTTACCGCTGCACCCATCCGCCGGGAGTGGTATGCCGACTCCTACGGATTTATAAATGTTACGTAGAGAGTGACTAATCCTCCATATATGGGCATTCAACCCCAGCGGCACAATTTATATCCGTCCTTGAATGCAATAATTTTCGCAATGTAATTACATCGCCAACGCGTATCACTGCATCTACATCTTCACCGCTGGACATGTTCCTTACGAATGCGTCGTCAGAAGTCATACTATCGGGAGCATTATGTGCGGACATAAGCGACCACATGCCTATAGTTTTGTTTATAAAGCACAGCAGCGTTCGTAGGCCCAAAGAAGCAGATGTAATCGCATATCCTGATATCTCGCCCGCCACATTAGAAAGTTTTATGGATCGGTGTTGCATTTACCAATTACTATGCTTTCCGGATGGGGATGGCCGACAGCCCTGCCTGTGAGAGCTGTGGTTGTGAGGAGACCATAGCTCATCTTCTCGGTGAGAGCCCTGCATTTGCGAGTGCAAGATATACACTGTGTTGTGCCCTAGACCGCCTCGATCCTCGCCCATTAACAGAGCAAAAGATCCTCGGTCCATGGCCACAGCAGTCGACTGCCCTCAAGGCATACAAGGCACTCTTTGCCTACTTGAGAGCGACTGGATTGAGTGACAAATTGTGACAGCGTTGTGCGTGTGTGTGTGTGTTATGCCTTTCTTCCCTTCTCTCTTCCTCCTTTTAGTCCCCTAATCCCTCTTCCCCAGTGCAGGGTAGCCAACCGGAACCCCTTTCTGGTTAACATCCCTGCCTTTCCCTCCTCCTCTTTATCTATCTATCTATTTTTCAGACAGAAACTGTTCCGGATTGATTGGAGCGATATCTTTCAGCTCACAGACGCTGATGAGTCGTATAACAAATTCCTGAGCATTTTTCGGAAACTTTACTTTGAATCCTTTCCGTTAAAGATACACCATCAAACAAAACGAGCACGCAGGCCATGGATCACAAAATACCTTCTTAAGCAAATTAAAAAGAAAAATAAACTTTATCAATGCTTTATCCAATCTAGAAACATCAGTATATGAATAGAATATAAAGCTTTTCGAAATAAAGTAAATAAAGAAAAGAAAAAAGCAAAAAATGACTATTGCCATCGTGTATTTGATGAAACCTGTCTACGAAGAAGCGATATCTTGTGGATAAGGATAAACAGTGTGTTAAACAGGAAAGATAAGTGCAGCCACATTGAAAGCCTGACAATAAACCATACGCTTCTCAAAGAGAAAGAGCTCGCAAACCACTTTAATAGCTTTTTTACTGATATATTAGTCGGCAGTAACGATTATGATGCCCCTACAATTATCCAAATGAATTTAAATACATTATTCTTGCAACCCACTTGTACCTCAGAAGTAAAAACGCTTATCCAGAGCCTCAAAAACAGCCGCAGTAAAGATGTAGATGGCATCGAAATCAGACCAGTCAAACATGTAGTGGATCTGATTGCACCTGTATTAGCTCATATTTTCAACACTGCATTGTCAACAGGCGTTTTTCTCCAGAGCACGAAGGTCGCTAAAGTGACAATTATACATAAAGGAGGTGATAGGAACAATATGAGTAATTATCGTCCAGTCTCTATACTGCCAATTTTTTCTAAAGGCCTTGAAAAGGTAAGTAAGGTCCGAGTGGATAGTTTCTCTCGCAAATATAATTTAATAACAGATAGTCAGCATGGTTTCAGACAAAATCGCTCTACAGAAACCGCCTTACTAATTCAGAAAGACATAATACTAGATAACTTTGAAAAAAAATTAATGACGCTTGGTATTTACCTAGACTTCAGTAAAGCTTTTGACCGCGTTAACCACGACTTATTGCTCACCAAATTAGAAAGATATGGTATCCGAGGACTATCGCTCCAGCTTCTAAAATCCTACCTTCACTCACGAACCCAATTTTTAGAAATTAACGAACACAAATCAAGCCCTCGACAAATAAAAACTGGCGTTCCACAAGGCAGTATCCTAAGTGCCATATTGTTTTTGTACTACGTAAATGATGTTCAAACAATCCCCAGATGTCAATTTGTAATCTACGCCGATGACTGTACTGTGTATGTTGCAGGCCGAGATTTATCATGTATGCTTCGCGAAGCAAGCTCCGTTTCCAGTACGCTTCAAGAATGGTCGCAAACAAACAACCTGCTTATCAACGAGGCAAAAACAAAATGCGTCCTTTTCAGGGCTCGAGGGACTTGCGTCAAGATGACAAATACTATCAGATTAGGACCATTTAGTATATCGTGCGATAAAAGTAAAAACACTTGGCGCGACTTTCTCAGATGACATGTCTTCGAACGAACATGTCAAGATTCTTTGCGGGAAAGTGCAAAAAGCTACCGGTATTTTAAATAGGTGCCGTCATTCGTTTCCAACTGGCGTAAAAAAACTTCTTTATAATTCATTAATCCATTCGCAGCTTCATTATTGCTCACTGATTTGGGGAAACACGACTTTAAAGAATATACAGAGTTTAATCCTATCGAAGAAGAAAGCAATACGAGCAATTGAGAATGTTCCTTACTTGGAACACACTCAACCACTTTTCCTCAAAAACAATATATTAAAAGCTACTGACATATATAGCTTCAAGTTAATTAGATGCTACAAGCGAGCAATTAAGGGGAAACTTGAGACATTCCTAACACAGGCAAACTTAGAGAGCACAAACAGCGTCTATCTCTATCGCCATCAGGTACCCTGGAACATTCCTTTTTCGTGTACATGCTATGGCCAACAAAGAATTGCGCACACGCTGCCAAGCATTTTTAACCGCTTCCACTCGGAAGGCATGGATGTGGAAAGGCTTAAAAACAACCGCATTTCACTGATATTATCATGTCATGGTGAACATTTGTGATCTCAAGAGAAATAATCAATGTGGATAAGTTTTTCATTTCATTGAAATTATTAGTGTTCTCGCATTAGACAACAGCGTTCAGTATGCATGTCTCTCTTCCATGTATATCTGTCCGAATCTTTCATTTTTTATACTTCTTTTTTTTTCCTGTAAAAAAAGGGAAAAAAATTATTGACTTTTGCCTGGTGCCTTTGTAAACTTCTAGGCTTTGAAACCTGTAATCTTGTATGCAGTATTTATTCTTTTTTTTCTCTAATCTTGTAACGGGATATATGCAAGCTTTACTGTTGCCTTTGCCCTTGGGCGATGGAGCGCTGTCAAGCTGTGTTAAAACAGCTTTTTCTCCACCCTCCATTTTCCCTTTTTGTGTAGAATAAATAAATGTTCAAATTCAAATTCAAGCTATCGCGTCATGCCATTAAGGCGGAGCTCATGTTTCCCCTCAATTTATACTCAGCAGTGGGCTAGTCTAATCAGTTTTAGCATGACTTTTCTTGTGTGTAAACCGCAGCGGTGGCCAAGTGGTTGACGATTCGCCTCGCATGCGGGAGGTGCGGGGTTCGATCCCCAGCGCCGCAGGGGACCCACCGGTGATGCAGTGGGTACAAGCTTCCCCTGGTGTTTTGGTCGGCTTCTTTCGAGTGAAATACATGGGAAATGGGTCTTTGACCCCACCTTGAGAAATGAAAAATACCTTGTGCCATGGCGCTGTTTGGCCGTAAGCGTCTTTGCGCCATGAAAATGCATATTCACCATTTTTCTTGTGTATTACTACAGTCGCCAGTTACTTTAAAGACTGGGCTCGCGCAATGACTGTAAACCTATTTGCGTTTGTTGTAAATCCACCTGCATTCTCCTAACCCAGATTGAGTGTATACTAATGCTGGTTGCATTCTACGCCGGCATGCTGCGCACCAGCTAAACTCCCCTTCCCGTTTGCTGAGTTTACTTACACAATGCGGGCGTAAAATTCAATAAAAAAGTAAAAAAAAGGAGCGACGTATTTTCTGCCTCAGTTAACCCCATTTTCTTCGCAGTTCCCCAAGTGCCACCCTGCTCCGTCCCACCGCCGGAAATTGACAATGGTTACTACGTGGAAGTGAAAGAGGAGCGTCTCGCCCTGTACCACTGCAATGAAGGATTTTGGCTGAAAGGCCCCGCCAACCTCACTTGTGTCTCTTCCACCGAGGGCGAAGACATCTAGCTGCCCAAACGGGGTCCTGAATGTCTTGGTGAGTCCGAACCAATAGCCAGCAGTAATTTTGAGTCTTCACTCTTCATGCGGCTTGCATGACTACTGTGAAACTTCGTCATATGACACTGTTGTGACGAAAGAACAGAAGAGCCAGTTTCGTGCGCCTTGATTTCCTTCCTGATCATTCCACCTTCATCAACTGCATCAAAAGGGTGATTGAGGTTGACCTTCTTTCTACAGAGTCGTCGTCTCCAGTTGTGCCCTGTCTTTCTATTCCGCGCCACTTACACCATTTTTTTCCGTGCCCAATCTGTCCGCGATGGTGACTATCTTGTCACCGAGAAACGGATGACGTACGCAGGGCTGGTTCACTTGTGTTACTTATAGGCGCAAGACGTTGTTGGGACGCGCAAGGCAGCAGGCAGCACGAGAGATGATGACGAAAAAGCATCTAGCCCCGAGATGGCTCAACACTTGCCAACTGCCAGGAAATGCAGATTAGATGCGTTATAGCGCCACTAGAGGAGTTAGTAGTGTGGCATTGCTCCCCTCTCTGAAAGACACCGACTCGGTGTGATAGCAATGCGAGGAAGGACTACAAGGGTAGTCGCACGTGTCTGGCGTGTGGTGCGAGGGGCTAGCGGGCGTGGTACGGCTTCATCCGGGCGACGCGGACAACTTCGGAGGTCGGCCGTCAAGAAGAGCGAACTGTTCCGTGGGGAAGAACTTCGTAGATAACTTCACTGAGCTGGCGGAGCACCTCGTAAGGGCCAAAGAATCTGCGTAGAAGCTTCTCAGAGCGTCCTCGCATGCGGATTGGGCTCCACGCCCATACTTGTTCGCCGGGCTGGTAACGCACATTTCGGTGGCGGAGGTTATAGCGCCGAGCGTCGTGAACTTGCTGGTGCCGGATGCGCAGTCGAACGAGTTGGCGGCCGGCCTCAGCGTAAGAAACAAATCGGGCAGCACCCATAACAGAGGGGGTAGCGCTAGCTGTATGCTACCATCCAGCATAGTTGTGCCTTCGCGACCATGTCCTAAACGAAATTGAGTGAAGCGTGTCGTTTCCTGGACCGCAGTATTATAGGCAAAGGTGACGTAAGGGAGTTTGGCGGCCCAGTTCCAGTGGTCCGCTTCTACATACATGGAAATCATGTCGGCGATCGTCTTGTTGAGCCGTTCGGTGAGGCCGTTCGTTTGAGGGTGGTAACTGGTTGTTTTGCGGTGACTGGTGCCGCTCAGGCGCATAACCTCCTGCATATTGGCTGAGGTGAACGCTGTTCCCTGTCAATTAAAATGATGGTGGGTGCACTGTGACGAAGCACAATGTTAGCACAAGGTTAGTCTCACAATATCGGCTGAGGTAGTCGGTGGGGACAACAATGTAGCGGTTATCGAGCGAGGACTCCGGAAATTTGCCGAGTATGTCCATGCCGGCTTGATGGAAGGGTACCTGAGGCGGATCAATAGGCTGGAGTAGGCCGGCTGGCTTAGTCGGCGGCGTCTTGCGACGCTGGCACTCGCGGCAAGTTCTTACGTAACGCTAAACAACTGCAGCAACCCTGGTCCAGTTGCATTTTTGCCATATTCGTGCCAAAGACCGACAAAAACCCAGGAGAGATGATGGGTCATCATGGTTCGTTTGCAGGACCTCATCGCGAAGGGCCGTAGGCACCACGGGTAGATAGACGAAAACAGAACGACGACAGCCCGCGCGAAAAGATTCGCTGGCCAGACTGAGCGCTTCCTTCTAGATATTCAATGAGGGGCAGTAGTTCACGGTCGTCTCTTTGGTGTTGAATGAAAATGTACGCAGAGATGGCGCCAACAAAAGCAGTATCGTCGTAGGGGTCAGCTCTGGGGTCCCCGATAGGAGCACGAGACAAACAGTCGGCATCACTGTGCTTCCACCAGACAAAGGAGATGGTGACATCGAATTCCCGAGAAGTCGAAGGCTACAGCGTGCAAGGCGTCCCGAAGGATCCTTGGGGTTTTCCAGCCAACACAGTGAGTGGTGGTCACTGACGACCCTGAAAGGGCGGCCATGTAGGTACGGGCGAAAATTGGTTACTTTCTACACAATGACCAGGCATTCTTTTTCGGTGGTGGAATAGTTCTCAGATCGTGACAAGGTGCGGCTCGCATATGCGATTACGCGTTCGAGACCATCCTCCCTCTGCACAAGGACAGCACCGACCTCGATGTTGCTGGCGTCTGTGAGCAGTTCAGTGTCGGCTGACTCGTCGAAGTGTGCAAGGATGGGCGTACTTTGGAGACGAGTGCGGAGGTCTTCAAAGGCTTGCTGTTGCTCCAGGCCCCATTAGAACGGTTCGGAATCTTTCGTGAGTCGGGGGAAGGGCTCAGCGATCTCAGAGAAGTTCTGCACAGAACGCCGATAATAGGCGCAGAAACCCAGAATACGGCGCACACTGCGCTTATCGGTGTGCACAGGAAAAACAGCCATGGCGGCCGTCTTATCGGGGTCAGGGCTAACCCCTTTAGCGCTCACGATGTAGCACAGAACTTTCAGCTCTTCGAAAGCGAAGTGACACTTTCCAGGCTTCATTGAAAGGCCGGCCGACCGAATTGCTTAAACACAGCGTGGAGGCGCCTCAGGCGCTCTTCGAACGTGTAAGAAAAGATGACAACGTCATCCAAGTACACGAGAGAGGACTGCCATTTGAGATCGGCAGGAACGGTGTCCATCATCCTATGGATGGTTGCTGGAGCCGAGCGCAGGCCGAAAGGGAGCACCCGGAATTCGTACAGACCTTCTGGTATATTAAAGGCGGTCTATTCCCGGTCGATTTTGTCCACCTCTATTTGCCCATAGCCGCTTCGTAAATATAGCAATGAGCAGTACTTGGCGTGGCACAGCTGGTCCATGGAGTCATTAATACGCGGGAGAGGATAAACATCCTTTTTTTGACTTTGTTTAAACGTCTGTAATGAACGCAGAACCGTAGGGTTCCATCTTTCTTCGCTAATAGAACAACAGGTGATGCCCACGGGCTCGTCGACGGCTGTATCACGTCGTCCTGGAGCATTTCTTGACCTTCGTGGCGAATGGCATCACGCTTCTTCGAAGAGATCCGGCAAGGCGGCTAACATAACGGCCGTTGGTTGGCGTCAACTATAATTCGGTGCTTTGTGAGCGGTGTCTGCCTAACCTTGGAGGTCGAGGCAAAGCTGTCGCACAAAAGCTGGATAACGCTTTCTAGGCAGCGTTTCTGATTAGATGGGAGGTTCGGATTCACGTCAGTTTTTATGGGAGCGGTCGGTTCTTCCACTGATGCCGGGGCTCCGGATAAAGCGTTCTGTCCTACGATTTCGCTGAGTTCCTCGAAATACGTAATAGTTGTTCTGCCAGGAAAACACTGAGCTTCACAGCCAAAATTGGTCACCAAGAGTCAGTTCGGTCATTGTTCAGTTCCGCAATTCCTCGAGCAACACAGACTTGCCGACCAAGGAGCAGCGACATGCTCGTTTCAGCGATGCCACCAATTCGGGTGCTGTTATCGCAATCTACGTTAACAGACATGCTGTATCTTGGCGGGACCAATACGTGGTCGTCATAGACGTGTAAATTAGTCCTGCGTGGCTCGGGATCACCATCAACAGGGGGTTGATTGGAAAATGGCCCGACCAGCTTCTGAAGGTTGATGACGGCACCGTACTCCCGAAGGAAATCCAAACCGCGTATCAGGTGTTTGGAGCACTCGGGCAGACCAGGGAAAGTAGCACCGCGGATCTGGATTCGTAACGTGCAGACGCCAATTGGCGAAACCACATGGCCGCCGGCGGTGCGGATCTGTGGTCCAGACCAAGGGGTCAGAACCTTTCTGAGGGCCGTGGCTAACCAACTGCTCAGTAAATCCTATTCACACGACGGACCGTTCGCCCGCGGCCCGCACATCACATGTTCGTGCGTCGCCAAATTGAGAGGCGTACTGTCGGCCCGCGGACAGGACAACCAAGGAAGTTAAAGTACCTCCCCCGTCGCGGGAATCAGCGGCGGCCCGCGAAGACGCGCGCTCTAGCTCTGGCA
The DNA here is from genome assembly GCF_052857255.1 of Amblyomma americanum. Lineage (NCBI taxonomy): Eukaryota > Metazoa > Arthropoda > Arachnida > Ixodida > Ixodidae > Amblyomma > Amblyomma americanum. The sequence goes on from NC_135503.1 coordinate 123,799,464, forward strand.
ATCACCGCTCTTGCCAATATTTCGGCTGCCGCATTTCGCTGAGTGACGTTGAGCTGGCGCGCTGTTTTGACAAGCTGCACTGCGTTCGCTACCATGACTAATCGATCGTCTGGGCAAGCAAGAGCGCCCAGGCAACTGAGGAATTGGACAAAGGGCCGCACCTGCACCATTCAATCGCAGTCATGGGTCGGGAGGAAAAACCAGTTTGACCAGTGTTGCTAAACACTTTAAAATAATCTGGAAACAGTGGTACACCCAGCGCGTCCATCCGGTTGACGTCATCGGATCGCAGGCCAGTTTTTAGTGGCGCACATACCAAGTGATTTACAAATACAATGCAACTCGTGCAGAGTAACAATGCAGAGAGATTAAAATTTAACAAAATACCTGCACCTAAAGTGCACTAACAGAGAGAAAAATAATCCATAAGAACGCAGCCGCCGCGGTCGGGTTCGAACCCGACCGCGGCGGCTGCGTTTTTATGGAGGAAAAACGCTAAGGCGCCCTTGTGCTGTGCGATGTCAGTGCACGTTAAAGATCCCCAGGTGGTCGAAATTATTCCGGAGCCCTCCACTACGGCACCTCTTCTTCCTTTCTTCTTTCACTCCCTCCGTTATCCCTTCCCATACGGCGCGGTTCAGTTGTCCAACGATATGTGAGACAGATACTGCGCCATTTCCTTTCCCCCAAAACCAATTATTATTATTGAATGAAAACACTATTTGTTCACCGGGCACTGCGACAGTCCGACGACCTGAGGAGCACGACGCGGCCGATCCGCAGACTGGCGAACGTTGCCTCGCTGGTCCGTCCGTGGCTGGTCGAGTGGTGTTCTCCCGGGAGTCGGGCGGGCACGCTTCTCGGAAGCTTAAACGGGGGCTCGGGCTAACAGACAGCGGTTGGAGCCTCTCATTTATAGGCGCAGTCCGCGTCTGTTCTCCGCGCCAAGACAGGCGCGCACATACACGCAGCTTCAGCTGCACAAACTCCTTCTCCTTCTCGCGCCGGGCGCGCGACCCCATTGGTCGAGCGCGGAAACCGCCTTCCAGAAAAATGTAGGTCATTCTCGCCACGTGGAGTCGTCGGAGCAAGAGCGAAGGGGAGAGGGCATCACTTTAGTGCGGTCAAGGTCATGCCCTCTCCGTCGTCTATGAGTAGAAAATAGACATTCTAGAGAAATCGACGCCGCGCGCGGCATGCCTCCCTCGGCGCCGCGCCGGCGAGCTGAGTGGAAAGTTACGCACCCCCCGGGGGTTCCTTCCCCGCTGTTTTTTTTGTTTGTTTTATTTTCCAGCGCGCGGGCGCGATTCCTTACGCGCAGCGCCGTTCTATTTCTAATATGCGCCGAATTTTGTGACATCGACACGCTCCTTTACTTGATGGGCAACCTGGCCGAGGACGTCTTCGGAACCTTTAAACTCTCCGATGAGAACGCTCAGAACTTGGAAGTCGTCCTAAAGCAGTTCGACAGCTACTTCATACCACAGCGCAACGTCATTTTTGAGCGGGCACGCTTCAACACGAGGGTCCAAAACAACGGCGAATCCGTGGAAGAGCTTGTAACGGCGTTTCGTACGCTTTCCAATCATTTTGAGTACGGCACCCACAGAGAGGAACTGTTTCGAGACAGACTGGTCGTCGGCATTCAAGATCAGAAATTGTCAGCGAGTCTGCAACTAGGCGCTGATCGTACTCTTCAGAAGGCGTCAGAGAGTGTCAGGGAGGGAGGTCGAAAGCGTTCGTCAGCAGCAAGCGGAGCTTCACCCCAAAACGCTGACAGTCAACAAAGTTGCATCAGGCAAACAGCAATTCAGGCACCCCACGAACGCTACTCACGTCAGCGACGGCCGAGAGCACTTTGAATCAAAGCCACATCCGCGTCCAGCTGACAGCGTTCCATCATCGTGTCGTTGGTGTGGGAAAGAACGCCACCAGCGTACACTGCGCCCAGCGCGGACGCAGGTATGAAGGGGCTGCCACAAAAACGACCACTACGCGTCTGTCTGCATGTCACGCCGGGTTGACATCGTTGAAGCCCCTGGACCCCTCAGCGAAGGTGGATTTATCGGAACCGTCTCGTGCTTCGAGTTTCCTTCAAGGCCTTGGGAGAGAGTTGCAATGGAACTGTTTTTCTTCAGTAGCCACTTGTGGTTAATCGTGACTGATTATTCCTCCAGATACCAGGAACTGACTCATCTAGGGAAGCTGTCATCTAGTACAGTGATCAATCACTGCAAATCAAATTTCGCCCGGCACGGCATTCCAGAGGTGGTGATTCCCGATAATGGTCTGCAGTTCTCGTCCTCCGACTTCGCTAAGTTTGCTCAAGAATATGGGTTCAAACACGTAACATCAAGCCCACAATACTCTCATAGCAACAGACTCCCTGAGGCCGCGGTAAAAATCAAATCTTCAATGAAGAAGACCCAAGACCCGTACCTGACCCTCTTGTCCTGCAGGTCAACTCCATTGAAAAATGGCTACAGCCCCTCTCAACTATTGATGGGGAGGCGGTTGCGGACAAAGATTCCTCTGACTCTCGGAAGCCTTGTTCCCCGTTTGCCAGGCGCCACTAAACTTCGGAATTTTGAAACCCAATACCGCGAACAGCAGCGAAGAGATTACGATTGACGACATGGCGTACGGCAAGTTCTGACCATTCTGGAAGGAGATTGAGTCTGGGTTACAAACTTAAAGCGAAAAGGGAACGTGGTGTCGCCCGCAAGCGAGCCTAGGTCATATATAGTTAACACTGAGAAAGGCACTACACGGCGATATCGAACCCATCTTATCCCTTTTCTGGAGCCTGCAAAAGAGAAGAGAGACCACCAAGACGTCGTATACGACGAATCTCCCCCTGCGACTTCAGTTTCTCAAAAAGAATCACAAACAACCAGCGCTGGCGCCTCCCACCGGCTACCGGGTGTGGACGTTGCGTCATACCTCCTAAGAGGTTGCTTTTCTGTCAGGAAAGATGTTATAGGCAGTAGCCACAAGCAGGCCGTCTGCGTGGCTTGGCTTGGCTGCGCGGCTGTGCGCGGGCGTGAGGCTCGCGGCGGCTGGCAGGCGTCTCGGGCTTGTGCCGGCATTCGCCTGATTGGAATAAAGCTGTCCGGTTGGCGTCTCGTCGGTCTCTCTTTCCTCCACTCAACATTATACTTCCCCTCTGTTGCAAATGGGCCGCAAGCCCCAAGGGTAGCGTTGGCCTGGCGGCCTGGGGCACAGCTGGAAACATCCGAAGGTCCTGGCAAAGGATGAGTCGACTGCCAACAGAACAACTTGTTTATTCCAGCATCGCAAAAGAGCAGCCGGTCAGGGCGACCACGTTACTCGACGGAAGAAATCGAAGTCTCCCTTTGGCGTCCGGGGCAGCTGCCTTTATACGCTCGGAGTCGAGGGCAAGAAGGAACGGCTCGGGATGAGGTGCCCGATAGTGCGACGCTCGGACATGTTGAGACGTGACGTGCGCGTCCGCCGGGCCGGCGCCGGTCAGACCCCCTCGCCTCCCAATTGGGAAGCTCCTCTCCCCGGCTGCCGCGCTTTGACAAGCGTGGGCACCAACATGCACACACACACACACGCACACACGAAGACACGTGGCATTGAAACCTGCCTGGACGCGCTTGGCGGGAGGCGTTGCGGCAGCGATGAACGGGTCCAAATGACCGCCACTTTGAACGAAGCCCCGGCGTCCGTTGCATCCGCGCCGGCTATACCGCGCGTCGTAGGGGAAACGTAACACCTCTTATGTCCAGCTGCTCCCGCAAGGCATGGCGCTCACAACGCACTGCCCTGCCGCCGAATATGCCATGTCGGCTTTGGCCAACTGGGTGTCACCCTCTAATCAGCACTCCTTGCCTGTCGTGACGCCTTCCAACGTCTACCGCAAAATGATCGCTTCTGACCTTTCACCAACGGCAGCCCAAGACCTGCGCTGTCTGCTGTCTTCTTTTCGCGACGATACCCAAATGTGTGATCCACGGTAAAATTTGGAACAGTGTACACTTAACTTCAGCAATGTCATTTTTTTTTTCAGGTCGATTTCCACTCCTACAGCCTGATACAGCCCAGATACAATTTAAAATCTAAAATTGCATTGATCGTATGTAGCCCACGTTCGGTGATACCAGTGGTTACTGGAGGCAATGATATTTTATTTCCTTATTATTATGCCCTCGGATAATTATCGTGTGAAGAAGTTATTAATGAATCTTTAATTGATATTTCACACAGTGGAAGGCAATTATTTACGATCGCTAATTTCTTGTGTACACCCAGAAAACAAAGACTGTCCACAGGTAGACCTGAAGCACGGCGGTTATGAAGGTGAATGCTGTGCACCAAACGACAACGTGACATTCTTTTGCGATGATGAAGAACGCTACTACCTGTTGGGCGCTGAAGAAGCTACATGCCAAGCAAATGGTACCTGGAGTCTGCCAATACCCACATGCGAAGGTTAGTTCAAATTTGTTTTATTCTCTTTTATCTTGAAGAGCTTTTGGCATTGCAGCAGTAGTGGGAGGGACAGAAGATAAGCAGATAACATATATATATATATATATATATATATATATATATATATATATATATATATATATATATATATATATATATGTGTGTGTGTGTGTGTGTGTGTGTGTGTGTGTGTGTGTGTGTGTGTGTGTGTGTGTGTGTGTGTGTGTGTGTGTGTGTGTGTGTGTGTGTGTGTGTGTGTGTGTGTGTGTGTGTGTGTGTGTGTGTGTGTGTGTGTGTGTGTGTGTGTGTGTGTGAAGGGTTGGATCTTCACCCCTTGTGTGTGTGCGTGCGTGCGCGCGCACGTGTGTGTATGTGTGAAGAGGTGAAGATCAGTTGGATCTTCACCCCTTGTGTGTATGTGTCTGCGTGCGTGCGCGCGCGCGCGTGTGTGTGTGTGTGTGTGTGTGAAGGGCTGGATCTTCACCCCTTGTGCGGTGCGTGCGTGCGTGTGTGTGTGTGTGTGTGTGAGTGGTATATATATATATATATATATATATATATATATATATATATATATATATATATATATATATATATATATATATATATATATATTAAGGAAGCGAACAGTCACCGAAAGCAAGGTGCATAGGGGAATGTTTCTTTTTTTTAATATCTAGTGCCAATAAATTAGTTTTTTAAAGAAAATTACTTATAAAGCAGCAGAAAAAAAACTATGCCGTCGGTGTGTATATATATATATATATATATATTGTAAGACATACAATTGGGGTTTGCTGCTCCAGCGGCCAGTGCCTCCGAAGGAGAGAAAGCTGAAGAAGACGAAGCTTACGCAGTTCAGTTTGCGAAGAAGACGAAGCTGACGCTCTCGAACCCTTGGCTTGGAGCTACGCTGTGTCGACAAAGATTTTGCCTGTCCACATTTCTTGTGCGTCTGATTTTCGTCTTTACAATATATATATATATATATATATATAGAAAGAGAGAGAGAGAGAGAGAGAAAGAGAGAGAGAAAGCGTCATGTACATGACCCGAAATTATGCACATTTTAGCAGACGTTGGCGTGGGGAAGGAGCCAGGATTTTCCATGTCAATCTTCTCGAAAGGTCTTGCTGGGATTGGCTTCCGAAATCCTGCCAGTCTCTTTGGCGAGGTTTTTAGTTGTAAACGGTCATGACATTTCTCGACTTAGTGCGACGTCAGCGCAGACGGGGCCAGTAATACAGTCGCACATCGGTTTAAGAAAGCCGAAGGGGCCTCGCGATCTCTTCGGCGCAGTCTTTGCATCGTTGAAGTGCAGACGACCCTAGATGACGAGCGGATGTACAGACCAGAGACAATGTAGGATGTGTTCAGTATTCCACCATGTTCAGTGAGTGCCTCAAACGTGGCCGTCACCATTTGGATATGTCAACATCGACGACAAGCGCGAATTGTTTCTGCAAAACTTATTGGCTTCATCGCCGTGTAATAGTGTCCGGGATGACAAGGAGGGGCGATTAAACAATATTTAGCCCGGTTGTCATGTCTGTGAAGCGAATACAGGCTGCTCTGAAGGAAGACATGTAGCGGCCGCTACGCTGCAGGTAGCCGTCTTGTATGGCTGCCCCACACGACCCACAAGCCATAAGGCCTCGCGATAGGCAGTCTGCATGAGTGTTGTTGCTCAGAGACATGTAGGCAACTTAAATGTCAAAACCCTTGAGGCCTGTTGACGCTCATGCTTGATTTATAGTGCAGATTGAGGCAGGAGAACTGCTGCTCCACAGGAGTCAGAGGGAGGGTGTGTCTGCATAGGGTCACAAGGAGTTATAAGGAAAGGCTTGTTAGGAGTCGTGAAGCGGGTGGACACCTGGATTACATAGTGAAGGCGTTAAGGGAGGCGTGAATGTGGCAGAGGATTTATAAACTCACATTTTCTCGTTTACTTTCGCTGAATTTCTGGATTTACGCAGCGAGCTTCACCGTTGTACAATTTTCTTAGCTGTTAAACCGCATACTGGCGGAGAGTATGGCAAATCTGACTTAACTAGAGAGAAAACAAACGAGACCTAAACCTGCGAAGAATTAGGTGCAAAAGATTAAACAGACTGGCACTCACTTCAAACAGATTGCTTGATAAGGCTGATTTGGTTGTTGCAAGATACATATTGTGAGGAAGAAGACGAAGCTGGCAGTGTGAAATTGAAGCATTACATGCGTTTTATTCGTATCTGTACACAAAGCACTGTCCCGTTTTTGATCCCCTTGCTAAAAGGTCCCCTGTGTGTGCGTCTTCCAATCTATCAGCCTATGTACTATTACTGCTCTTTTTCCTCTTCTAAACTCTCCTGTTTCCAGCAATTCACCACCTGTGTCTTGGCCACTCCCCCATAGTGGGTATGCGTCTTTTATTGAGGCCAACCAGCCTACCAAATAATATATCGCGCATCGTTCATCGCGCCTCATTCTTCGGCTGGCCATCACGTAACATTTGCTGGAAGTGCGGGGTCCCACCAAACTCTCATTCTTCTGGTCATCTTCCTTCGGATCACTGTGTCAGCATATTTCCGTGCGCTGGGGGTCCCTAGTTTGCGTCGTTCGGCAGTGCCTCAGCCTGCCAGAGCCGAAGTGATCTCTCCTTTGCATCCCTACCCGTCCTCCCGGCACGAGGAACTGGAACCGACACCATGACCGACCCGATATACTGACCAGAGACGCCGCTCACATGTGAAGAGACCGCATCCCTGCCCATGCGATTCGGCGCGTCCAAGTGCCTAGGCCGTCGGCTCCTTGCGACCAGCGGCGCGGAAGCTACGTGTACCAGGACTCATGTGCTAATCTCTTTCACCGTGGCGGCCATCACTACACCACCATGCCATCACCATTTCGCGCACATCTTTGTCGGTGTCTTTCATTCCCGATCGGGACGATTGCTCTGCGGCCCAGGGTAATGTGATGAAGTAGACGAAGCTGGCTGTGGCGCGGGACGTAGCGCTCGCGCTAGGCAAGCGGCCAATTAAATCGTCTCTTCTCCTTCGTTCATCGCTTGTCATTCTTCGGCTGGCCGCCAGGCAACAACATCTTCGAAAGTAGTGACCTTGTAGTTCTACAGAGCGCACTGGTGACATAAATTCTTATGAAAGGCCAGGGCGCTGCAAATTTCGAGTGCTTAAAGTTACGTACGATGTGTATGTAATATTCAAATTGAGATAATTTGCTTCTATCGATTCAGAGGTCTCTTTCAAGCACAAGACTCAGTGAGTTTCGAGATTAATCAGTTTTTTGCCAGTAAAGAAAGTGTTGCTTTCTTGAACGTAGAGAGCGCAAATAATTACAAAAATTCAACTCTATGTATCACTGAGCTTTGATTTTTTTTGTTGTCCCACCAGACACGTACTGCCCGGATCCAGGAGTGAGCCCGGAAGGTGACCGCCTTATTGTCCTGGCGAACGAAGAATACGAAGGAGAATGCTGCCCTCCAGAAACCACAATCTACTATGAATGCAAGGACGGTTACAATTTGGAAGGCGAGAAAACAATTCGTTGCGGCCTTAACAGAACCTGGTCTGATCGCCGACCCATGTGCAGACGTAAGTTCCTCCTGAGCGAAGGGATGTTGTAATGACGGTTCCGCCTCTCTTTCATTATACTCGCGGGGCATAATCCTCATAGAATATAGACCACTTACTACACTAATAGCTTGGGATAATAAGCTGTTGTTGGTAAGTTGTAACAAAGGGGGTAGGGCAAGACGGTCATTAGGCTGAAATTATTTAGTATAGAAGAATATAGAAAACACAGCTGCGAATAGTTGACAATTAACAAAACTTCTTTTTATGGGAGTTTAACGTCCCAAAGCGACTCAGGCTATGTGTGACACCGTAGTGTAGGGCTCCAAAAATTTGAACCACTGGGGTTCTTTAACGTGCACTAATATCGCACAGTACACGGGTCTCTAGAATTTCGCTTCCATCGAAATTCGACGGCCGAGGCAGGGATCGAACCCACGTCTTTCGTGTCAGCAGCCGAGCACCACGACTACTTAGGCACCGCAGTGGCAATGAACAAAGGTGTCTTTAAATATGTTCAGAGGCACTGGTTAAGAGAGGCGATACATATCGTCGAAAGAGCAACCATGAGGAAAGAAGCTGAAAAACACGCGGCAATGCGAGAAATGTGCCAAAAGAAATAACAAGTAATTAACAATATGTGTAGGTGACAACTAAGGATGGAGGTTATCGGTGAATAAATCTATTGGATGATTTGTTATCGAATAGGTTCATAATGAACCGGTAAAAAGGCATAGATTTGCAGTCTTATAAATTTGGGCACGGAAAATTTAGAAGAACGCCAGAAAAAAATCTTTAACGATAACTTCTTTGGCACTAGCCTCAAATCATATGCATTGCGCAACCAAGAGCTGTTCCATAAAATTGAAATAAATGAAGTGCAATGGTTGAAAACATATTACAAAGGGCGTCTGAAGGTCACGATGCAGAACTTAAGGTAGAACTAAATTGTCGATACGTTGCTCAAGCCGGTAGCTGAAATGTGTAGTTCTTGAAACCACCTCGTCTCTTATAATCCTCGAGGCCTGTTCTCTTTAGAGAACAGCAAGGTGCCTACACTGGGAGAAGAGCTCGCAGGTTTCCTCAGAAAAGTAGATGCTGCTCGTCTCATGGAAATAATATTCAGCGGATGGTTACATTTTCGAAGCACATTTAAATTCCGGCTCGCAGACACCTTTCTATGCGGACGTTCGCTCGTGGAGAGTACTATTTACTGTTTCCGGCGCCTCAGATGCAAAGCGTTGCGCGGAACCGTACTACACCACACCGCTGACAAACGGGTGAGATTAATCTCGCAGCTACATATCTCACACCAAAGCCGGCCGGCGTGCACTCTAAGCGAATTTTCATCGTTTGGAATTGACAAGGACCGTTAGCCATGGGAGATGAACATTTGCGTTCCGGAGAAGTTTGGTCAGAGAAAAAAATGACGGCGGGACAAAGCAGGACATTGAAGAAACACACTTTTAGGTGCGGACCGCTCCTGGGCCGTCCACCGGATGTAGAAGAACGGTATTTGTGCCTCATGACCAGTTGTTACCGGACTTCCTTCAAGGGTCCAGTGTGTATATTTGTAAATAATACTTTGTGCCAGCAGCCGCACTGTCGCAATAAAAACACACATGTTTTTCCCCACTAGCAAACAGACGGACGCAGTCCCCGTTATCTAGCCTTGCTCCACTCGAAGTCACCAACTCTGATGTAATCTTTGCCCTTTGTTGGCTTTATAATCAAAGTCCGTTAGAGTACGCAACAACGAAAAAGATAATGGCAATATGTTGCTCATGAACAAGAGCACAAATATCTCGCGCGAAGGCCAGGACTGTTGATTCAAGAAAGGTTTAGTGGCATAGGCAAGATGGGTAGTTAGGACCTGACGTGTGCATACGATGCTTTTCGTAACACGTATGGGTGTGAGTGTCATGCTGTGCGAAAAGGATATATGAGATTTGATTTTGTTGCTGTAATCATGACGTGATACATTGATTGGCAGCGAAACGATGGTCCGAAGAGGCACCATGCACTCGACGCCACCCGTCGAGTTATTGCTGTGCTCGGCGGAAAAACACGACCAATCACCCGCTACGGCGGTGAGGAAAGAAAACCGCACCGAGGCGGTGCCGGGAGGCATCGAGTAGATGTTGCAAAAGCACTGCGGCTCAATACACGCACGGTTCGGTGACACTTTTTGGGCGAAGGACGCCGTTATAATAGCAACGTCTATGCTTTAGTGCTGATCTCATCTTGCTGTTGTATTGTATTACTATGAAAACTGGCACGCGTTGCACGAATGATAACAATTGGCCTATAAATCTTGACAGCGCTTCTCTTATTTTCCCAGTGTTTTACATACCATGTGTTACTGGGAAGATTTTATTAATGTTCAAAATTATGCTTTGTGGGATAAAAATATGGCTTTCTCAGCGTAGTATTACCAGTGTTGGAGGACACCAGAAATCCGGTGAATCGTTTTAAGTACTAATCTGGTTAATTATTTTTAATAATAAACATTTTAGATAATAGAGTTAAGCACGTAGTTGCAATCAGCGACTTGTAGCTGGTCGTTAGTAATAGCCATATCAGTTTTTAGAATTTAGAAAACGCGATTACTCTTGGCGCTTTGGATCGACAATATTTTTCTTTCTTTACTTGTTGCGTGCCCTCTAGACGTTCCTTTGCCTACACGCTTTCGAAAACGCATGTGTTTTCCTTACGATATAGACAGATTTTGTTGAGCCACAGCACCCAGGATAACCGCATTTTCGAAATTTAAGAACTGATATGGCTGTTACTAACGACCGGCTACAAATCCCTGGTTGCTAGGAGGGGCCTAACTATAATACATAAAAAGTTAGTTATTAGGATATAGCTAACCTCCTTACTTCTTAAGACAATTCACTGACTTTCCGGTGTCTCCCAACGCTGGTAATACTGTGCCGAGAAAGCCATATTTCTACCCCAAAGGCCTATTTTTTAAAACTACTTAAAGCATCCCCTATAACACCTGGTTTAACGCGGCTATTCGCAACACAGCATCGCTTGTGGTGTTGGTCTAGTGTATTTTTGAAGGGGTAGCGTGCCTAGTGTCGAACCGACTAGACAGCGTTCTATTTCGGTCCCGGACACGGATATATGTTATTCTTTAAGCGCTTGTTTTCTTTTGATGAACAACTGTACCCTTAGGTTGCGCGCTTCTGACGAACGGTTGTGCTTTAAAGTTTATTTGCGGCAGAATAACGGTTTATAATGCGTGCGTTCAGCCTGAAAAAAAAAATAATAATGGTTGTGGGAACGCAGTTCAAATACAGAGGAACGAAGAATTCTCAAGAGTGTATTTCGGCTCTATGTCATTATTAAGTCATGGGTGGCGAATGCTGCCAGATGCCAAAGCAGTCCTGGCCGTATAGCTGATGTGACACAAAAATATCTTGTACCAGGATGTGATCGTGGTGATTTGTTGCAAAATGAATTCAGAAGGTAGGAAACCTTAGTGTGACGTGATAAATTGAGCACCTATTAAACACAGGGATGCTCATTGCGGCCAGCTTTTTACCTTGATATCTCCTTTGTGCGTCTTTTGCGGCTTCTCAACGAACGCACGATAGAGGGCGGATTCCAGACGGACGCCTGCTTAGAGGAAGTGGCGAGTGGCTCAAATGAGCCGCAACAGGGCCTCTACTGCTGACGCTACTGTTTTCTCTGCTCGACGGAGTGGACGCGGAGCATTAGGCGTAAGAACGTTTCCCAAACCGGCGAAAAGTACGCGATAATTATTTTTGGCGTCGCAGCAAATTTGTTCATCAAAACACTAACAGAAACCCCCAGGGAACACTTCATCATACATTTACCAATGGCAGAACCTAATCCCATTGTCAGAATTTCAGAAGCTTGGAGGTTTGCTTCTGAATTGCAACGTGTGGCTTGCAGGGCATCCTCAGTGTGGTAAGATTTTTGCTACGGTCCACTCCCACGAGCACGTCTTCTACGAATGCTACAGAAGCCCCATTACTTGGCTCAGAAGCAAATCCGCTGCGAACTAAACTCCTCACAACGCTGCATGCGACTGATTGCCTCGCCTCGCCTCCTCTACGCACTCGCGCTCTACGCTGCCACGGCTCGGGGTCTACCTCGCGCTTCCGTCGTATGCGCTGAGCGTCCTCCGCACTAGCTGTGGGGTCACACTGTCGAGTGTGGCGCTTCGCTACTGGGTGACGTTCGTGTACCGCAGGATTCGGTCGAGGCTGTCGCCTCTGTTCAGCAGCCGCTGCAAACTTCTCCGCTGGTGTCAGATGGCGTGGCGTAGTTGGCGCGGATGCACCGGAGATGAGTGTAAGACTGGAACTTGTGCGCGCCCTGCGCGCTATTTCGTTCCGAATGGCTGAGAGTGGCCCCGACCGGTGCCCGAGCAGGTACTGATGGCCCCGAGAACGCTTGGAATGAGTCCCAGTGATGACGCTTGGGGACGCGGCATAAAATTATGGGCATAATGTCACGACCTCTGCAGTTTGAGGTTTTCTCCTTGTCACTCATAAGATTTTTTTTACATTCTGCGTTTTACACGATGGGGCTACAGATTTGTCTTAATTCGTGAAGCTCCGAGTGTGACGCGGAAAGGGGTTTCGGGCAACCGTTTTCTTCCTGTTTCCAGTGTCTGCTGAGGCCGTCATAATCTGCCTAAGACTTGACCCTTGTGGTATAAGAACTGCAGCGACGGCTGGCCTGTTGACAGGTGTTGACGATGGTCGGAGTGGTAGCTCTGGTTTGGAGCATTGGTTTTCACGCTTACGCCGCCACACTCGCAGCAGCTAAACAAGTAAGCTCCGGTCTGTGTTGAGAGCCTTTTCCTAGAGGTGTTGAAGAAACTGAAGGTAATAATCAGTCTTGGTGTAAGGGGTGAGGGGACAGGGAGCGTCACGGTAGGCCCCGTCCGCTCCTATAACACGAGCGCCAGGCGTGACAGACGCAGTGCAGCAAGGCGGGTTGTGAGGCGCAGCGTTGACGGTATTTATGTAGCCACGTGCTCTTTCTTAGCAGTCATGCGGCATGGCGGAAGCGAGCCAGGGCTAGGCCGAGCATGATGATGACAGGAGTTTGCCGTAGCATCTCATGAAACCGTGCTTGTTAAATATCGGCTTAAGTTTAAAAGCGACGCACAAATATCATGGTTTTTGTTGCAGCCTATTTCTATATTGTGTTTGAATGAGTAAGAGTACTGGTTAGTTTGAAATATTCTTGTAATCTAGACTTCGTGGTTCAAAGGTCGTTCAAAGGTCAACAGTCGCACAAAAAAAACATGTTCAGTAGCGTTAATGTAGACTTTTATCTGGTTGCAGCCGCGGACGCTTGCGACGGTTTTGATGTGGCGCACGGCCATGTGTCCGGCCACAAATCAGGCGGCGAATTCTTCACATCGGGCGACAGCGCTTTCGTTACCTGCGATAGAGGCTTTCGTGTGAATGGAGAGGATCAGCTTGGCTGTGACGAGGATGGCCTGTGGGACAACGACATACCTACATGCGTCGGTGAGTGACCTGTCCTTTCAGTCCATTAGTCATTAGGCAGGTTGATTCACCTTACTGCTTGTCCTTACCGCATGAAGCTTCAATCTAGGCTTTGACGGGGTTTTGTGCACCAATATTTGGACGCTTAAATGGAATTTAACGTCTATCATTTGCGCCTCGCACCTCCATCGTCATTGTAGTGTTCACAGCATGTTCGATGAACATGCAAAAATTGGCCTCATCAGCACAAGCCTTTCTCCGAGATCTTAGCTATGAAGTAACAGCCTATAAAGTCAGTTTATTTCTTGTCTCGCTCAGTGGTGCAACTTCATTCCTCATTTGGCTTGTTAACGAGGGAACTTTCGGTATGGTTATACATGGGAATCGTATATTGAGAACTCACGGAAAGCCGCATTGTCATGTCCTTTCGCACAGAATCCAAATGCACGCGGTTCGAGCCCGGACCACATCTGCAAGTCGATGAATTCAAGGACATGCACAAGACACAATTCACAGAGGGGACCATCATCAACTTCAGATGCGAAGACGGCTACCTGCTAGAGGGCGCTTTAAGCTCCGTTTGTAGCAACGGCGGCTGGTATGGACGGATGCCCAAATGCAAACGTGAGTGTTACCTTGTGCACGGTTTCGAGAAAGAAGATTCAACCTCAGCAAGTAATCAAGTAGTGATTTCTTGGTCTCTGAATATTCTGCCCTTCACACAAGCAAGGGAGTGTTATAAATCATTTAGAAGAAAACTTTATGCACAAAAGGAGCACTGAATGAAGGCGAGCACGCGTGCTGAAAAATAAATGGCATGTTATTAAATTTAAAAACAGATCACAGTACCTTACAGTGCACCAGTTAAAATTCAGCAATATTATAAGGCGCCAACCCAAGCCGCACAGGTCATCGGCCCAATATTGCAACAGGATGGTCCCATCATGGTCCTTTATAGGGCCAGCTTTGCCAATACAGTTCCAATGTTGGGCCAATTACTTGTGCTGCTTGGGAAGATATGCTACAAAAAAGTGCTCTCGTAAGTAAGTGAGCGTTGTAGTGAACGAAGAGGAGCCTGAATACATGATCAAGAAAAGTTTTGGTGCGTTCGGCGTCGTGCAAACTGGTTACATGTTCTTCAGTGCTTAAGCATAAGCTATACCCGAAACCACTCTAATGCAGTTACCCAGACTCTATGAGCCACAGTCCACGAGAGGTTAGAAAGGTAGCATATGGAACTATCAGGTTTTGGGCACCAGGCATCGCTGCCAAGAACTCCCGCTAGTTGCAGAAGCGATCTCGACACTCCCTTCTCTAACATAGTTTATCGTTGCTTCACCTTAAATGATGCAAAAAGCAGGGTAGCACCACATTAAGTGGAGAGATGCGCAAATATGAAACTTTTCTGAGCCTATTTAGTGTATGTTTTCATACAAACGCCTCAGATATTTCGTTGGTGGATAGCGACCGCAGCTTTGATCACGTTTCGACAGTTTAAACAAAGATAAAAAATACCAAAAAATAACTGTTCCGGGTAAAAGTGTTAAGAACTTTAGGGGTCATCCACGTTTTAGTGGGTACGCGGAACTGATCATCACAATATGAACGCAGAAAGAAAGCTGAAGCTCGTGGAACCTGCAAGAGGCTCCAAAAATGTAATAAGTACCGTGACCGGTCAGCCAACAGGCTAGCACTTTGTTCCTGCTGGCGAGCTTTGCCATTCACGGACGTTTTTCTGTAACTGTTGCCCGGGCAACTCTCCACGCAGATGGCGAATCTAAATCGCAAATAGCTCTTTTATCTGTCCGTGTCAACAATGTATAGGCACTCCGCTGTTCTGTTACTCTTACTGACTCTCTACATAGTGCTGCCTGGTAAAAACACTGAACTTAGTCAAAGCACATAATAATAATAATTGGTTTATTGGGGGAAAGGAAATGGCGCAGTATCTGTCTCATATATCTTTGGACACCTGAACCGCGCCGTACGGGAAGGGATAAAGGAGGGAGTGAAAGAAGAAAGGAAGAATAGGTGCCGTAGTGGGGGGCTCCGGAATAATTTCGACCACCTGGGGATCTTTAACGTGCACTGACATCGCACAGCACACGGGCGCCTTAGCGTTTTTCCTCCATAAAAACGCAGCCGCCGCGGTCGGGTTCGAACCCGGGAACTCCGGAACAGTAGTCGAGCGCCCTAACCACTGAGCCACCGCGGCGGGGCAAAGCACATGCTTAAAACAAGATTTTCAAGTGCTTGAGCACAAAAAGCAGTTGTTACTACTATCCCCGATTTAATTCAGGCAATTTCTGCTCTGAAGCTGAACCATTAAGAAATCAACCATAAAACTGAACAGCTGCCTTTCACAGAGCTCTGCATCTTCCTTTCTATGACAAGCTTTACGTCGTCCGGTAGGTTGAAGTCGAACATTTATACATGTTATAAAAAAATTCTCTCATTTAAAACTTTTATTGTACCCCATGAGCACCATGTGAAATGTGAACGCGAAGCTATCTATATGTTAGTCCCCTCCTATATTCGCAATTATTTTGTTCTGTGTGCCTTGTCTCGCCACTAAGCACCACCTGCTTACATACAGCAGTCCCTTTCGAGGTAACTCAAAATGAAACAGTTGAGCGTTTGACTTGTAGGCAGAAAGTGCATCAGATTTCTGAAAACAAAGCGAACATTATGGTGCGAAGTGCATTGACGGTGAACACATTGTTTCAGTTGTCTTGTTACAGTTGTGGGCCCTTGTTTCATTAATGGGCTGATACCTGCAGAGATTCGCTGCGGGTCCCTGAGAGCCCCTCGAAATGGTTGGATCACAAGCAACTACTCGACTGCTGTGGGCGACACAGCAAGCTTCGGCTGTTTCCAGGGCTACGTCTTGATGGGATCAGACCGGAGGCGATGTGACAATGATGGCCAGTGGAATGGAACACCAGCACGATGCGTGCCCAAAAGTAAGTTATCAGGTGACAATCATCAATAGGTGTCGACATTTCCGACATCTGATCCGAACATCATGCCTATCTTGAACATAGGCACTTCACTGCTGGATATATGCCACCAAATGCATCGGCAGTACCTTTGATGATACCCGCTCAGCAGACGACGAACAGTTTAGTTTTAAGAAATTTAGTTATTATTTCATTACCTTCTGAGCTAGAGGGCATTCCAGAGGAGAGTGGGCTACATAGGAAAGTATTAAACGAAAAAAAACGCCGCCACCGTCTGGAAGACGTTGAAGTAGCGAGCGTTAGCTGTTTCGCTTACTACACGAAGAAAGCAAAGAAGAACGCGCCGCTCGTCTTGAGAAACGGAATGTAATGCCCTTTGAAACGGGGGGATTGCCATAATGCTCGGCTACGCGTGCATTCACGCTGCCTAGCAGAGCGATCGACGCCTAGCGATGCGATTAGTGGGTCTCGATGCGCGCGCCCCCGCTCAGGGTGAGGACATCTGCGTCGACTGCAACGGCGGCCGACATTCTTGCTCCCGCGGCATGCAGGTTTCGTTATCGCGGGGGAGGGCTGCTCGCCTCTCTTGCCGCGGGCGCTCAAAATAAGAAAAATAAGGATTCTTGCGGTGCGCTTCTGTTTTACATGAGAATAGAATACTAAATTTTGTTGGAGAGCCTTCTGCTTTTAAAAACGGGACAAGCAGCCAACATCAAGGCGGCGATGGAAAAAAGGAATGCGGGTATGCAAGATATGCGCCAATTATGTCAGTGAAGCTTCTCTAGAATCAATCGCTATAGTTCAAAACCTATCTCTTATGCACTGAACCCGTTGCTGCGTCGAAACAGCACTCAACCCCAACATAAATTTGCGTCGTCAGCTAGCTTACTCGCGTCAAAGCAACCATCCTCCTAGAGAAGCAGAGGGAAAAAACTCCTGAAAACGTTTATTTACCGAGTTTTGCAGTAAATTAGGATGAAGGGAACCGTTACTAAGTGGAGGAGCACGCAATAAAAAATTTTGAGCCGCTTTTAACATCACTTACATCTCGATGGCGGTTATTTCAAGGCATAATCTGCATACCAACGCGGGCATTGGCATACCCATTTGGGCTGTCCTTCATGCGCATGTTTAATCTCCGGGCGAACAAAGCGCTTCAAAAATGCCACTAACCACTGTATGGAGGAGGGATTTTGAAAATATATTTTAGAGCACACCTTTTTCAATTGAAAGTATTTTCACTTCTTTTGTAGTTAATTTCAAACTACCAAGTTTAATAAATTTGCTGAAACGCAACAGGTGGTTTCTGTCCAAGCTTGTTTGGCGTTCTTTTTTAAATTGTTAGCTATAAATGTCCCAAAACCAGTGAGTGCAATGGATGGGTAAGAAAACTAAGCAGACGCGGTCAATGACACAGCGCCTTGGTTTCGCGGGCGCCTGCAGATGAATTTTTTATTGGAATTAGCCCCACATTTCCTGCACAAGAATGAAAAGAATGAACAAAGCACGCAAGAAAACAAAGTAGTCCAAATATATCAGTCGAACTACTCTAATGAGCGCCTCGATCTGCACATAACAACATGTTCTCTTAATCTCATTTACTGACCTAAAGCGGCGTCGTTGGACGAAGCATTGGGCTAACAGTCATCGCACGCTACCCAACGCAGCAGACGTGTCAAAAATTAAAAATCATAAGTAAATTAATCTTTATTGGTTCCTAGACGACCCAGATGCACAGTAATTGCAACAGCGTATGTGCCGCCGCTTGTTCTGGTTCTCTGTGCCTTGATTTGTGCCAGCCGCGCTTCGCTGACAAGCGCCTCGTAAAGGCAATTATTCTCTAATGAACAGGAGCGGCGAAAGCACGTTTGGTACGCATTCATGAACGAAAACATTGTGTCATGCAATTTCGGCTGCAAACAGGCAAGCGGCAGGCAATGGCCGAATCGGCGCTGAAGCTTGCCTTCTTTTTTAGGCCTTGCAAAACGTATAGTGCGGAAATAGCATCTGACCAATACAAATGTTGTACTATACTTAGCTGGCTAAAGGCAAAAGTGGTAAATCGCAACAAAAACAACACTGAACCAACATGCGGCAATCACACTACTGATACATGAGGAGTTCGTCGGTTGCCACTTGTTACGCTTGATCCGGATTAGCCACAGAAGCCTCATTTTCAGGTCTCTTGGAAAATGGAACATCCTCTTTCTCGAATGGTTGGAGCATTGAGGAACACAACATCCAGGCATTGAGGAACATCCTGGCATTGCACGGCGTTGAAAGGCGCGCGAACGCAGGCACGCAGCAGTGACGCCCGCACGACAGCAGAGCGGCGAGGTCGACACGGGCAACACAATGGCGGAGGAAGCGCGCGAAAACAGGTTTAGGCGGCGTCGAGTGGTTCAATGGGTGCCTTCACCCTAAGCGGCGGCGCGCGCGTCGAGGCACCTTAGGAGCGATTAGTGTTCCTGTATATGGTCCCACAGGGAGCAGAGTTGCGCGACGGTTTTCCTCGCGCCGCTCTTGACGCCATTCGCCGAGTGGCCGTCACGTTATTCTGCTGACGACGTTTGTTCCATTTTAAAGAGGAGGAGCCGACTTTCCAGTCGCTACGCCGGTTCCTCGCCAGCCCCAGTACCCTGTCGGCTGCCATCGTGATAGGACGCGTCCGGTGCGGTCGGCTGCGGTGTGTTCCCGCCTTTTCCATGCGCTCCAGTTGTATATATTTTGATAGTGTGCGGTGACAGCAGCCTCCAACTATGACGGGGTGCAGTGCGCCAAACTGCAAGAACCGTACCGAAAGCGGCAAAGCTTTTTACGCAGTGAACAAGCTTTGCCTAGGCTATTTAACTATTTTATTTGTAAAGAATACCCTTATGGTTCCACTGACAAGGATGTTAACACTGGAGGAGAGGGGAACAAAAATAGAATGAAATACTTGAAAGCAAAATTGGATATTCAGGTAAGTTTTTTCCTAGAGTAAAAGCATGGAGCAGTCCAAAACAAAGATATTTCAGAATTCCGAGAAGGTACATATAATTCAAGTAGGTCAAGAGAAAACGCAATAGGGCTTAGGGAAAAACGAGCAAATAACAGCACCAGAAAGAGATACACATCACTTTTCGAGATCCTTGGAAACCCGTATACCACAATTCAGCTGTAGTGACTTAAGGCAGGCTTCTCTAACTTTCAGATGTTAAAAAAGTACGGCACGTGCTGTGTTTGGCTTGAAAAGATGACCATAGCAGAGGAAAAATGCAGTGGAGGGCTAGAAGTCAGAGCAACAAATGATACGTATATTTTGTGAAAGATAAGCGCGCGAGTTGGCGATACGATGTTTACCTGTTATTTAAATGTTGTTTTATTTCTATACCACAACACGTAGGGTTTTGTTTGCCTACCAACTTCGGTACACAATTGCCCCGGATGGGGGCCCCTTGCTGTCGGTGTATATATAGCCGAATGAATGTATGCGCATACAGCTGTCCCGTGACGGGACAGCTTTCCTACCCGTTGAAAGATACTTTTTGGTGAGAGGGGAAAGAGATGGGAGAGCTCAACCAATCTTAATGGCCGCCATCTTGCATTCGATCAACGGAAATTAGGCCGCTATTTCGTCCCCAGATGTTATACTCACATAGTTCCACCCCTTTCCACTATATTGGACCGTGACGTCGTCATTGGCACTTGGAAGGTGGTTGTTTTTACAATGCTCTTGTAGATGGCACTACAAGTCTCAACGCGAGATTTGCTGTTTTCTAGTTGTTCCCACAGATGGCGCTGTGATCTCAGAGTGGTAGGAGACCCCACAAAATCTTGAACCGTGATGAGCACGAGCTAACGCTCTTAAAATACAGCAGTATTTATATGCATAGAAATATAAAGTGGATAACCAGCATAGGGCGTGGTGGTCAGTGACGACTGTGAAGTGACGGCCGTACAGGTAAGGACGAAACTTCTGAACAGCCCAGACGACGGCGAGACATTCTTGTTCGGTAATAGTGTAGTTTTGTTCCGCAGAAGTCAGAGTTCGGCTCGCATAGGCAACAACATTTTCTGTAGAGGTGTTTTGGCGTTGCAGAAGGACAGCGCCAATGCCATGGCTACTGGCGTCGGTGTGCAAAATTGTCGGGGCTTTATCATCAAAATGGCAGAGGACGGGACCCGAAGTCAGAGCACGCTTCAGAGTTTCAAATGCTTCTTCGCAAGCAGGAGACCAGATGAAAGGCGTGTCGTTGTGAAGAAGCGCATGTAAAGGTGAGGCAATAGAGGCGAAATTGCGGATGAATCTGCGGAAGTATGATGCCAAGCCGAGGAAACTGCGGAGATCTTTGACCCGAGTTGGACGGGGAAAGTGCAGCGCAGCAGCGATTTTTTCAGGGTCAGGCTTAATTCCTTCGCTGCTTACGAGATGGCCAAGAACTTTAATGGATTTTGATGCAAAACGGCATTTCTTCGTGTTTAGCTGTAGGCCAGCGCTGGAAAGTGCTGTCAAAACTTCATCGAGACGAGTAAGGTGATCAGGAAATGACGAAGAAAAAATGACGATGTCATCTAAGTAACAGAGACATGTTTTCCATTTGAGGCCGCGGAGAACTGTGTCAATCATACGCTCGAATGTAGCAGGAGCGTTGCAGAGTCCAAAAGGCATTACATTGAATTCGTATAAACCGTCCGGTGTTGCAAAGGCGGTCTTCTCTTTATCATCTTCATTCATGGGGATCTGCCAGTAGCCTGATCTTAAGTCAAGGCTGGAGAAAAATTGGGCACCTTGCAAACAATCGAGGGCGTCGTCAATTCGAGGGAGGGGATACACATCCTTACGAGTTATTCTGTTTAGAGCACGGTAATCTACACAAAAACGAACCGAACCGTCTTTTTTTTGCACTAGCACAACAGGCGATGACCAGGAACTAGACGATGGGCGTATGATGTTGCGTGCAAGCATGTCAGCAACATTTTCCTGAATAACTTTGCGCTCGGTTGGAGAAACACGATAAGGCCGGCGTCTAACTATGCTTGATCCGTCGGTGAGTATGCGATGCGTTGCTGCAGCGGTTTGACCCAGTGTGCCGGAATTGACGTCGAACGAGTCTGCGTGCTTGTTCAATACAGCGAGCAATGCGTCTGTCTGGTCTGTTGTCAGGTCGGTGCTGATCGTGTGGCGAAGTGCTGCACTGAGCGAGGCAGGGGATGAATCAGAGCGATCGGAGGTGGAAATGGGAAGAAGTGTGACAGGCTGGGCGGAAGCAACTGATGCAACAGTAGAGTCGCGTCGCAGAAGAATGGGCTCTGATGTGGTGTTGAATGCGGCGAGAAGAGAAGAACCGCTGGAGAAGCGAAGAAGGGACACGATGATGATAATACCTCTTGACAGGAGACGAGGGCTGGGTGTAATCAGGACGTCGCCATCGGTGACGGCGTCAGAAGTCACAGATAGAATATCTTCGTTGCCCGGATAGAGGACGTGATCGGCAAGCATAACTACACGGGAAGAAAGTGGTTCTCTATCGGCAAGAATGTTGCATTCAGTGACTTCAATAGTGGGAGGGGAACACGTAATGACTGCTGAGGCGTTTTGGAGGAAATCCCAGCCGAAGATGAGTTGATGGACACAGGAGGATAGGACAGCAAACTCAATGAAGTGCAAGATGCCATCAATGGTGACTCGGGCTGTACACGCTCCACAAGGGTTAATATTCTGTCCATTTGCAGCACGTAAAGGAGGACCGGTATAAGGTGTGCGCACTTTTCGCAGTTTTAAACACAAGTCAAGTTTCATAATAGAAATAGCGGCGCCGGTATCAATTAAAGCTTCCAGTTCATGTCCCTCAAGGAATACAGTCAACATGTTTGATGAGAGCAGAGGAGGAATTGGAGCGACGACAGGCGGTGCAGTTTTACCTCCGGAAACTGCACAGGTTAGTTTTCCGTTTGGCGGGCAGAAGCTGAAGATGGAGGGCGAAGGGGCGACGAAGTCCGGCGAAAGGGTGACGGGGAGCGACGACGCGATGGCCGTGCTGTCCTAGACCGGTCAGGAGAAGTCGACGGGGAGGAAGAGGGACGGAGGTCATTATCGGTGTAGTACTGGCGAGGAGGAAGCTGGTAGGCGTCGTCACGTCGAACGTACCCATAGCTCGCACGCTCATCTCGCAGTCGTCGGCGACAAACGCGTGTTACATGGCCGCGGATTCCGCAGTAGAAACATACTGGACGAGGTGGGAGAGGCCGCCAATTACCATACACCGGTGGTCGCGGGGACAGGGCGGCGAGGCTGGGTGGGACGGGCGCGTGATGGACAGGAGGACAAGGAGGAGGAGCCGCAGTGACTTCAGCATACGTCGGAACGTAGGGAGGGGCTGGTGGTTCTGTAGCCATGGGACGATTGAGTGAAGTAAGCTCCTCCTTGATAATGCCACGCAACCCAGTAGATTGAGCAGGTGGGCGTGAGAAGGCAGGAACCGACGAAATATCATTGTGGAGCTCTTCCCGTATTATAGATCGTATGATGGTGCGCAGATCAGTTTCGGGAATTTGGCTCGGATCCCAGGTGTTGTTGAGGCGGCGCGACTGTAGATAGTCAAGTCGCTGGCAAGTGGCACGAATGTCTGCCACCGTGACGGGATTTTGGGCAGCTAGAGCTGCGTAGGCAAAAGAGCCAATTCCTTTTAAAATATGTCCGACACGTTCAGCCTCGACCATGCCATTGTTAACTCGCCGGCAAAGGGCGAGTACGTCCTCAATGTATGATGTGTATGTCTCTCCTGGAAGCTGCACACGGGTCTCTAGCTTCTTTTGAAAAGAGGTCGGACCAGCACCAACAGTTCCAAATATCTGGCGGATCTGTGTCGTGAATTGAGGCCAGTCAGGAATGGCGTCCTCATGGTTGAGGAACCACGTCTTAGCCACGTCACTCAGGTAGAATGAGACGTTGAGTAGCTTCATAGAAGCGTCCCAACCGTTAAAAGCGCTCACCCGATCGTACTGCTGTAGCCAGTCTTCGACGTCGTCACCGCGGAGACCGGCGAAAACCGGAGGGTCGCGCTGACGTGAGGTAACTGACCAAGTTGGGTGGGTCAAATGGTGCTGAGCAAGTGCACCTTGGGACGTCAGTGGTGCAGAGGTGGCATGGGCAGCCGTGGGATGCCCATCGGTAGCTACAGGCGCCGGAACGGTGAGAGCAGGGGGATGTGACTGCGCCATGGCGGTTGATGTGCCGCCAAGAACACGACCGGAACGGAGCTCCAGGGGGTGCCGCGTTGAGGACGCTGGGATCAGGAGTCACCTCCACCACTTGTGAGGCAGAAGAACGCACCAGCAAATTCACCTTTTTTACTTCAGGTAGGCCGAAGCAGCAGCTACCGACTAGTCACAGCTTAGCAACACTTCGTCTTCTTCGCACGAACCGATGACCGATGATGATTACGCTGAGATGAAGATGAAGGTCACTCACAGTGCTTACAATATAAATGTGGCTCACGGAAAAAAACATAAGAAAGATTACATCACGACATTAAAACGAGTTAACATGAAATAGGACAGAGCCGAAAAAGCCAAACAAGCATGCAAGCTATAAAAGCAACTTTTGCAAGCAAAAAATAAGCATCAAGAGATACCACGCTACAAAAGCATGAACATGCACGTACACAGAGCAAGAAGAACAACCAATTTAAAAAGACAAGCTGGATCAGTAAACTAAGCAGAAAAAATGACAGTGCTGCTGTGTCTTGGGTTTGACAGCAGCAGGTTTGTCAATGGAGACTTGAATGCAGAATTATAAGAAATTACAACAGATCCGGGAAGGAGATTCGAACTTATTTACGTACTTGGGATGAATGAGTTCTAGAAATGGTTAGTTAGGGAGAAAGGAATACCAACTTTATGACAATGACAAAAATACCAAAGTGGTATTATCATTTTATTCTTAAGAATGGGGTTATTGTAGATCTACGGAAAAAGCAAAGACGGAATATTTTTCTACGTTGTCACAGCAGGAGTTGCAATACGCTTGGTTTATTAGTAGTGACGCTAGAGTTGTGGTTATAATTTGAAAGAATTAAAAGAGCCACCCGGCTGTGGACAGATTCCAGTTCATACATGGGCGCCTCTTGACTGCAGTCCCAGACAGATGCTGCATATTCCAGTTTAGTAAGAACTAACGCTTTGTGAAGAAGTAATTTTACAGCACTAGAAAAAAGGTATAAAATTGCGACACAGCATGCGATTAGCGTTCTTCGGTATGTAATCTACGTTCGTCTTACAGGAGAGATGAAAAGGAATGCATATGCATAGGTACTTGTAACAGTTACACATGCATTGTTATTATTATTAAAGTGATATGAGGGAATGCACTATTACGACGAGAAACAAGCATATAACTGAATTTCCATTTACTTCCATGTTTCATATGTTAGCCCCGTCAAGAGCATGGTCAATATGGTCAGAAGAGTTACATCAGAGTCACTGTTAATATGACGCAGTCATCTGCTAAAGGCTTATTTGATGAAAGTGTTATTTTTAGTGACAAATTGTGAACGATTAGTCAGAAAAAAATTCAAACACGCAAGAACGTTAGTATCAAGATTAAACTTACTTAGCTTAAAAAAATATAGTTGATGTGAAACCTTTTCAAACAATTTTGAAAAATTTATGAATTACAATCGACGATAGAATCCCAGTCACGGACGAAATTCAGACAGTGCGTAAGCACCAAGTATTGAGTTTCAGAGGAAATTAACTTATGAAATTTGTGTTGATAATCTGGAAAAAACGCCTTTGGCTGTAGGAATAATGCAAGGTGAGAGTACATGGCATGCTCTACGATTTTATATGGAATGATTGCAAGTAAAATGGTTCTATAGTTAACTGGGGAATGCTTGTATCCAGGCATATGGAAGGGAATCTTCTCGACCTTCCAATCTCCCGGAATGCAGGCTGTCTGAAGGGTTTGCTGGAATAGACTAGAATGTATTACAGCGTTCTATACTTTAGCTCTGATCAGAAACTTGGAATTTATGTTATCAACCCCATGTGATGAAGAAATTTTTGTTTTTCTATTATGTTTTCTACGCCAGCAATATCAAAGACAGTTGGGATCTTTGGCAAATTGCCAGCACCGGGATAGGTAGATAGTAGAGAAAACAATTTTTTGGGAAAAGCAGAAACAGATACCAACTTCAGAAAATTTGCTCCCTCATCATCCTGGAACAATTCGTTGATTGTGCCTTAAGAGCAATAGCTGTGTCGCCTCTTTTGTTCACTCATATCTAAATTGCCTAGGTTACTGATTAATAGAGATGGTTATGCAGTAATGAAGAATGAATTTTTGGCATGCTTTAAAGCTTTTTTGTGGTCAGTAGCCGCGGCCTGACAAGCACTCCATCGTTCAGGAGAACCGGTTAGTTTTGCCGACGTAAAAATGCGTTTTTTCTCCTTACTGAGCCTTTTTAACGCTTGACTGAACAATAGCGATGGTCGGTTAGACCCGATGGCTATGCAGAAAACGTATTTATCAGTGACGTTTTCTCGAGATAAATTTCAGTTGGTATTAACGAAGCGGTCACAAAAACTTGTTAAGTAATCATCTAAAAAAAGCAGAAAACTCATGGCTAACAGCATCAAAATCAGCAGTCTTTGGTCGCGGATATATTTCTGTCGTTTCTCAGGTCGGGCACCGGGCAGAGAAAGAAAAATGAAACAGTAAATCTCTCACTGAATACTTGTAAGTAGGATATGGGCTGTAAAAAGTCAGGTGAAGTGGTTAGTACTAAATGTAAGATATATTATCAGAAGCAGACGTAATTAGAGTTGCCTGAATTGCAGGCTGGGACAATGAAATCACTAGAAAATTAAAAAATTTGTCGCCTTCACTGGGAAAAGGATTTCAAAAGGAACGTATACGTTAGATCACACAATACTAATAATTTAAAGTGTCCTTGTAAAATTAAAGGATTATTGGAATACTGGACTGAAATGATAAAATAGTAAATAATTCCATATCAACCGCTGCTGAGCCTGTGGCTCTTCGAGAAGTAAATTTCTACACCTGTTCGAAACCTCCTGGAGATTGGTTTGTGATCATGATCAAAACCTGTGCCACAAATTTTGGGATGTTCCTACGCCAAAGCGCCCGCCAATCGCCAATGCAGACATTCTGAGGTTTTTTTTTTGTCTGCTCTAGAAAAAGACAACCGTATAGCAATTCCATCGATCCCTGGTCACTGTGCGCTCGATGGAAATGAGAAGGCCGGTGCTGAAGCAAACAACGCCCTTCGCAGTGTGCTCCTTACAGTTAAGTCCTTCTCTATAGCGGACAACTGCAGTTTTTAGTGCTTGTCTAAGAATGCGACGTCGAGATACTGGAGTTTGCCAGATGATTGACAAATCCACCTTGAAATTTATACCCTGGATGACGATTTCTGCTTAGTATAAAATTACGCACCCGCATGCACGCTTGCTGCATAAGTTACGCTTAAACGTCGATTTTCCGTGCAAGTACTGGTATTTAACCGGACTAGCGGACTGCCCGGGCTGTTCTACAGTGGCATAACGGAGACTGTGGATGACGCACTAGTGTACTCATTTTGCAATTTATGAATAGGCCTAGCACGCCTGGCTTGTTGCGGCTCAATTGGAAAGCAAAGGGAGAGCAAGGAACTTTTGTTTTATGTCAGAGGTACTCCATTCGCCTCCTGGTGCGACAAGAGTGGAAACTCTCCCGTGCAAAAAATAAAAAATAAAAACTGTCTGGGGTAGAGATGCGAGACAGGCTCTGACTCAGCGATTTAAATAATAAACGACATTTCGTGCTTTTAAAAGGATACTTGAGCGTGGTTGACAGCTTCCTTCACACTGGAACTAAAACTGAACTTGCTACTATGGATCTAACCGTAACACTAAGTATAATGGTTTTGTGCCATGAATATTTCTACGAGCAACGTGTTTTGAGCATAAAGTTCAAATTCTCTTCGAACTTTCGTGTTGCCTGGTGGTGTTCATCTGTACAACCCTCAGTGTTGATGGCCTGGCACACTTCGTGGTGAAAATAACCACCGCAAACACGCAAGCACGCCGCCCTATGCAGGCTATGGGGT
Source organism: Amblyomma americanum (assembly GCF_052857255.1). Taxonomy (NCBI): domain Eukaryota; kingdom Metazoa; phylum Arthropoda; class Arachnida; order Ixodida; family Ixodidae; genus Amblyomma; species Amblyomma americanum. The sequence goes on from NC_135503.1 coordinate 123,827,048, forward strand.
AGGAGTCTCCTAATCGCATGAATCACATGTTAGGTTTAAGATCACGGGGAGACCACATCATCATCAGCTTGGCTACGCCCACTTCAGAGAAGGGCCTCTCCAATTAAAATTGTCGGTTGCCTGCTTTGGCCAGCTTATCGCAGTCGTCGCGATGTATGAGTGATATATCTCAGTCGCCCTGTCTAATCTCAATCCCTCTTTAGATTTTCTTCCGCCCTTTGCTACGCTTTCCTTCTCTTGGGGTTCACTATGGGACCCGAAACAAACATCGGGTATCTTAGCTGCGCATTAGTTCCCTTCACACGCCCATTTCTTCTCTATTTCGACTAGGATGTCAATAGCATGCGGAAGTTCCCTGACCCACTCTGCTCACTTTGTTTCTTAGCGTTACATCTATCATTTCTATTTCCATACCTCGCTGCGATGATCTCAATTTAAGTTGAACCCTTTTCTTCAGACTCCAAGTTTCTACAGGTCGGTACCGTTACCAAACAGTCTTTTACACTTTTCTCTTGAGAGATACCGACATATTGTCATTGATGATCAAAGAGCACCTGCGAAATGCCCGCCACACCATTCTTATCTTTCCAGTTATTTCAGTATCGTTTTCTGTATGTGCGGCCACTACATGCCCTTATCACTCCCAGCCCCTCACTACCAACGTGAACTGCTGCTCCCTTCCTAGAAATTAGTTTTGTGCATTTAAATTTTTTGAGCGACTATTCAGCTTTGCCGGTCTACTTCATTCGCCATGCTTTTCAATTCGTCCCCGTGTTTACTTAGCAAGGCAATGTCGTCAACGAATCGCAGATTACTAAAGTATTTCTCATAAAGACTAATCACCCCATTGTTCGCAATCCAGGCCTCTAAATGCCTCTTGAAAACACGCTGTGAATAGCACTTCAGATCACTGCAGAGATCGTGTCTCCTTGTCTGACAACTTTGCTTTGCGGGGTTTTGCTACTTTCTTTGTGTAGGACTTTGATGGCTTGGCATCTGCTACAGCCGTCTTCCAGTATTTTTACATCTAGAAAAATTTTTATACAATGGTTCAGTACTGCTAACATGACTGCTGACATCTCGACTGAGTCAAATGCTTTCTGGTATTCGATGAAGGATATACCTGGTGTCCCAATTAAATGTAACCAAGCTTTTAAAAAAGGTGAAGTTCTCTAGCCCAGTAAAACCAACCGAGGATTGACCAGAGATCCTTGGCCCAGTCCTATATTCTTTCTTCAAAGTTAAATAATTAGTCAAGTCTAATCAGCAATCTTTTTACATAATGATTTGAGGAACAAAGTGTGAATGTAAAAATTACATATTGTCTCAAAAGACCGCTATTTGCATCAAGGTACGGTTTACGCAGCTTTATTTATTGGCCTTAAAAGAGAGCTACCACGTGGTGGCCAGCTGCTCGGTCACATCTCTGTCCCAATGTGTACGCAAAGGCTCATCGGGGCGAACACTTAAGTAAAAATAGATTTTATTCTCCAAGACGCGTCTTGGGACGTTTAAGCGGAACCATTGTCACGTGGACGCTTTTTTTTATTGTGCGAGCTAGGGTTTAAGGCCGAAAAGTCTGCTTTACGTTGTCGGTATCTTGGTGTAAACGTTGCAATCAGCTGTTTTTCAAAGTGAGCTACAATTTTTCCATTGGCACTTTGTTCCGCATGGCAATAATTAAAAATTTCGCTAATTAGGCTTAACTAACAACTTAACTTTGAAGAACAAAAAAATACTACAGACTAGGTTACGCGACTCTAAGCAACCCTCAGATGGCCCCATGCGGCTAGGTCATTCCGTGTTTTTTAAAAGCTTGGTTACATTTCGCTAGGACAACTGGTATGCAGGGGCTGAGCATACAATGCGGATTTCTATATCGCCTTTCATAGTGTTAATATGCTCTACTGTTGAGCCCCCTTTATGAGAACCTCCATGGTTCTTTGTTTCATTGACGTGAAAAGTTGACCTGATTCTATTCGCGATTACCTTATTAGTTATCTTCTAGACAATGGACAGTAACGTGAAAGGCCTCCACTTTTTCAAATCCTTGACGTGTCCTTCCTTGTGCATTAAGATATTTGGAGAGTAATTCTGGTATTGCGTAACGCTTGAGGCCATATGCAGCATTGAGCACAGGCGGTGGTCAGATTTTTTACGCAATCTTTCCAACGTCGTTCAACAGATCTGGTGTTACTTGATCCTGACCAGCTGCTTTCCCCTTTGGCATTACTTCTAAGGCTTTCTTTAGTTCCTGTTTCATCACTGACTGAATGTACCATTGTTTTGAACTACTGCCTCTCTAATTGTCGTCCTTATTATTACGGCAACTGCATAGATTTCTGTAGAGCTCCTCGGCTAACTTAAGTATCTTACCCATACTCATATTCACATTTCACATACCTAACAATTCACAAAAAAAAGTAGTCTTGAACGAGAAAGATTTAATGAAGACAATTTTTAAATATAGTGAAAGATTTCACTATACCAGCCGATATATCCGCATATCTCTCGTCAATAGGCTTGCACTTTTCGCTATTAACATGTTTGCTGTCATCAAGAGCGTTCCCCTCTGGTTTTCTATATCATTCTTAATTGTACGACGTGAGCGATGGCAAACCTTTAAAAGAAAGAGTTTGCTACATGTCGGAAGAATGGTTGATTACCTTAAATGTTTCCACAACAGAGCGCCCAAACTTTTCAATATTCAAAATTTTTGTCCAAGAAGGTTGGACATGCTTGCCTTTCTGTGTATACGTCAAGATTTTGCTTGCATTTAGTTTCTTCTTGACAACTTTTAGGCTGTCTCTATTCTTAATAGTGTGCTCGTTTCTCTCCCTGATAGAAATCCTTATATCTGCTAGCTTACGGTTATTAACTTTTTACTTTAAAAGGTGAGAGTGGGGGGAAAACGCGACACAAATTTTGGAAACCAGTGACATAATATTTTTATGATTAGACATCAACAAACAAATGCTGCCGAATAATTCTCTACTGTTCTGGCACGCTTATCAGTAAATATAAAAGCATCAACTGAATAACAACACAGTAAAATTTTATGAACCTTGAAACTTCAAAATGTCGCATTTTGCCCCACCCCATAGGGTAAACTGAGACGGTGTGCGGGGTAAAAAGAGACCCCCTATCCAAAATCAGCATAGTACTCATCCTTGCAATGAGTGCCCACGAAGTTGGCTGCACAGACACCCAGACAATCTCAGCGGGTCTATCCGAGTGGTAAGCAGTGTTCGCAGACCGAAACTTATGCAGTTTTGTTCCATGTGTCATTACAATCTATGCGTTTCAGCCGGCGGGTTCTGCGTGCACCAATTTTTGAATGTCTTGCCTTCTTCGCAGCTTTTTTCTCCTTTAATACCACAGTTGTTGCTTTTACGCACAGCTGTGTTGAATGGACATGCAATTCGTAGTGTGTGAACCCGAGCTGTTCAATTTGATTGGACAGGCGAGGTTTCTGTTCCCCGAGACCGGAAACGATGACGACTGTAACATCGCGTGAGCCACAAAAATCTCATGCATTGCTACGCAGAGAGATGTCAGCCCTTAATGTATCGGTATGGGATCCGGTGTTATTGCTGACTGATATTTTTTGTTTTTTGATATTCGAGACCTACTAACTTCATGCTTTTCTAAGGGCCGCCATGAGACCTCTTGTTAATAAAAACGAAGTGTCGAGTGCCAACCCCTGACACGCTGTGTCACCGATTGTATTCCTGGAACAACCCTTTGGCGACAAGGAATACGCTTCTCTCGCTTCACCTACGAGCAGTTACCGCATTCCAGCGTAAACTCGAGTCATCACTGCTAGACCGGTCAGGCTATACTGATACACACGAGAAGGGACGTAATTGAGGTCCGAACACTGCTCACGTTGAATCAAGGCATTGTGCCATCACACCAAGCAAAATACCATTCTATCCCTGGCTCGAGCACGGTACTGCAATTAATCATCATCCCATCAAGGCGGCGTGTTTGTGAGGACAGAAGTCTGGAAAGACGTAGGGCGGAGAATGTTCCCCTCTCCACAATTATCACCTTAGTAAAGCAGAAAGTCAGCTTGTTGATACTGGCTGGTAACTGAAATAACGCTACTGCGCATGTCCTTTGTTCCTTAGATAGTTAGTTCTTGTCTCCGTTGTGGCGAGGTAACGTTATTTCAACGATAAAAATGATCACAACCTTTTGGGCGGACAGGGCACCGCAGCGGCACCTCGACGCTGTTCTCTCTGAAAGCATGTGATGGTACATTTGAGTAGATTTGGCGACGACCAAACACTATATATGTGAATTGGTGATCGGACGAGACTAATGTCAATAATAATAATAACTGGTTTTTGGGGAAAGGAAATGGCGCAGTATCTGTCTCATATATCGTTGGACACCTGAACAGCGCCGTAAGGGAAGGGACAAGGGAGGGAGTGAAAGAAGAATGGAAGAAGGAGGTGCCGTAGTGGAGGGCTCCGGAATAATTTCGACCACCTGGGGATCTTTAACGTGCACTGACATCGCACAGCACACGGGCGCCTTAGCGTTTTTCCTCCATAAAAATGCAGCCGCCGCGGTCGGGTTCGAACAGACTAATGTCAGCAAACAACGGTCTGCAAATTGTGGTCCTTTTAAAAGTTGCCTGCCAGCTCGTGTAACATGTTGTGCATCCGCTGTGATCCTGTGGTATAACGGCGGTCTACCTAGTCGTCGACATCTTTCTGGGCTGCTCCTTATACAGGAATAACATTCACAGCCTGTAACCTCCGACATCAAAACTACACTTCTTTGCGCTATTGGCATCACCAGCTGCGCCTGCCACAAAACGCACTTCAAAGTCTTCATTCAAGTACCTTGCACAAAAAGGGACCGTCTGCAAACGTTCCTTTGTCTTGAGACTAAGGTAGAGTTCTTGATTGGCAGGATACGAGCGCTCCTTTCTTCTACTATAAATTCATGCTCAGCACGCACATGCACGCCGGAAACACAGACAGCAACATGTGCATTTAGTGCCGCTTGTGATGAATTTCGTTCTTTGCTTCGCTTCTGCTGCTCAGAGTGTCACCGCACACATTAATTTTTTTTCAAAGACTTTATTTCTTCCTTACGAAGAAAGGGGAAGCTGAGGCAAAAGGCCTGTAGTGCCTGACGAGGCCTCAGCTTCCTTGTACTGTTCGCAGTACAGTGCAGCGGTAAAAAAAGCAAACATTCAACGTATTACAGAGCAAGGCAAAGAGAAGGAGGCTCGCACATTGCATAAAACGTGATAACAGCGGGACAACAAATGTGGCATAAAACCAGACGTCGCTTGCGCACAGGAAATAAATAGGGGAAATACACAAGGCTTTTCAACGGTAATAATACTGTTGAGACACAAAAAGGGGCTGTATTTATTAGGTAAGCTAAGATTGCGTCAGAAAGTTAGTGCGGAAAAGTTTAGGAATTTAATAATAATAATAATAATTGGTTTTTGGTGGAAAGGAAATGGCGCAGTATCTGTCTCATATATCGTTGGACACCTGAACCCCGCCGTAAGGCAAGGGATAAGAGAGAGAGTGAAAGAAGAAAGGAAGAATTAGGTGCCGTAGTGGAGGGCTCCGGTATAATTTCGACCACCTGGGGATCTTTAACGTGCACTGACATCGCACAGCACACAGGCGCCTTAGCGTTTTTCCTCCATAAAAACGCAGCCGCTGCGGTCGGGTTCGAACCCGGGAACTCCGGGTTAGTAGTCGAGCGCCCTAACCACTGAGCCACCGCGGCGGGTTTAACATGTCATTTTTCATGAGGTACCACTTGGTTATTGCATTAAAATGTTTGATAGAAACACTAAAATTAAGATCACCCGAAAAATTATTCAGGGCGGCAGGTGCCTGATAGATCATTTTCTGTATCCCGTGGATGGTACGTGTCCTAGGGTATAGTTTTCTATGTGCTCGGAGACTATACTGTGATGAGGAATTGTCTGTAATTGGATTATACAGCCGGTTTTTGTAGTTGTGTTGGAATGAACAGTAAAAATATACCTTACCTGCTTTAAGCAAACTGTGTTTGGGAAAGAGAGGTGCTGCAGCCAAATATTGAGGATGACCGTGATACCCTTCTATTGCTCCCAATTCTTTTTTTTTTTGTACAAGTATCAATTTATTGTAATTGCTTTTTGTCGTAGTGCCACATACTAGACAAAAAGAAGAAAATTTGAAATAAAAACTGCATAGTACATACAACATTTCCCCGTAAAATTTCGAGACTGATTTAATTTATTTTCTAAAAATGATTCCCCAGAGCAAATGCTGGTGCGTACGTGTAGCGCCATCTTTTCGGCTTACCTGAGTTATTTATGTTAGTTGCTCTGGCAGCCGCTAGAGGGCACTGCATGTAAAAAAATACGTTTTCACTAGTCATCTTCGCATTCTACTGTGAGTGAATGTGAAGAGATGGACGTCCACCTTGAACAGCGTGTAAGCATAAAATTCGGTGTGAAGCTTAGCAAAACAGCCACAGAGAGGTATGAGCTCTTTCGTGACGCTTACGGCAACCAGACATTATCGAGGACGCGAGTTTTCGAGTTGCACAAGACGTTCGTTTCGGGGAGAACGTCGGTGGAAGGCGACACAAGGCCGGGGCGCCCTTCAACATCACCGAATGAAACAACGCTGCTCGGATCAGGGAAATCGTACAGCAAGACCGCACCATTACAGACCGCATGCTATCGATGCTCTCGAGATTAGTAAGACAACAGCATGCCAGCAAATTTTTCGATAGCTGAATGATAGACTTGTGTCGCATCCCCTCACACAGGACCAGAAGGATACGCGTGCATCAGTGAGCGCTGATTTGCTCTCCGAGGCAGAGAAGAACGCTGCATTCGTCGATAGCATCATTGCTGAAGACGAAATATGGTGTTTTCAATACCATCTTCAAACAATGAGGCAGAGCGCTGAACGGCGGTCCACAAGCTATCCGGCGTCGAGAAAGTTGCGGCGACACAAGACTAAAACAAAGACGATGCTTATAGTTGTTTTCGATGCCAGAGGTGTCCTACACAACGAGTTGGTCCCACAAGGGCTACGGTGAATCAAGAGATTTATATCCGCGTGCTCCAACACATGAGTGATGCACTGCGACGCCATCGCCCTGACTTATGGACACCTGGACAATGGAGCCTTCTCGACAATAGCGCAAGGCCGCACACTGCTCTCAGCGTGACAAAATTTCTCGCCAAGCACAACATTACTGTACTTCCTCATCTGCCATACTCGTTTGACATCTCCCGATGCGATTTTTTCCTTTTTCCTCGTGTGAAGAGAGCCCTAACAGGTCGCTGGATTTAGAGCGGGGAGGCCATTCAAGACACCAGGACAAAGGAGCTGACAGCCCTGCCAAAAGAAGCGTTTTCCAACTGTTTTTAAGACCTCAAGAAGCGTTGGAAGCTCTGCATAGACTCTAAGGGAGACTATTTCGAAGGGGTGCTGCACAAATGATTTCTATGTTAAACGCATTTTTTTAATGGAGTCAGTCTCGGGGTTTCACGGAAAAAGGTGTAGATAATTTCAACCATTTAGGTAAGAGATGGGAGATTCTATAAAAGCAACGAACTGTTTTACATAGATCATATACAAGATTAGTAACGTGGATATTCCAAGAAAAAGTTTCGGAAAACCAGAAACTGAGGAATTTGAGATTGCTGGCTGTATCAATTATTGTGTTCCCGTAATGAATATTGTCTGCGTAGCGTTCAACAATGTTGATGGGTCTAAATATAATGTAGCTAGTTTTCTTCAGGTTTAGGGTCAGACTATTTGCCTGAAACCACATATGTAATCTAGTTAGGTAAATATTGGTCATACTTTTCATGCCAAGCAGTGAAGGGGCAGTGAAAACAATGGTTCGTGTCGTCGGCGTACGTTACAAGATCAGGTGAATCTGGTATTTGGGATATATCAATAATGTAAACTAAGAACATTAGAGGTCCTAATATGTAACCTTGCGGAACAACTTGGGTTATGGCTAGCCTGTCGGAACAATTCTCATTTATTCGAACATACTGTAAGCGGTTTTCTAAATAGCTAGTGAGAATATCCAGGGTTATTCCGCACACACCATGGCCATGCAAATTACTGAGGAGAATAGTATGCTGTACGCAGTAAAATGTCTTCCGAAAATCAAGAAACAAACCCAAGGTGTATCTTTTCTCCTCAATATTTGTCGATAATTCCGTCTTTAATTTTGATCAGTGCTTGTTCGGTGGACCTGTTTTTTAAGAAGCCCTACTGCGTAGAAGCTATAATGTTATGTTTTTCGAAAAAGTTCAGCAATCTACTGTTAATCGCAGCCTCAAGTACTTTTCTATAATACAGGTAATACTGATATAGGCCTATAGTTGGAGATTTCCTTCCTGTCACCGTCTTTATAGATTGGACACATGCGAGCAATCTTTAAGTCGTCTGGGAACACCCCCGCTTCAAACATAAGATTTATAATGCGAGCCAACGCGCCAGATATAGATGAAGAGACATACTTGAATGGCACAGCTGCTACGTGGTCATGCCCAAGCGATACGTTATTCCTAATCTTATTGATTAATGCTTCCACTTCATTCGGAGTTGTTGGCGCAAACACTAAACATATAGGTAATGGTGTAACGGTAATCGGGTAGTCACTGCTAAGTTCGGGTTTATGAGTTGTTGGAGTGCCTACTGTGACGAAGTACTCGCTCATTGCTTTTGCCAAGCTGGAACCACTGAGCGTACCATCTGAAGTTATAATTGCATTAAACTCGCGAACCAAGCTTTTATTGAATAGATTATTTCTTTCAAGGCTTCTTTTGCCTGATAATTCTGGACATTCGAAGACTGCTCGATTAGTCTTGGCGGCTTGAAGATCTGTATTAAATTTATTTATAAACTTCTTAAATTCTTTTAGTAGAGCTATGTCACCGCTTTTCATACGAGCATGGTACGTGTTACTCCGTATCCGAATGCGTTGCTACAGTGATTTTGACACCCAGGGCTTTTTATGCTACTTTCTATTAAACGTTCATACACGAAGAGGGAAGACATCGTTATAACACGCCAGAAGGAGCTTGAGGAGCTCGGAGTAGGCCTCATTTCCATCATAAATTGTGTTCATATTCCAAGTTTTACTATAAATTAGAGTTTTTAATGTAAGAATGAATGAAGTTTTAGATCTCCTAAGTTGCCTTCCGTTGCATATTTTACATGATCGCTATCTTATGCGCTCTCGGGGCAAAATCTATCTTTCACGCATTCCATCTTCACTCCTGCTGGTGTGTTGTTCATCCGTCACGTGCAGGATTAATGGAGGCAAGAGACCGCCACGGTTGCCTCGATCCCGGCGCCCCAGACAACGGATTCCAGCTCCGCCGCACCAACTTTCAAGTGGGTTCTGACGTCACCTTTGCCTGCCAGCCAGGCTACCACATGCGCGGGAATGCCACCATTTCCTGCAGGGAGGACAAAGAATGGTCAGCGGCTGTTCCCTTGTGCATCGGTCAGTACTCATTTTATGATAGTATCATTCAGCATTCTTCATTCATTTCTAATGCAAAAAAAACTGCTGCGAAGTGTTCATGTAGCTGTCAAACTCGCCAATTCGGTAGTGCTGCAAGCATGCCAAGACATTTTACTGTCGCTTCGAGTAGAATGTATAAAATCACTGCACATTGAAGTTTTTCAAATGATGCGTTTCATCAGCACAGCCGTTGCATGTGTTGCATCACCCTGCCGTCCGTTGCGTCCCAGGAGCCCCTTTGCGCCTGCACCTTTCTCTACTTCTGTCACCAACACGGCCAACTTGTGTGCTCGAAGTTCAACCATCGCTATTCAACCAATCACAAGCATCGAGTAGTCATATCATCTGCGCGAAAAGGGCGCTTAGACGGCTCCATGCTTACCATGACGTAATGGCGCAATCACGACGTCACTAGCGCCTGTCACTCCTAGGTTTCAACGCCAATGACGACGCCTACGCCGGATGCGCCAAGAATAATCCATTAACAGCAAGCGCTGTAATACCTCTGTTGCACTCAGCAACGCCATATGAGGCAGACTTAATCGTAATGAGGCCTCAAGCCGGCCGATTAAACCAAACGAATATGTATGTCATGCGGGGATCAAGGTCTCGGAGCTCCACGCGGACTATGATGGTCAGCCATTTTGGAGAGGTTTTACTTTTTCTGTATGAGGACATCGCATATAACCTGCGAGTAATTTCATTGCTGTTGCAGTGACTGTCATAGCCCCTAGTAACGTCACCGCCGCTAACCCACCACGGCGAGTAAAGTGAGTGAAAGAAGATTGCAACTGATTTTAAGCGGATAAGCGGTTCTTGTAATGAATATTTTATTATTAAAGATATCGTAATGTAATTAATTGCGTATATGTGTTTCTTCCTGTTTTCAGAAATAAAATTAGTTTTAGTATATTTCAATTAGTTTCCATATTTTAGAAAAATAACTAATGCCTAAAAAGTTGAATTGTTTCAGGTAGTTAAGACAATTTCTTTTTACATTTTTTGGTCTGGATTTAAATGGGCCTGTAGCAAAAGACCTCCCATCGGGAGCTATTCTAACTATATTGTTGTTGAAATATATCACCATATAAAAAGGTTAATTTTTTCCAGGCACTACAATTATGAAGTATAGTTAGGTAACACTATGGCTCACAAAATTCTGAATATTTACTCAAGCAAACAAAAACAGCATAGCTCCACAGTTCAGCTCTTTCGCTTTCAACAGTAAAATATTAATCAAAATTGAATCTAAAACGCAATAAAAGCTTCCGTAAGGTTAGGAATGTTTTGAGCGTATTCATTAAACTTTAAAGTGTATTGATTCCAAATATGGCAGTTTTGCAAAATCAGAATTTTCGCATTTTTTATCATTTCAAGACCCGCGTCTCCTCTTAAGAAGGAACTTTAGATCTACAGTTTGAAAAATATTAATTTTTTTCAATGGCTGTTACTTCTATTACACGCACATAGAACGAACATTTAGGCTTTCAGATTATAAATCATTCTCGACGTTCAACAAGTAATAAAGATGGTATGCTGTGGCTCGTTGATAGATATTTATACTGAGATCTGTTTTTCTTGTGGTATCGGTTTTCCTGCTATATTCCCAGCTCGGAGCTGCAGTATTTTCAAACACCAATAAATGTGCTGGCCCGCAGTATGGTAGCCTGCGAAGTTGAGCACGGAATGACAAAGCGTGGGCAAATTTGTTGCCAAACTGTTGTCGTACTTTTCATTGTTGGCCGAAGAGCGATGTCTGTTGGCAGCGTTGTGTTTTAATGGAGCCTTTACTCTTTTAGAGGGAAATAGAACAAATGCCCAAGTATTGATACATCTGAAATCTTACTCCACTGTTAAATACGCATGCAAAGTGACACTGTAACTTATTCTTTATGCAGCGGGATTATAACATCGAAAGTGGACAAATGTGTTTGCGGTCTTTTTAGGTGACTCCTTCAGTGAGCGTCTTATTTCGGGCGCTTTCCTGCATTCGTAATCATTCAGGAACCGGTGCCAGCATTTCCTCCTGGAGTCTTTGATATAAAATACAAGGAATGTGCACTTCTAAAAAATGGGTGCGTTTATTTCACATCAGTGGCTGAGTGATTCCGGTTGTGCCTATATAAAAATTGATGATGTCGGGGTGTCAAGCAACTAGCGTCATTGCACCAGCTGGTATCTCTAGAGGTTGCAGCAGCAACATGTTATTTGCTCATTTATAGCTTGCTCACCTGGCTTGTACAAGACACTTCTCTTGGTGCTTTCCTCTTCAATCTGCAGGAAAATTTTACTACGACAAAAGGCGGTTCGCGGGCAGAACACTTAGTGACGTGGCCGCCAAAATTCCAGCGGTGAACGCCTCGAGGCACTTCGTGTACTTCCTGTTCGATGCCTCCGCGAGCATCGGGCCGACGAACTTCCAGACGAGCATCAACCTAGCGAAGGCGATAGCTCGAAAGGTAAAAAAAATTTCATTGCCACATCTATACTCCAGTCGCTTCAGGGAAGCACTGTTTTCACACCCGTGCTTCTGCGTGTGTTTGGGCGGATATATGTGTACTAATGAATGCTTATTTGACATTTTCTTTATCAAGCTCCTGCTCTCTTGACCCCGTCTTAAGCTGCCGCGGTGGCTCAGTGACTATGGCACTCGGCTGCTGAAACGAAAGACGCTAGTTCGATCCCGGCCACGGCGGTCGAATTTCGATGGAGGCGAAATTCTGGAGGCTCGTGTACTGTGCGATGTCAGTGCACGTTAAAAAACCCCTGGTGGCCGATATTTCTGGAGCCCTTCACTACGGCGTCCCACATAGCCGGAGTTGCTTTGGGACGTTGAACGCCATAAACCAACCTTAACCCCGCCTTAATCGTAGGCAGTGAGGCACTGTAAATATGGCAAGAGATACTATGCTACTAGATTATTCTGGCAGAGCAAGATTCAGCATAACACCAATGTGCTAACTACAGAAACCCTAATCGTGACGTGCAGAGCTCGATCACTAATACGGCATGTTCTCTGAAATAATTATTAGAATAAGAAAGTACGCATATTGAAATGAGCAACTATTCGCGTATACGGTTCATTCAGGTGTTTACCAGGTAATCTGGCAGTGTTCGCGTGGAATTTTGGTGCATGTTCTGATAGGTTCAACGAAAACAGCGGAGTACGAGGAAAATCTTTCCAAGAGATGCTTGATGAAGACGGGCGCCATTTGATACGTACGCCAGCATTCGCGATAGTTGGTTTATTGGTTTATTGGGGTTTAAAACGTCCCAAAGCGACTCAGGCTATGAGGGATGCTGTAGTGAAGGGCTCCGGAAATTTCGACCACCTGGGGTTCTTTCACATGCAAATGTGGCCGTGTTTAGGTAGCGCATTCACGATATTAAAAACACTCCGAGTGAAGTGAAGTTTTGTACAGCAAATATTCATCATGACAGAGATATCAGTGTCTAGACGGGAAAAAAATGAAAGAAAATAAATGGTTAACAAGCTGCAATTAACACGAAAAAGTACGTAATCACTACATAATATACAACGACGAAGTCACCCGGAACACATAAAATTGCAAAAAGATATGTGAGTCAGCCAGCTGTGTTTAGCGCAGCAAACTAACGAATTAAGAAACGGAGATATAATGCGGAAGCTACAAAATAATAGATGCATGACTGATAAATTTTGAGGAACGTTAACCAGTAGTTTCGGTGCAAGCATTCACACGAACGCGAACAAGAGTGTAGAAAAAAAGCGTCGTTGGACAACCACCAAGGATAATTTCTGTACTATATGCGGCAGAATTTTAAGAGCGTTAGCTCGTAATCATCACGTCTCGAGATTTTGTGGGGTCTGCTGTCACCCTGAGATCACAGCGCCATCTGTGGCAGCAACTAGAAAACAGCACATCTCGCATTGAGACTTGTAGCTCCATCTACAGTAGCATTGTAGAAACAACCACCTGCCGCGTGTCAATGATTACGTCACGATCCAATATGGCGGTGAGAGGTGGAACTATGTGAGTATGACGTCAGGGCACGAAATAGTGGCATAGTTTCGGTTTCTCGAATTCAAGATAGCGGCCATTAAAACAGTTATTCTGAGTCAGAAAAGTAACCTCGTATGCGAAGTAAGGCAGAATAACTATATGGACAAATATGAAAAATGGTTATACGAATGAACGGCATGTAAAGTACACACAGCGGCTCTAACTGCGCGTTTAAAGCTTATTGTTTTCTTAGTTTATGCCTGTTTCGTTCTGCTTGTCCATTCAAGATGACATTACAACATATAGACAAAAATAGGCGACGCATATCATTCTTTTTTCTTTTAGTTCGCAGGATATGCCGGTTTGTGTTTATTATTCAAGCCGTTCAACTGTACGTTAACTGTTTTTTTCTGGCCTAATTGCTTTTTCGCGAAATATTTACCATGCCGTTTAAAACTCTCTCCCTAGCGATAAATATTACCCCCGTGATGACGCAGCTATGCGATGAATAAATAAAAATATTCTTTGTATTCACCGCAAACACCATTGTTGAGCTGGTTCAAGGTTGAAGTCCGGAAAGAAAAAGCCCAAGTGATTTAACGTTTCTAAGGAGCTCAATTTCATCATTTAGCGAAGATTTAGCGGAGATTTGAGCTTTGCTCTAGGAGTGATGACAGTGTGTCTCGTGCAAAAAATATCGCTTACGTCGTGTTTGAAATCATTTCTAGGATGTGATTGCCGGACCAAGCCTTAATCAATGGTGATGCTAGATTAGCCATAGATATGAATTTGTTTGGGTGGCCTCGCTTATATCACATTGGTGTCACGTGTATATTATTCCAGTATCTTGACCAGTGGAAAACGTCTACGACAAATAAGGGTAGTTTTTGTGCTAGAAGTTTAACATGACGGACATGTTGACAATGATATTCAAGTTATGAGAATAAAAGAGTATTAAAATCTGCATGTATAGAATATAAGTGCCGGTTTTAATAATGTTCTCTGATATGCACAATGAAATAGTTTTTTAAAAATTCTGTAAATGTCCAATACGAGCTGCTTATCCTCTTAGATGTGAGTTCTGAGTTTCTTTCGCTTAAGAACTGCTAATCCTGTGGGTTTACGTTCTAAGAAAACGTACTGAAAAGTTGCGAATCAGTGAATGTTCTCTCTAGAATTAAACACGAATGTGACAATATGTTGGAACCTTATTAAATAAAATGGGTAGTATAAAAATTGTTTTCAATTATTTATGTGTGGTTTGGTTTAGTGTATGGGGTTTTACGTTCCAAAGCGAATCAGGCTACCAGGGACGCATTAGAGGAGGGCTGTAGAAAATTTCGACCACGTGGAGTTCTGTAACGTGCACTGACATAGTACACTACACGAGTGTCTAGAGTTTTACCTCTATTGACATGCGACTGTCACGGCCGGTATGAAACTCGCACCTACAAGGTCAGCAGCCGACGACCACAACCCCTGAGCCACCGCGGCGGCATTTATGTAGCTTTTATCCTCCAGTTTGGGTATCATAATTGCCCTGGCTATTTGGATTATTCCCTGAACAATGTTTTGCTCCAAGGTGAATTTATGTGACAAGTGTTCCAACAAAACGATAACCAAGCATTGCATCAAGGCGCAGTGCGGCTCAGAGTCGTATTTTACATGCAGCCTAAAGGGGTTGAAGAGAACTGAATGAAATGAGTAATAGTGTGTATTCATTGCCTCAGTCCCAGTCAAGGAAAAGCAGCGCAATAGAGAAGGACTTTGGAGAAAAGACGGCACACTTCAACGCCTGTGTTGTTTTTGTCCGTTGCTTTTGTCTAATGTGTCGCTTTTTATTCTCTACGGGTCAATGAGACATTTGAATACGAGGACACCCAAAAAAAACGCGGTTTTCTCAAATATTAGATTAATATTTTTGTGAATGCCATAAAGTGCATTTCACTGAAGTTTACATGCCAGAAGGCAATTCTTCATGCGGTCGGGCTCTCGTGTAAAAATCTCAATCTTTTGTAAAGAGGCGGAGTGAAAGAGACTACCCGTTGTCACTTGCGGCGGTTTGAGAGAAACTAGTGAGTGCAGAATTCTACTATCTTGAATGTTTCTAACAATAAAGAGGTAGGGCATTAATGTTGTTAAATCGATTAGACGTACAAACGCACGTTTTAGTCTTGTTGGCTTATGGCTTTGCTTTGAACGGTCCTCGGCCCGTTTGGCGACAATATTAGTTCGATCGTAATAATAGTTGATGAAGACGACGATATGCAATGCACAGCGCGACAGTGTGTATATTAGCTGGATAGCAGTATTAGTTGAGGAAGGCGATGAGCAATACACAGCGCCAGAGCTTGTTGCAGTTTAACGCGAGGGGTCATCGGCTGCGCCGATAGCATAGAGCTATCGTGCAGTTGCCACTGGAGTTTATCTGTTCGCTCCGCCGCAGGTTCGAATCCCAGTCGCTGCAATATTTATTTTATTTCTTTACTTATGGTTTGGCCAAGGCAACCGTTGAGGCCAAGCTTCACACAAAGTCATTGAGCCAGTCTGACATCGTGGAAAAGTGATTTAGAGATAAAATGAATTCAGGGACGTCGCATAATTATCGTCTCCATCCTGTGTCTCCTGTGCCTCATCCTTTGTCTGAATCTGCCCGCTTCACTTTTCACTGTCCTCATGTGGACGTCAGAGTTGGAGCCCAATACATGTCGCCAGCTTCTCCACACACCGAAGCATTGATGAAAATTAGCTTCTAACAGTCTACCATATGAAGAAAAATTTATTGGAGCTACCATTCCTTATTACAACATTAACCTTTTAGAAATATAATCCTTTCCCTACCATTACTTTCCTTAAACTCCGCCGAATTAAAATTGCGCTATATCATGCAATAAAAAAAATGTATGTGTAATACTTTATCTAAAAAAAACCGGGAAAAGGTAGTCGCCTAGTTATGATCACTTCAGCGTGTGTCTGTTTCTCTACTTTCATCAGGTGAACGTGACAACGAGAGGTCATCGTGTTGGTGCTATCGTCTTCACGAAGGATGCGCGGCTGGAAATTAACCCGTTGGATGTCGACAGTGGAAATGTGGTGCTTCAAAAGCTCGGAGAGATACAGTACACAAGTAAGCAGGCCACGTTTTGGAAAGGCTATTGTACCACGCACAGCAGCACTCGCACAGAGTTTGTAGGCTGTGCACTCTGCACCCTTCAGAAAAAACACTTTTTTGTAGAAGGGCGGCTGTTGTGACACATTGTACTGTTCGCCTAAATGCATTTCTACTCAACGCAAATCGTTGTTTTCCACAATATGCATCGCTCTCTGCAACGGTACGAAAGTACCAGTAGCGAACTTGCAGCCTGGCAACTGCGTGATATGATATACAGGGTGTCCCAGCTAACATTAGCCAGGGTTTAAAAACACGCCGATGCACTTTAAGACGACGCGACTATATCCATGCTGCTGACTATTGTATAGAGCAAGTCACACTATTTCTTGTATTGGGCTTAATTCCATAATTAGTCGCGTTCTAGTGTCGTTCACAATTAATCGCAGCGAAGGTAGGCGAAAAAGATGAATGAGAAAGTTGTAGAACGGACCGCAAAACTTCCGATTGAACCGTTTTTTACTTTACATCTTTTTTTAGCAGCTTTTTTTCACTCACTGCAGGTGCCGACAAAATACAACAAATACCACGAGACATATGCGCTTGTGCACCGCGATTGCAGTGTTCTCAAACGTTCCGTGTAGGAACGAACAATTCATTTAGCCCGGTGTGTCCCGTTGCCGGTGCCGGGAACTGGCGATGACTATTATACGCCTGTTAGACATGCAACGAACAACTTTTGTACGTGATGCTTTGCACCAATTAACACACCCCATCTCTTCCAATTCATCTAATCCGATCCTTCGCCATTTTAACCTCAGGCAGCGCACTGAAATTAACGCTGGCTGATGCCAGCGGCCCTGTCCTCGGCGCAGTGCTTACATAGCGCAAACCCGGCTTCGCCGAACAGGTTGTAGCGTATGCCAGCCCCACTTTGACCAAATCCGATAATAATTATTCCGTAACGGGAAAGGAATGCTTGGCGGCCATCTGGGCTATTAGAAAGTTCCAACCTTACATATATGGTCGCCAATTATCTGTCGTAACTAATCACCATGCCCTCTGCTGGTTGTCCTCCATCAAAGACCATTTGGCCGTCTCGCTCGTTGGATACAGCGTTCACAAGAATATGACATTAAAGTCGTCTATCGCTCTGGTCTAAGCATTCAGACGCCGACGCCCTATCCCGCTCCCCTCTCCCCTGTGACTTCGACTGCACATCACTTGCCACCAGTGATTCCTCTTCCCTTGACATTGCCGACATGCCATCTGAGCAACGCCAGGACCCCTGGATCTCTGCTCTCCTCGCTCTCCCATTTACGCCATTTACGCGGCCGGCGACCCGGGCTCCCCGCCGTAAAGCCCGACACTGCAAAACGGGACATCCTGGCTTAATGCCGCAGCTACCGTCCCGACGGGCGCAAATGGATCCTCCTACTCACTCCTCGGCAACTCCGTTCCGACATATGCGCTTCTTTTCACGCCGACCCCCAGTGTGCTCACGCCGGTGTTGTGAATACTTACGCCTACGCCTCCGCTAGTACTCGCGGCGAATGTGCCGCTTGATCTGAAAAGATGTTCACTCCTGTCCGGAATGCCAACGTCACAGAACTCCTCCTCACCGTTCCAGCCGCCGCCGTGGCTGAATGGTTACGGCGCTCGGCTTCCGGCCCGAAAGACGCAGGTTCGATCCCGGCCGCGGCGGTCGAATTTCGACGGAGGCGAAATTCTAGAGGCCCGTGTACTGTGCGATGTCAGTGCATGTTAAAGAACCCCAGGTGGTCGAAATTTCCGCAGCCCTTCACTACGGCGTCCCTCACCGCCTGAGTAGCTTTGGGACGTTAAACACCCATAAACCAAACCAACCTCCTCACCGTTCCCCTGTTCCGATGCAGCCCTAGCCCTGCCCCACGCGCCCATTCGGCCGCGTTGCCATTGATCGCTACGGGTCCCTCCCCATCACTCTGGCTCGACACCGCTGGGGTCATCGTGGCGGTGGATCACCTCACCTGCTACGTAGAAGCCAAATCCTTGTCTTCCCCGTCTGCACAAGATTTTGCGTGTTTCATCTTAATATAATAGTAATTGGTTTTGGGGGAAAGTAAATGGCGCAGTATCTGTCTCATATATCGTTGGACACCTGAACCGCGCCGTAAGGGAGGGGTGAAGGAGAGAGTGAAAGAAGAAAGTAAGAAAGGGGTGCCGTAGTGGAGAGCTCCGGAATAATTTCGACCACCTGGGGATCTTTAACGTGCACTGACATCGCACAGCACACGGGCGCCTTTGCGTTTTTCCTCCATAAAAACGCAAGAATGACGTCAAGAAAGGTGGAACTTCCTCCAACGCTCTTGCAGAGCATGCCCAAATGATGCAGCACTCCATTGACTGGGAGAACGCCAAAATCTTGGACACGAAGAAACCTTTATCTTCACGATTACTCCTCGAATCATTTTACATACAGACGACCAAGAATGCTATCAACAGGACGAGAGGGAATCTCCCCGATATGTACGCCCACTCACTGTGCAGTCAAGTCCGCTTATAATTAGCGGCCCATTCCGCCCATCCTCATTGTGAACAAGGGACCCGTACGGGTCTCGAAATGTCATGTGTTAAATATTTTTCTTTGGCGAGTGTATGTTTCTTGTGCTCCCTACATACATACATACATACATACATACATACATACATACATACATACATACATACATACATACATACACATACATGCACAAACATACATACATGCACAAACATACATACATACATACATACATACATACATACATACATACATACATACATACATACATACATACATACATACATACATACATACATACATACATACATACATACATACATACATACATACATACATACATACATACATACATACATACATACATACATACATACATACATACATACATACATACATACATACATACATACATACATACATACATACATACATACATACATACATACATACATACATACATACATACATACATACATACATACATACATATTGGTTACTGCCTGCGCATTCCTTCATCTCTATCAAATGATCGATGGTGTGAATATTGTCCATAGTCATGTGGTCTATGGGAAAGTCAGTCAGGTATTTTGGATGATTAAGTTTGACGCTAATATTCTGTTAGCACATGAACTAGTAAATTACATAGATTACAATACATAGCAAGCTGTTCCCTCTAATTTCCCAATTTTTTGACGTCTACTTTCGAATAAATAATCTGTTAGCGTTCTGCTAGAGTCCCGATGCTCTCGAAGTCGAGGCACTGCGTATACAGGACGAGAAGTTTTTTCTTGCAGAATCTCTCTACGGTCATTAAACAAATCTTTGCCTGATCCTCCCCAACCACTTTCCCGTTTTACATTGCTGTAGGCCATTCTTTACTTCTTTTTTTACTGAAGTCACGTCCATTTCTTAGATACCGCTGCCTTCGTATTAGCGTCCTGATTGTTACGGCTACTGTAGAGATCTATGTAGAATCTATTCTACCAATAGTGGGAATGACATTGCGCCGCTTGTCTCTCAGGTCGTAAATCTGATATTGGCTTTGACCAGTTTCCTCTTGACCGGTTTTAGGCTAGTTACCTTCCTTCTTCAGAATCTATGTGTTGTACGTACGGATAACTCACTTTTTTCGGTTTCGGGATTGAACAAGCAAACGAGGTCACGACCCACATGAAGTTGAGATGCATGCGTCCCTTTGATGAGGTTTGGGTGCACCGACATGAGTCTAGCCTTGTGTATTGGACAGTGCACTCTATACACCTTTTCAAATATTCCTGCATGAACGCATCCATATTTTGATTCGACTGTGGTAGCAGCATTGCGACTGACGGGTTACACACCGGCGGCTTACTGCGCTTCCATAGCACAGTTCAAAACGCCTGTGTGCTCAGCCAAACGGCAAACCGCGAAAAAGTCCGGAGGTGCGAGCTGCGCTTTCCACCTATTGTTCAAAATGGGGTCGTTCGTAGTTTATTTACCTATTGAGACACGGCCGAAAACCGGTCGGCTGCCAGTTGGCATTCGATCGACTCGCCCTGTTACTGCACCCGTGCTAAATCCGCAGGTTTGTACAGTGCGTTCAATCTGTTGACGCTGTGTTTTGTGCGGCATCGTGCCGCACTACTGTGCCCTGGCGTAAATCTGTTCAACGAAAACTATATTGCACATACTGCAAGGCCTTTGTGTATTGACGTAACTCAGATGGCGACGAATATTTCTGTGTGACGTCACATGACATCGTTGACACGTAGCCTGGTATGACGTCACAAGACAACTTTGTCTAACTTGTGACGTCAAAGTCCTATGGTGCACCACTAATTATGCTTATTAACCTTGGCATTAGACAATTTAATTAGTAGCAGTGATTAGCCATATCAATTGCTGTATGTTAATTAGCGGTAATTATTTAATGGTGGGACGTCAGCATTTTCATCATGTGACACGTTGAATCGGGACGTCACATGTCATTTTCTGCGGACACTTTTGCGGACATGACTTTGAAATTGAGCCATCTAATTATTTAGCATTAATAAGTACGGCCGCAGCTGGGTATCGAACCCGCGGCACAATAAACACATAAGCTTCGCTGGCAACTGCACGAGGGCGCTCTGCTATCGCCGTGGCCGAACACGCCTCGTGTTAAACTGCAACAAACTCTCGCCCTGTGCATTGCACATTTTAGCCTTCATCAACTTCCATCCGCGGCGCGGACAGATTAGATCAGCTGAACGTCGATCAGTGCTTAACCTTAGTCTAATATCGTCGCCAGATGTACCGACGATCCAGCAAAGCAAAACCATGCACCAGCTAGGATAAACAAATGCATTCGCACTTCTACTTCATCTAGTCACTTTAAAAGCCTACCCTTTCTTTAAGTGCCCTATTGATCTGAATGCTGTAAACACCAATTCTAATTTTCTGGTCTATGCGGCAAATATTCAGCAAGTCCTTGTCCCGCTGAATATACATCAATCAAACAGTTGGTTATGCCGTAACGGGATCTAAAAAGACATCCTCTGATGAGCATGGTGAGCCATGTGGCGAAATATGACACACCTAAAAAAATTGAAGTGAGCGCACTTTAAGCGACCGTACATCCAGGTGACATCATTTTGGTGAAGGCAGAGAGTTTCATGCACATTTTGTGTGAGTAAACTTGACAGGCAGCGATATCTGGGGCCAGAGCTTTAAACAAGCAAGATGTTACCCTGCTCATTTATTTGTTTTGTTTTCCAGGTGGTGGGACATCTATTAGCGAGGCCCTCAAAACATTGAGGGACAACATCGCCGACGTCGAGGGCCGCTATAGAGAAGATACAAAGTTTTCTGCATTCCTCATCTCAGACGGTAAGAATTTCTAGACAGTAGCTGATATTCAGGCTGGAAGGTCTGTGCAGTTATAACGGCGAAAAAATATAGCCCGTTGCCCAATTATGAATGAATCGTGCTAACATTCAGCCATAAGTCAAAGACAGTGGTAAGGTGATGCATTTCGATACGTGAGACCCCAAGTAGTATTATGTGCGTTAAATCGATTGGTTACTGCCGGTAGAGGTGAATCGGCAACACAAACGAAGACGATGCAGTGTTTGACTCGTCGACGCCATCGCTGACTTCTGGCTTTCATTTGCTGACTTTCATTCTGTGTGCATGAAATTTTGCGAAGATGAACGGCATATACGACGTGACATATGTTTTATGTAGCACATACTTAATTTTATGGTTGGCGCCGCAGCAATTTCTTTCTCTCATCTGATTTGGTAAGAAGGTCAAAAGCAGGAATCGCGCTGGGCTTCCGTGCCTCCCTGAACGAATGCTGACCCCTGTGCTTTTTGCGCTTACCGTCCCCTTAGCCCTCATAGTAGAGGCATGAAGACCCCGACCAATGCTCAGTACGAGCCTGAAGAAGGTTACGTGAGAAATCAGCTACTTGTGGAAAGAAACGGAGCTGGACCATATGCGAACATGATTCAGCACGAGCAGTCCTTACACAATACCATGCTAATCCCCTCTTAAAACGCTCACAGTAACATAAATCGAGTGGTAGAAGCGTCTTCCTTTCCTTGGCTTCTAAATAGAAAGGCAAAAGTCATTGCAATTAGATACAATTGCAGGTCTAGGAATTGTGATCCATTTTTTCGGTCCTCGAAGGATATAATGTACGTTGTGTAAGTTGATTTCAACGACGTTAAGGTCTTCTTCGCTGCCGCCGCCGCTAGCCTCCTTTTTGTAGAGCAGAGTCTCTCCGTATCGAGACCATTAATATTGTTTAACTGCCGCGTTCACCCAGCATGAAATGCCCCATAGTAGGGGCCACTGAATCATCAAATAAAAATGTACGCATTAACAGTGACGACTCTCTGGTTCATTGTACAGCGCTGAAGGCGGGGTGACATACGCACACCGTACTGGCGATAGCCTGCGGAGTACACCGCAAGCCTTGTAATTTCCGGCCGCATCTCAGACCGAAATGTAATCGATATTGATCGTCAACGCAGCACGATATATCACTGAAGCGTCACAGACACCGAAATGCGTCTCTGACGCACTTTAGCGCGCCTTAATAGAATTTTTAGATGAAATGTCTAAGATTTCTGTGTTATCATTTATCCATTCTTATCGGCGGAGATTGTGACGGTGATGAAGTGAATCATCAGTTTCCAGATAAGGATAGTCGAAAAACACAGCTCGTCGTCCCCACTGCTCCTCTATGCCTTCCATGGTGGTGCGGTGTCTTGTGTTTTAGTTATGCGGTGCTGAATGGTGCCTCATAGGGTGTCCATTAAACACAGTTATCCTTAGTTGTTTAGTGTTTTCCGGTGGGTCCCAACATCACAGCTAAATTTAAATAGGAGGGTTGTGCAGTGCTAGCTTCTTTCGGCATTGTTGCATTCCCTTTAAATGCTTCTCCTGCGCATGCACGAGTAACGTCTGTGATTTTGTATTGGCAGGGCTACAATAGATTCCTTACGCTGTGAGAAAGGCGTTGGCGCGGAGTTGCACGACTTGTCTGCGGTCAGCGTACCGAGAGCAGTCTGCTTTCGTTCGAGCCGCCTCGCGTTGAAGCTTTTACGTACAGCATATTTGAAGCCTTCCGAACACCGCGCTCAGCCTGGGCTGCATTCACGGCTCTCCTGCAGCGCTACTCACCGTATCACCGATGGCGGTGTCGCAGTCTGTACGTGGCGGGCTGTGGGTCGCGCATATGGCGCTGCACTAAGCCTTTTTAACAGAACAAGCGGCCCAGATCCAATTAGGCACTGCATCATCGCTTCCATTCTTCCTCCCAACCGGGGCACAGCCCAAAGCGCCGTTTCTCCCCCTTCCTACTTAATATAACCGTATCGCCACTGGTCGAGCAACTCACCAACGTACCCGACCTCCGACGACATTGCCTATTCGCCGACGACATTGCCTTATGCAGGACCGAAGGCTTCATAGGAGGGGCGCAAGATACTTTACAATTTGACACTGATATGATCACTTCTAAACTGCCAATACGGGCGTTATGTACTCTCAACTAAAACAACTCTTCATGATCACACCACTTTCCGGAACCCACACATACACCTTCGAATGTACGACGACAACGTAGCCCTGGTAGATAAACTCAACGTCCTGGGCCTCTATACTCTCTGCAACTCCGCAACTCATAGGCAAGCAAACGAATCAAACTCCGGCCTTATCAGCAGAGTGGCTAGCACACGCAGCCACGGCCTGTCTGTCGGAGAGGGAAGCCCTTAATATGGCAGACGCTCCTATCACCAGCAGCTTGACTTTATCACCTTCCCTCTCACTTGCTCACGAAAACGCAGCAGTACAAAGGTGATGTCCTGATTAGAAAGGTGGTCACCTATCAGTACTACTCGAAGCCCACGGGAGAAACCCACACAGAAACCAGCCACCACCTTCTACGGCATCTCTACCTGTCCCCCACCACCTGCTCACCCACCGCCAAAAATGAAATAATGCAACCTGACATCCGGGGTCAACTGTACGTCAGACCTCTACCCAGAACTGAACTCATGTATACAGAGGCAGACGCCAGGCCCGAGCTGTATATTATATCAAACACTACACAGGAAGACCCGACATCCTCTCTGTGTACGCAGCTCAACACGCCCTACCAGGCTATTATACCACCGTCCCCGCCTACGAGGATGGCACCATAGAGGCCGCAGCCACTCTCCGAGCCGCCCAAACAACCCTGTGCGAACCGAGTGAGTGCGGTACCATCGCTTTGTAGCTCAAAAACGCTACTCAAAACGCTACATCACGGATATCTGCACCGACTCCCGACCTGCGTACCGTCCATTTCAGGAAAGCACTGTTACACCAACCGCCCGAAGCATTCTCGGATCAGGACACACGCCTGCCAAATAGAAAATCGCCACGTGGGTTTGTGGGCAAGCTTCGATCCCCGGTAATAAGCGCATTTATGCGCTTACTATAAACTGTCCCTTCGAGCCTCGGAAGATCGGACATCTTAACCCGAGCAGAAAACATCGTGAGTTCCACTCACTTATTATTAAATCACCACACATTACAAAAACAGCCACTTCTCCTACCTGCCACCTCACTGTACTCGAATTCTAAACACACTTTGGTGTGGTGGAAAAAGCAGACAAACCGCTATTTCTCACCCTACATACTTCATCTCCACTACCCTACCTTGAGCATCCCACTCTGCTCAACATGCGGGGCGGCCTAGGCCAGCCTTATACATTGCTTCCTAGAAGGCCCCCAACCCACGGCCCAACCCATCTCCGTCCTAATGGAAGGTAGCTCTGCGAGTAACTCAGCCAGCTAGCCAAACATATGTAGTAAACAGAGCTCTGTGTTAAGCAAAGGCCTGTGGGCTCTTGAACAGGAAGGAGCCCACCCTTGAGGATTCTTTATATTTGTGTCATACCGAGGATGTTACCTCCACCACGACCACGGTTGAATGCTGTAACATAACGTCTATAACCGTTACTGCACAGACTCTCTGGGAACTGTGTCTTGCATTCATTTGAGGATGTAATGTTTAGCGGTATTTCAAGGTGCTTGGTAGTCACTGCGGCGGCTGAGTGGTTGCTGTGCTGTGCTCCTGGCCCGAAAAACACGGGTACGATCCCAGCCATGGCAGTCGTATTTCGATGCAGGAAAAATGCTAGAGACTTGTCTACTGAGCGATGTTAGCGCACGTTAAAGAACACCAGGTGGTCAAAAATGTTCGTGATCCCTCCACTATGTTGTCCTTCATAGCCTTAGTTGCTTTGGGGAATTAAACTCCATAAGTGAGGAACCATCAGGGTGTTTGGCGCCGTCTTGAAAAAGACCTCGCGCCCCACCTAAAGAAAAGACAAAGCCTCAGGCGCACTGCACTGGCTTTTTGCATGGAGTGGTCAAGTGATGGTGGAAACTTTTACTGCGAAAATACGCTCACCAACCCCTACCATGAATCCTGTGATTCGACATTAAGGTCTTGAGCTGCTACCTAGCAAAAGCAATTCTACGTGAAGTTTCTTGTGTGTGAAATAAATGAAAAATAAATAATAAAGTAAACGTAGCCTTGACTGGGATTCGAACTCCCGGCGGAGCGAACCAATCAGCTTCTCTGGCCAGTGCCCCAGAGAACACGCTTTCACCGCAGACTATCTTTCCCACTGTTAAACGGCAGCATTCTTGCGCTGTGCATTGCACGTAGTGGTCGTCATCAGCTCCTATCTGCGGAGCGAACCGATCAGATCAGCTTAACCTCGATCAGCGTTTAACCTGAGTCTAGTATCGTCGCCCGACGTACCGACCACCCTGCAAAGCAAAACCATGAGCCAATCAGGGTACACACATGATTACGCACATCTACTCGGTTTAATTACGTAAAAGCCCGACATTTTTATTTTGCGCGGACCACTACTATCCTTTTGCCGGAAAACGTCGCCTCAACAGCAATCGCTGTGGAAGTGAAATCTCGGTTAAATGGCGGCATGAGAAAGATCGGGGCCAGTGTTCACTGGTTCTACTCTCTGCTGTTCAATCAATTCGACAAGAATACGCATTTTCACATTCGTAGGGATGGGAAAAGATGACGACCTACGTGGATTGCTCGTGTCTGGCGCCGCGTGGCCTCGCATTCTATTTCAGTGGTGTCTTGCAGCACTTAAAAAGCTACAGAGCCTGCATAGGTGACGTTGCTGCGTTGAGGATTACAGTGTCAGAATAAGATGCCTCGCCGTTGTCAGTGAATTATGTTATGCTGACGTAGTATTTATCATGGGGTTAGTAGGCGCCTATGTGCGCAAAGAGAAGGAAGCTATATGCGATTTGACTAACCATTCAATACATTTTTTTTCGTCAATTGCTGTAACATTGAAAAACAATTCTCTAGGCTCTTCGCCACCTTCAAGTAAAAAATCTTAAAGAAGCGTCGTTTAATTTATAGGAGGATCGAAATGTGCAAGGAAAAGAAAAAATTCATTAATTTGAAACATATAGAAGTCACAAGATGAAGTGTTAGTTGTAACCCCCAGGAGAACGAGAAAATATTTTTTTTTATTGTGGAAACTTTAATCTCAGAACAGTTACATATCCAGCCGAAGGTGGCCGTTCACTGGTGTCAGGTGTGTAGGTGAGTAGACAGCTCTGATCGGCATACATTTTGAATGGGGGCAGTGGGTAGGCCTACTTTTCCTAGTAAATTCAAGTAACTACTCTATATATTTATTTTCATTCACATATTTTAGTACTTTTTTGGTCCGTTCTGTTTCTAATCTGTTTTCGATGCTTAAACTATAATATTTTCGTTCCTGTGACGGTTTGTGTAATTTTCGCATTCCGTTTTCTTACCGCCAGTACTCTGCTTCTCTTGCTTATCTCTACTGCCAATGTGTAAATTTACCTTCCATAAAACCAAGAGGCTTCTGAAAGGCTAGCCATTTCCTGTTTGATAACTGGATATATAGCTTTAGAGTCTGACAGAAGAGACTGAATGCTTTTCACACTGCTTGCGCCAGCCACAAAGATGTTCCTCTTCATTCTTATATACGGACTGATTTTATGGCAGCCTCATCTAGCAGTAAAAAGGAAGGCATTTTCTCTTGAAACAATACGTATCACTGCGTTCCAGGTGTGCTTTCCCGGGGTTGGTACTCTCAAAGTGATAATTTGCTAAGTTTTTTTCCTTCCGAACAGCCTGTGAGGTTTCGCATACTTTCTTCTGATGTTCGTTGTAACTCCATTTTGCTGCTGTAGCCAGTGCAGCGAGTCGCAAGCTTTGTATTCATTTTCATCTACATCATCTCCATATTTTTGCTCTACAAGCACCTAAAGACGTAATCTGCCAACGTCTTTTTACCAGTTATTTTTAGCTTCTTATGATACGAAATACTTCTATGTGTTCACACGCTTCAAAGGACATCCAACTCACGTCCCCCCATACAGCTTCGTTTGTTGTCTCTCTGTGAACCCCGAGAGCCGATGTGCCAACCGCTTCTTGTTTAATCATCATCGGATGTCAATCACACTGCCACCTTTTCGCGAATATCAGTCCCAGCCCTCCCCTCTAGTCTTAATATTACTTCATATCGATTGTATCTCTATTTTGCGCTTTGCTTCATTACGGCTTCATTAATTGGTCTTAAATATCATCTTCGTTCAATATTCCACACACTGTTATATCTACACCCGTCTAAACAGAATATTTTACGTTCCTGTATTTACAATGGCGTTATAGCCTCACCAGCTGACAACACATCTGGCAATAAAATTATTCATTCTTTGAAAACTTCTAATATCTTACTGGGCAAAATTTTATCACTTTCAAATTGAAGGCACAGCGCACGAAGGACTGGACAAGGAAGAGACAAACACAGCGCTGTGCCTTCAGTATGAACCATGTACCGACTTGCGCTAACAGATACTTCATCACGTTATTGTCTCTACTCTTCGACGTATTGAGTCTGTAACTTTTCTGGTACATTTATAGTACTCTGTACAACAAAGGGGCTATGAAACGCCTTCTGAGCAGAGTACATGCACTGGCTCAAACATTCGATTCTCTCGTCATGAGCACCTGGGCCAAATAAGGCACTTCTGCGCGCAGCACAACCCACAATCACGCGTGAAAGGTGGCGAGTCGTTTCCTGTAATATTTTTTATATTCGCGCCTTCCTCGATCCCAAGCTGCAGCGTAATTCTGTTAAGATATGGCTATTGGGTATATTATTTCATTCTTCACACGGCTACCATGGTAGCGGTCAATGAGAAGCGTCGCTCAGGCGGGTAAAAAAGCTTAGCCGTCCCCCCCCCCCCCCCCCCCCCCCACACACACACACACACAAAGGAACGCCGACTTCCGGCGTGCAAAAAGCAACACGAGGGCAGGAAAAGGCGCCAAGACGCAGAAGTTAAATTTTTGACAACAGACAACTCAGCTTCTACAAAACGAAAGAAAAAATTCTTGTTGAAGGATGTTCATGAATTGGCGTTCTTCAACATCCATGGAACACAGCACCTTTTTCAGTGTCCCTCGTAGAGCCCCTCGAAGGCAAGCGTTAAGGCACGGTATCAGAAACATAGCCCGCACGTTGCAGTTATTGCGGCCAGTCAATTTGCGGAGTGCAACGGAGCACCACGGGAGAGTAGTGCCCTGGCTTTCGCAACAATGCCTTTGCACCTCGCTTCCCCGGAGAACCTCCACGGGTTCATCTCGTGGGATACCTTTAACGCTATGGTGATCCACTTCGCATCCCGCCGTAACTTGGCCCAAAGCAGCACACTATGGCGACAAATGCTACCGCACCATTCTTGCTTGCAGACCACATCGCTGCGTTGGCTCCAAAACGAACTCTTATCGCCACTTCTGTTGTCCGCTGCGCAGCTGCTCGGTGTTAATAGATGGCCCCGATTGAACGCAGGCTCTGTGGCACTAATATTGTTTCGGCGTTCTTTTGAAGGTTTCATACAGCTTTTTTAGATCCTTATTTCCATTCACGGCGTTTGCATGGACGCGTTTCTTGCAGCGTCTCCTTTGAACACCGCGAGCGGACGGCAAGCCGCACACGAGGCGCGCGCATATCTAACTTTAAGACCTTTACCCTCTCCCGATTGGATGATTCTGTAAATCCTATAGTGTACAAGTAGTGCGCTACACGGTATGAGCAGTGAGTTCTGTAAAATGTTTTTGTCTCCTTCTCCAGGCTCCTGCCTCATTTCCTGTCATATATTACCTCAATGACAACTGTGTAAAAAGAGGTGTGGAATAAGATAACTCACCTTTCTAAAATGCTGGATATATCATGGCGCAAACACACTGATCTGATTTCTAAGAAAGGTCACCAAAGGCTTGGATGTTTACGCCGCACTTGGCGTGTTGTTCTACTAGACCCTAAGTTGCACAGAAAACCTTAATCCGGCCCATCCTTGACGGCTGTTGCGTCGTTTGGAATTTCCATAGGTTGTAGATGTAAATAAATTTAAATCGGCTAAAAAAAAGCCGACCGTTCTCAACTTAGCCGGAATGCCAAAAAGTTTTTGGCTTCCTTTCATCTGTCTGCTCTGGGGCTGCATTCACTTCATTCACATCACTGCAGTCAGTGTATACTGTCCTTGCCCACGTTAAATCTCTGCAATGTGAGCCAGTTGTCAAATATTTTGAATGTTTTAAACCATCGTTGATAATAACACACTATGAACTAAACACGTCAGCTCAGCCCGAATACAACTTTGCAATCTCCTCCCTGACCCTATTCGTTCACATCCTTTCAAAGCATTGCAAAATGCTGTGATGTGATTTGTAGCTGAAATGTTTTAATGTGCGTTTCCTTCTATTTTAAAAACAAAATACACTGCCGGTTGCTTCCATTTCTTTACGCATGTTTATCTTGTCCGGCTGAAGCCTCATTTGAGGCTGCAGTGTGTGAAATTAAAATGTTACAGATAATATAGTTCAAAAGGGTTTGTGCCAATAGGTAGCGCTTTCATGATTCAATGTGAGATAGTATATATTTGGCAGTTTAAATGAATTTAAGTAGCACACTTACTGACGAATAACTCTTCTCCAACACGCAGGAAAGGCGAACATCGGCGGAAACGCATATACGGAAGCAGATGCCTTGAAACGACATCGTGTCGAGATATACTGCATCGGAATCACTGGACAACGGAATGATGAAGAACTTAACAGGCTGGCCACCAAAGAAGAAAATGTGTACATCCTACGCAAACTGCGATGCCCTGCAGCGGCTTGCCGAGATGCTGACAAACGGCACCGTAGGTAAGGAACAGGAATGCATAAGGCGGTATAATGATAACGCTCTATGTCCACTTGAAATAACTGCGACATTGTACCCCATCCCGCATTGCGCTCGTACATGGGGGTGGTGCTTTTAGAAGTTACCGCTGGATTAGTTAGCACTATCTTGATGACGAGAAACACATACAGTCAAAGCAGGGTATTTGGTTAGGAAAAGAACCCCCCCCCCCCCCCCCCGTGTTCAATTCAGCCTTTATTAGTTGAACCTTTCCACTGCCTGAACTATTCCTTTGTGTTCTAAAAATTTTTCTCTATGTTTATAGACTCCAAAACTGGAAGCCTTATATTTATCCAGTTCCAGCCTAAAAGGCAATGCTGCCTCGGGGAGAAATATGTGGATTGAGCGCAATTTTATGCCAGACAAGACAATGTACTGTTCATGTGCTTTCGGTTTTGCTCCACAAAAAGAAACAAGTACCGAAGTATCAAACTACGCATTTGCAAAATGTTTTGTGGACCTACCTGCACTTGCTCTTAGCATGCACATACACGCGCAACAGTACGTACTGAAGGTAGAACGTTCACATTCTCATGAAAGCACGGTGGATGAAAAATTGAAAGAAAATATAATCTCGTTAAGTTAGAATTATTCAATATATTGCTGAAATATGTGTCCGGAGAAGATTGTTTCACACTTTGTTACCACTAAGCGACCATTGCCGCAGTCAGGAGCACGTTTCTCTGTGTTGTACGCCGCCAAAGTGGCATACAAGGTGACGAAAGTAGCGGGGCAGGTTATGAACTCTAACCGCTGGAACGACCTGTATGTATTGTTTCTGCGAAACAGTCAGAAAATTTATACTTCTTACAGTGGCCACAAATTAAGTAATAAGTAATTAATTGTTCGCACCGCTTAACTTTCCTTGATCAATATATAGCGGGTCTGTGACAATTGTAAATATATATATTCTACACGAATACTCTGTTTGGCATGGAAGAATTAATTATTCGATGCCCATTATTTGTCCCGACTCTGGTAGAGATAGCTGTTCTTGCTAATTTCTAGCTAGTATTACTAGCTGTAATTAGTAGCTAGTATTTCTAGCTGTAGATACCTGTCTGGAACATATAAAGAACTTGTGTTTTTCCTTTCACTCAGGAAGTGAGATGTCCGGACTGTCAGTTCTCGACTACCTTAGTTTATTTTTTCACTCTTGTAAAAGGAAGCTAAGACGTCCGCTGGCTTTTTCTTTATTCACTGTAATAAGTGTTACTCATATCCAAGCACAGATCAATACCTGTGCGGACTGGGTCATCGTAATCGGGTGACTCGTGTAGGAGCTCGAAGCAGAAGAGAGCCAGCAATCGTTTGCTTCTTGAGGCGCAAACATTGCAACAATGAATAGAGTCGAAAAATCTTTGTCCTCTGACCGAGAATTCAACCAAAGCAGATATCATCGTTTGGGTAATAGCACGCACCCTCGGTAAGAATTATGTAGGCGTGTTCATGAGAGAAGGAAACTGTAGAGAGATGAAGAGGAAGGGAGGGTGTGGTGGAGGAAGAAGGTGCCGCAGTGACGTCAGTTTATAGTTTATTTATAAGTATTTTTCTAGCTGAAAACTTGTTCATATTTTAACGTAGTGAGGTGCTGTTGTGGTTGCTATATTTTCGGTGAAATACGCACCCTTTGTCCTGGTGCTAAAGGTCGCGGCAAGTGTTGTAGAATACTTCAGAAGAGTTAGATCTTGGCTTAGTGGGTATTCTTTATTTCAACCTCGTAGTTTTTCAGCGCAACGGCTTCATCTGTTCTTTGGGATGAAAGACTATGAGCGTAAATGCTATAGAATACATTCCAGAGAAACGCGGGAGGGCTTCTCCGGAGTGACTTTCAACCCTATTTCTTGAATCCATGGAAAGCGGGGTAGGGATTTCTGTCGCGAAGGTACGACGTGCCAAATGCCAACAACTAAGGAAGCAACCAATGAGCCTTTCCAGTGTTTAGATTCAACTCAGTGAATATAAAGGGATGAGGAAGTGTAATCGCAGCTACATACCAAAATGTTTATTATTACTGCAGCACCAATAGTATATAAACTATAATCGAGGAGACCACGATAATTTTCAGATGTTTTCCGCCAATTAACAATTTATTTCAGTCTTTTGCAGTAGGTCTTTACCCATACTGGGGCACTATAAAGCAGTTGAGGGAAAAAACTTCAAATCAAAACTACCGGCACTCGTAGTGATGTGGTTAGTAATATTGCAAATATATCTTACAGCTGTTCTTAATTATTTACTCACTGTATACTGAAATAATTTAAATTTGCATTTTGTGACGTGTTTTAATGCAAGGACCCAGGAATGTAGGGACTCTGCCTCTCTTAACCTTCTGCTGGTAAACCGAATCGTTATGGCAGTAGAGTCTTTGTTTACTCTTGGAATGTAAAATATTTTGTTTTCCCGACGAATAAGCGAAACCAAACCGTTATAAGGAAGTGTAACATGGAGATAATTGAGTGTGCTCTATATAACGAAGGAAGCCTAAAAGCTTACAATAAGAAACTAGCCATGCGCCCAACTCACATGTACTCACTAGCATGCAAGGAGGGTAATGTGTTGACCAACATGGATTTCCTAGTTAAAGCAGGCGAGATATTGTGCATAGATCTCCAGTCAAGACCGTATCTTTTGAACAAGTCCTATTTCAACTTCACTATCTATCAGATCTACAAACTTCATAAATACAATGTAATGCTTTAAGAGATCCCGAAGCTCAGAAACAATTTGGAAACTTCCTAGTACAAAGTGATTGGTTTGAGTGCAGTATTTGCAGCAAGCAGAGCAGAAATTAGTCAAATACGAACGCAAGAATAAATAGAATATCATGGTCAAATCAAAAAGTTGCATAAATAAATTGAAAATAGTGCAAATAAACGAGAGGTATAACACAATTCAAACGTTCACAGCATAATTATACATTCCATTATAGAACGTATCGAGAACACGGGCTAGAAGAACGTAGTACAATTTACAATAAAATTTGAAAGTAGAGTACAACTGGCTACAATAAAGACAACATTGCTCTAACTCTGGTTTGAATCTGATCATAGCTATTTCTAGAGGCAGCGATTTTTCGAAAGGCGATAAAATTAATGATATGTTGCAACAGACTTGACTCCATCGGGTTGTAATTACATAAAGATATTCCTGCAAACAAGATGGTGAACTTTCCATAATCAGTGCGTACGATGGGAACAGCGAAGTAGCGTGAAATGCTGATTATTCAATGCATAAAAATAGCAGATAAACTATTGGCAACCTAGAAACAAAAACACTTTCAGCCCAAGCTAACGAAACGCCTTTGCCAGCGACTTGCCGCTTTCAGGCATGCTGGTAGCGCGCGGCTCAGTAGACGTTGATAACCCTAGATTGCTTCGCCTCGAAGCTGCAGAGGATGGTACATTGGAAGCAGTCACTGAAAGTCTTGCGTTATCTTGGTACCAGTGCACTGTAAAATATTAACCTCGTTTTACATAAGCTACATTAGGTTTCCGCCATTTCAGAAGCGAAGCACGCTAGGCGAGTGCCGCCCGTAGTCTTCAGTTACCTTGGCATCACCGCCGGGCAGTGATGTCTAATGGAAAATGAGTACAAGATAATGAGGCTAACCCTCAAGCGTCCCTCACTTTCACCCCGTTACGCCCCTTCAAACTCTAGCGGTGCCAGCTGGTTGCCAACGGCGCGCAACCAACCTGTCCCTCCGCACGAAATGCGATTGAAGAGTGCCATCAGCAGCAGCAACGCTTGCAGGGGCGCCGTGCTGTACGATATATCGAAGGATCCGCTCCCGCGAGTTCGATCAGCATGAACAATTTTGCTACAATTTTGCCTGGCATTTTCAAGTACATGTTTTTGCTATTTGACATAAACAATATTTAGATGCATCCGGGCCCGCCTGTCCACACTAACCGAAATATACAGGAAGCTAATGACGGAGGCAGTAGTGCGAAGGAATTCGAGATCCCTTCGGTAAAAAAATTAAGAATAAAGACAGAATTACGGGCAATGAAAAAGGGGAAAGCGGCTGGTGAGAATTAGGGGACTAGAGTAATTCAGAGGTGGTGAGAGAAATCTGCTGGAATAAATTGCCTGCTTGTGTACGGAATGCCTCTCGACTGCGATATAACCAAAAATTGCAAAACTCCTAATAGTATCTGATTTTAAAACAAGCTCTGGGCGTGACATCGTTTATGCTTGTTACCAATGGCTTGCGCAGGAGACCACATAGAACCTAATTCCCTTAGAAAAACTCAATAACTTATAAGAGCGATTCTTTATTCAAAAATTGTGACTTCATATTGAAATTCAAGTCCTTTATTTCTGTTTTGTAAAGAAAGAGCAGGCGAGGTGGACGGAAAGCAGTCAAATGCAGCTGTACAAACCCGCCGACTTCTTTTTTTAACGTCGCTTTGACAGCAAGGGTTTTGAAATGAAGACAGTTGCGCAGTGCAATAGCATATACAAATTATTAGAAGGAATGAAGTTTCATCAGTGCGCAGGAACCAAACAAGAAAATGAACGTTAAATTATAGATTGCTGACACATTTAAATTACTCTTAGGGAACAGATGTATCGGCAGCAAAAGAAAACAAAAAGTAAAAGTTCCATTCTAGCATACATGACACAGAAAGAAGTGTTTTTTGAACTTGAGACACAAAATAATAGCTACTGCATGGACAAACACAAAATAAGAACAATGCAGCATAAGTGCAAACCACATTTAATTTTCTGGGAAGCCAACAAACATAAGAAACAAGGCAAGACCCCACGCAATCATCAAATCTGTTCCAAATGCGATGCCTCGGTCTCAAAAAGTGTCACAGAGATATCGTTAACACAATGTATTCCTCTTTTATGTAAAAAGTTTCTAACACCTCCCGTCCCTTAGTATCCTTGGTCTTTGCAAGCAGCTGCGGTTTGCACTTGCACTTCATAAGGAACCACTGCTGGTTTCACAGCTTCCTTTCTGTGCTCACACAGCTTTTGAAGCATGGCACCTTTGATTTTTCGTGGGACGGACTCAGCAAGAGCTCTGATGACCCACAGAATGGGATCCCTGCTACCCTAACCCTTCTACTTGCTTTTCTAAGCTCACCTGCATGGCATAATGACACGAATTCACGAGAACAGGCTCGAGGTAAATGCTAGCAATGGCGCGTTTTACTGTTTTGTAGCGATAGCTATAGGATGGGAGCATTTTGAACCTTCGGCGTGGCGGCGCCGCCACCGCTACGTTCTCACATGGTTGGTCACGTGGTGCGGGGCAGCTGCCGGTGGCGCGGCGCCGTGTCTGGTCCCGTGGTTTGTCGCATGGTTAGTCACGTGACCAGAACGTGTTTGGTCACGTGGGGCAGAGCAGTTGCTGCTGCCGGCGGCGCGGTGAGCCAGCAAAACCAAGCTGCAGCAGTTGAGCGCATCCGCCGTGTCCTGTGGGACGAAGATGATGAAGGAACGCGCACAGAAACGGAGCGGCGGAAGACTGACTTTGCAGTTCAACTGAGCAAGTTCCACTGGGGCAGCTGTAGCTATCGCGTCACCAGAGCTAAACCACCGCCAAATTCTTGAATGAGTCGACTCGTAATGTAACAGCTCCTTCCACGCTCAAGGCGCATACTGCCAACATACATGCTCTTTGCTCACGGCAACAATAACATCTAAAAACTGCAAACCTCCCCGCAAATATAGTTAACGCGTGAAAGCCAAGAACCCAACCCCCTTCCATACTCTTTAAAGCTGTGCAACACAGTTCTTTCAGCATCTGTGTTAAGTCCTTGTGGTTTTCAAAAACTATCAATAAAGTCTCAACATATCTTACCACTGGTAATACTACCTAGCCTGTAAATAAACATACTTCTAGAGCATGGTCTGCAAAGGCTAAACAAGTTATTATGTTCAGGGACAGTGCACTCACAGTGTCCGGTAACAGCTCACTAAGGTGTTCTGATGCATATATAGGGCACCTCATGAGAAATTTTTAGGCTTCAGAACACGGAGTTCTTGCGGAAATTGGCTCAGAGTTAGTTGCCATATGTACCTCTTCGTAGTAATGACCCTAAATTGCGAGCGTTCCTTTAATATCACAAAAAAGAAATAGGACATAGGTCTTTTTGCTTTTTCATTAGTGCCAAAATTTTTGCATGCAAGATCTTTCGCAGATATCAAATGATTTCACGAAATGTTAAAAGGGGACTGAAGCTGTGCAAAGCAGTACCGGTAACAAATGTATCGCAGCTGTTGAAGAAGCAGAAAGACTCATGCCTCGTCTTTTTTTTTTGCATCATACATATGAGGACACTTCGTCTTTCTGGGTCATCATTTTGAAAAGGTTCACGTGGCAACTGTCTTCGGTTAAATTTCTGCACAGAGCTCTTCCTGGAAACTCGAGGATCCGTTCCTCGTGAGGCACACTCCAGAGATATTGGAATGCCTTAGTGAGCAGCGACCGGTACCTGTGAAAGCATTTTCACTGACATCAGAAATTAGTACATTTTCTTGCACATGCTCAGATAATGGAAACTGTGAGTGGAAGCATGAGGTTTGGGGGAAGTGCGCTTCCTGATTGCTTGTGGACAAGTGCCGGGTACCCGCTGGTGATACAATGGGTACAAGCTTTCCCCTGGTATGGTGCTCGGCTTCTTTAGGATGAAATGCTTGAGGAATGAGTCTTTGGCCCCACTTTGAGATGAAGAAAATAGCTTGTGCCATGGCACTCTTTGGCCTCAGGTTCCCTAGCGCCATAAAAAATCACAATCATCACCATGCTTGTGAGCAAGTATCCGGCCTCTTTCAGATGATACCAATGGTCCTTGCTCGTTAAGTTGTGCACTGAGTACTATGTACTGAAAGGCATCTGCATCGAATTGTATTTGGCAGCCATCCTGTGCTACTTTCTATTTGCACAAAATGATGGACAACCATAAAGACTTTCATTATCAAAGTGTCGCCCGGGTAAGCGCATTTTGTCTGCTTCTTCCTGGACCTATGGTTTTTACTCTTTACTGTTATAAGAAATGAATTTTGGGCAATGAATCATAATGGTTTTGCCTGCAAATTGCTTTTGCGTTGTTCAATAGAGGATTGTTCAAATGTATTTGAAAAATTTATAATCGCTGTTGTGTGGCTACTAAATGAGGATTTTTTTCTTCGTTTCAGATGAACCTGACAGCAATGTGCAGAGATACAATGTGTGCAGTTTGTCAGGAAAATAAAACGTATGTACTTGTACTCAGCCAAACACTTATCGCTCTCGTTCAAAGCTGCATTCTTTGTACGTATGCAATACATAATATGCGTAAAGGAAAGTCTTGTACATGCATGTACTACAGAGATGCAGGTACTGCAGAAAGTACATAATTACAATACATGTTATTTCCGCCCTAGGTCAAATTACTTCCGTGTGAAGGGAGAAAGTATGCATACACATACGGAACTTTAATATAAGCACAGGAGAAGCATTTGTTGCGAAAAAAGCGATTTTGTTCTCGTGCATAGCATGGCGTAACTTTCCGTCACCAAGAATGTGACAGTTGTCATACGCAGTCGCTGTTTGTGACATTTAGTTCGTAACTCATTTTTCGGAAAACCCTCCGGCAACGCATTACCAGCGGGTTTCTCTGTACAGCGGAGCATTTTTTTTTACAGTGCATGGCCAAACAGATTTAGCAGCATCTCCTCCGAGAATTCGCCACGTGGCGTAGTCATCAACATCAAAGCCAGACTGGGGATCGTGGCTGTAGCTCAGCTCACGTTCACTGTTGTCTGCGCAAAAAAAATGGATGAAGGTTGGGCATTAGGATGAAAGGATGTTATGAGCGCCTTTATTGAAGACGTTTGGTAAGGCACGCCGCGAAGCCCGCCTTTATACACGTTTTTTTTTATTATCAGAATGTGAGAATGAGTTGTTCCGAAATGTTTCGTTGTTGTCTTCCCGCTTTCATTTATTTACATATTATTTCATTATTTAAATACATTAAGTAACAAATCCACGTCACGTTGCAGACCATGGTTTGTTTTCTCTCTAGCAACCTTTTAAAAGCTATTCTTTTACCTGCCATATGTTCTCATGTTTGCAGTTACCTCTACATACCATGGTTTCTGATGAACGAACCGGCGGCGCTGACTCAAATAAAAGTATTATGATGTTTCGGCTGCCACGTGAGGACACTGAGGACACTTAGGGACACTGAGGAGAAATTGAAGTTGGCTTGTATCGTTAGAATACCAGCTCCTGATCATAAAAACGCCGCTCTTACTGAAAACAAAGCTCTTGTAAGGTAGAAAATAGCAAGAACCAAAATACAGATATCGCCGCCACAGGCCAATCACGCAAGTACAAGCGTGGTGACGCCATAGGACAAGAGACGCCACCTTGGAGAGATTTTCCTTCCTACATGTTGCGCGAATCTCTGAGGCTGACAAAGGTAGGTTGCGCGGTTCAATATTGAAGTAAGTTTTGTTTTAAAACCAAAAGTGCACTTTTATCACACAAGGAAGGTAGGCAAAAGACAACCTGAATGTTGGAAGCAAAGAAAACCGATGCTTGGCGGCGCCACAGGCGGCCAGGAGAGTTCCGATTTTTTTCTGGCGCTTCGCGTCTATGAGCTTTGCGTGCCCCGTGGTTTTGTTTTTGACGCGCCTCTATTTACAAGCGCCGAACAGCAGAGGAACTCCAAGTGCCGCTTCAAGTGCTAGTTAACCTTGGAAGGAGCCTGTTCAGGCTCGATAAAAAG
The DNA here is from genome assembly GCF_052857255.1 of Amblyomma americanum. NCBI lineage: Eukaryota > Metazoa > Arthropoda > Arachnida > Ixodida > Ixodidae > Amblyomma > Amblyomma americanum. Next base: position 123,866,746 of record NC_135503.1, read on the forward strand.
CTATGAAGGCACGATGGTCGGTGATCGTACAAGCCAGCACTTGTGTATTCTCACGCTTGCCCGGCGAAACATTCCCGGCTGTGCCAGTCAACTTCAAACTACTTAACGGAAATCGTTTTTTAGGGACGGCAGACAAGGTACAAGGCAGTTCAGAAAAATTGCTGATGGCCTAGCTCTGTTAGGCCAGAATATACCTAGCGAAAGCGCGGAGATTTCTGCTTCAGAAGAGTGCATTCACTAGATGCGCATTTAATGATGGCTGCAATTTGAGCCGTCGTGACGGAGTGTTAGCGTCTCCGCCTCGAACGCCGAAGGCCCTGGTTCGACTCCGAACATCGGTACAGGAGTTCTTTTTTTATTATTCAGTGAGTGGGCGGGGGGTTCCAGTGGCTCCCATAGATGCCGCCGCCGAATACGTTGGTTAGCGTTTAAGCGCAGGCTCTGTTAAGGCGCGTTTATGCTGCGGCGAGGCGCGCGCGCGCGCTGCACGGCGAAGTCACGTCGGTTAAAGCGAGACCCTCTATACTCCAACTGCGCTTGACCGCCGACGCGTTCGGCGGCTTCGGCGCACTCTGACCGCACTGGCGGGGAGACTTGGAGCATGCCTCTATTTCGCGCCGAGTGCGCCAGCCGCCGGCCGCCCGGCCAGACTGATTCGGCTCCGCGGCGAGGTGCACGTTTTGACGGAATTCAATCGCTTCGGCAGTTGGGCGGAGTTGTTCTGTTCGAGCTCGTCTAATTTAAACCATTCACAGTACATATCTGAAGGTACATGCAAGTGGGCGAGAGAGCCCGATCCAGTGGACCCATTGGATCTAGCGGAAGCCGTTGAAGCGTCGTGCGCCGGCTTTAGTTTCAAGCCGCCAACTTTAAACCCGACCGCCCTTGAGCACCCATCCGTTTTTTGTGGCAAAAAAATAAATAAATAACTTGGCCCTTCCAACCGTGGGAGGCCTCGAGGCCGCCTGCGGCGCCGTGCAACCGCACCGTTCAAGGAATCACAATCCGATGGCCCCAAAGCCCCGGCCAGCCTCCGATGGGCGCAAGGCGCCAACATTGTCCTGGCCCCTCGCGACTCCCCGCACTGGGGTTACGACATTTAGTTTGCAACGGCTGCTCACTGAGGAAGGGGGAAACGACCCGCCGGCGCCTAACCTAACCGTGCTCCCTCAACAGCATCGTACGCTCTGTGGGGCGGAGGTCGCTGAAATGCAGGCAGTAGTCTTTGCGAAACTACGTCGTCGGGTTCGGGAACGCGATCCATCGTAACGCTGGCAAGACGCCGGTGCAAACGTAAACGAAGCGATGGTAGCGACCCCCGATAGATGCATTCAACGTGCGGCGGCGGTAGCTTTCATTTCGGCAGTTGCTAGACCGCACCGCTAGCCGCCAGAAAGCACGCAGTCTCCTTTTACGTCACGTTTCACGCCACTCCGTCCTGTTCCGTCATAAGAGTTCTCCTTGTCGTCATAAGAGTTCTCGAGTTTGAATCGGAGCGGCGGGAAAAACTTTTTCAACTTCGAATCCAAATTTCTTTGAAATAAATGCATCTTTCGCTCTCGGAAAAGCGGCAACAATGCTATGAAATGCTGAACTCTCAGATTTTGCTAACAAAAAAATTTGATCGGGTTCTCCTCAGTGTCCTTTTAACAGGGCCGGGATGTCATATCACCTTTCGTTTCGCTGGCGCAGTCTATTGTTTCGTCATATCTCATCCACAGCACACTTAGTGCCATCAAACTTTTGACTTCCGGTATCAACGTTCTGTAAGGGTTCCACGTGTCCTGGAAAACTGATGGCACAGCATGACAAAAGGACTTTTTTTTTTCACATTTCAAACGGCATCTGTCAATTATTACCATTGGGGCATTCCTGCTCAGATGCCGCAATCAATGACAGTGTTGTACGAATTTGTATTAATTCGGCATAAATGTTTCATTACTGACCATGTTATAGCCGTTTTAAAAAACTTATAACGTAAATTCCATAGTTCTCATTTTAAAGAGAAACTGCCTCTTCACTTATGACCCTTCTTTTGACGCCCTCTGCTGATCTCAAATCACTAATCCTCCACGATGCATATGCGCTTGGATATATTTAGTAAACAGGTGGCAAACAATAATGCATGCAGATTGTTAATCTTCTCTGTTGTCACGAGTTTGTTGCTTTTCGACACTGAAGTCCGCTTCCTAAGCACAGTGGCTTTCTGTGTGGAACCTAGAAGAGCGAGGTGAGCGCCTAGTTGATACAAGATTGTAAGAAGAAAAACTGCGCAGAAAAGGATGGCACAAGAGAGAAGAAGCACACCCGTGTGATAAAATTTTGTTTCTTGCTTGTCACACACATGGGGCGAATACCGACACCGTCACGGAAAGACCACCCAGCCCAAGTTTCGATGTTATCACGAATCATGCACTCTTCTCAAGCAGCAGATGCCAGTTTGTCTTTAGTTCTGACATCTCCTGCGTTTCCCTTCCATACCAGTGTCCGCCAACATGCTCGCTAATATTTTAGCTGCAAATAACTAGGCCGGCCTGACACCTTCATTGCACGTATTTTCTTCCTATGCTACTAAATAAGGGTTAATGCCTGTATCTGCAGAACTGGTCATTCTGTAGTTAACATTCATAGATCCCTGGGACTCCCCACATACCCCTCTTGGCACAGTGGTGAAGCGGTTAAGCAATATTTTTCAAGCTCTATAGGAGCCATCATGTCTGAACAAGATTAACCCTTCCCATCTTAACACCTCTCCTACTTCGCGCCCTCCTCCTCCTCCTCACTGGGTCTTCCTCCTCGGAATGAAGGCCCTATTGAAAGCCCGTCAATGATTGACGCTTTGCCCAGACGAAGACACGTCCTCCTGTCGAAGCGCTGGCAAGCGTCCGGCGCCTTCGCCTCTCTTGCTCTTTTTTTGAGTGTCAAGAAACCATCTACCACCGTTGCTCCACCATGCACTGCTTTAAGAGGGAGATTTTAAAGTTTAAAACTTTTGGCGACTTGTGGAACTTCAAACCAATTTCGCAGGTCACACGAGTTGTTATCTATGCAGGTGCATTTTTCTCGTCCTCTTTTTGCGCACGGAGGTATATGTAAGAGAAATTGTACGATTGACGAACCCATTTATAAAGAAGCCTCCAAAAGGAAAACAGTAAGAAACCCTGATAAATGCTGCATAACATAAATGTTAATGTTCGCACCGTTAGTTCTCAGTTCCGCGATATGTTGGCTGTTCGTCGTCTAAGAGTAACGTATAGAAGCTATAAATGGCTACACATCAGCAAATGTGTCTTTATAATTGAGTAGGTTTCATGCAAAAGCACCAACACAATTTAAGCTGAGCTAGTCTTTTGATCTTGAACGGTATTGATATCATCTCTAACCTCTTTGCAAGGAGCACCAGACGAGATTTCTTTCGTTCACTTGCGAACTAAAGCACAGGATGCATGATGCGAAATTGAAGAATCACGTTGCACGATATGACATGATCAAACCTGGACAGCACGCACACCTCGTATAAATTGAGGTAGAGAACGTCAGCAATACAATCTTTTTGCTCTCTTAAATAACTATGTATATAAATACTTTCATATCTTCAGTTCGTCAAACATAGCTTCAGTTTCGGCTTGATGATGCATAGCACGTTGTACATGAAACAATATTGCCTGCAAAGACAAACACAACGGAATAACTGCTCAAGGAAAGTGCCAAATACTTCTGTACTTATTTGATGGGAAGCCAGCAAATATAAAATAAACAACGCATGCGCTGAATCTGGACTACGCACAATAAAAAACCGTTCAAGATCCGACATTTCGATCATAAAAAGGGCCACAGAGTTATTGCTAACGGAATATTAAGGCTTACTTTTGCTCATGAGTGGCGTGGACGGAAGTTGTAGGCGAAATTTTCTCCACCGAACATTGTGGACGGAAGTTGTGTGCACGAGCTGTCAATCAGAAGTTGTATAGCAACAGAAAATGTAACAGTTCATTAAGCGACACTTGATCACCTACATATACGCAGTGAAATCAAAATAAAAACGAAAAAGTAAAAACACAAAACAAAACTAACAAACAAAACTATAGAGTAAAAACAACACACAAAATAAACAAAAATATTAAAATTATAGCAATATATAAAACCGACAAAAAGTAAAACAAAGAAAAATAACTAGAAAGCAAAATTAGAGTTAAAAATAAGTAAAAGAAGCATGAAACAGCAAAGTAATAAATTGCCAAAAATTAACAAATGGTAGGAGAAAGAAAGGAGAGGGAAAGGCTTTCAAATCAGCGCTCTTAAGCGAACTTAAGTGCAGTCTTGTAGTTTTTTTCAGGTCTTTGTTACTTGGAAAGCATCCAATACGTCCCGTGTCTTAGTATCTTGCTCTTAGCCAGAATCTTCATGTCATTAAAGCGCGGTTCGCACTTGCTGCAGTGCGAGCATTTTTCCCTTGGCGAATGTTCTGCAGCTCGGCGACACATATTGCACTCTGGACAACGTTTCGAAAGATGCGCGCCTCTTACTTCTTTTAGCGAACGCACGTGTTCTGCTACACCGTCAATCACGCAGCGTTCTGTTCGGCCCACTTATGCCTCCCTCAGGGGAGTGGTTTCTCGTACACCACACAGTTGCAACACTTCACAAACGGTTTTCCCTATTTTTATTTCAACCACTGTTCGTACCTTCGCTCTCAATGCGCGCACAGAACTGTGCAAGCTATTTCGGGGCCCAAAACACGACTGACACTTCATGCCTGTTCGCCACCTCTTTCACATGGTAGGCGATCCTGTGATCATAAGGAAGCACTGCTGGTTTCACAGCTTGCTTTCTTTACTCACACGGCTTTTGAAGCATGGTACCTTTGATTTTTCGTAGGACGGACTCAGCAACAGCTCTGATGACCCACAGAATGGGAACCCTGCCGACTCTAGCCCTTCTACTTGCTTCTCTAAGCTCGCCTACATGGCATAATGACACGAATTCACGAGACCAGGCTCGAGGAAAAGGCTAGCAGTGGCGCAATTTACTCTTTTTTGAATGAGCCGACTCGTAAGGTAACAGCTCCTTGTGTGCTCGAGACGCATACTGCCAACATACATGGTCTTTGCTCACGGCAAAAATAACATCTAAAAACTGCAAACTCCGCCGCAAGAGCAGTCAACGCGTGGAACCGAACCCCCTACTATACTCTTTAAGGCTGTGCATCGCACTGCTTACAGCATCAGTGCAAGCTAATTGATTCCGGTTTTCAAAAACAAACAAAAATCGACCACATACTTGAATAGTTATAGTACTCCCTACCATCTCAAACATAGTTGTAGGGTGCTGTCACTTCCTTGCTCGAGGTGCATACTGCTAACATACATGATCTTTACGCACGGTAACGCTAAGATCTAAAAAACTGCAAACACCCCCGCAAGGCGACTTCATGCTTGAAAACGAACACACGCCCATGATATTTAAAGCTGTGCATCACAGTGCCGACAATATCTGTCTAAGTCAAGTCAATCCGTTTTTTTAAGAATTATCAGCCATCTTCAGCATACCTGAATTCTTTTCTTACTCTCTTCCCTGTTAAATTTTCGTATAGGGAGCTGTCAATAATTGCTGAAAACACGTTGGCAATTACCGGGGCTATGCAGGATCCGGTGCGATCCTCTGTGTTTGAAGATAAAACTTGTTTTCAAATGAGACAAACGTCACACTAAGTAAAATTAAGGATTCTTATAAACCTATCTACAAACAATTCTGTGCACTTCTCGAACCCAACATCACCGCTACTTTCTGTACCATGTCTTGCTTCAGTGAACAAGGCATCATATGGCGCGAAATTAAATAACACTTCAACATCTACTTAATATTCATAACCAATAGAATCATTTCCCTCGAGAAACCTGAGAACATCCTTGGAACTCCTTGTAGGCGTTTGTTAGCTTTCTAGAGCGATATGCTTCCAAAGATTATGTATTTTCAGTGGATATTGAACACTTGTTACATCCTATGACACACGACCCTTGTTCACTTCTGTAAGAGATGCCAGAGAAAGTAGTAGAGTGGTGCGGTCGGGTTCCAGAACTAAAGTTAATAGTAGGAGTGCAGGTTCAACGAAAAAAAGGACCCAGTGCTGGGTGTCGTTCTCACAGAGGGCTTGTGACCAATCAATAGCCAGTGTAAAGGAAAGAGGAGGAATGACTGAAAAGAGAGACAGCCAAGAGGAAGGAAAGTAGGCATAAAAGGGCTTAGCATACAATAGGCAGGCAAGGTTATTTAGACAGCAACCACAAAAGAAACATTAACACAGAAGTAAAGATTTACAAGACAAATCATATATATCATTGTGCAGAGTGGAAAACTTGTTAACCTCATTTGGCCCAAAATATGGCTTCATATAAACTTGTGGTAAAAAGGGATCATAATTAATAATAGCATAACTTACCGAGTGAAACCAAAACAGGAATGAAGGGGGGTGAATTAGCCCTAGGCGTGAAGTTTGTGCCTTCTTAGTGGGAGTTAGAGGGACCGTTCAGTTGAACATCACGTCGATGAGACTACTACAATCGAACCCGGATATATAGATTTTTAATGGGATCAGAAAAAAGTTCGATATAGAAAAATTCAATATAGAGATAGAGGCTTATACCGCACTCAAGATCATGATTAATTGTGGCTTACTGATAGCAGGAGTCACGACCACAAAGTCCGGTCACGCAACGTGAAAGCACTTTATTTCACGGAAAAAAATTGCTAATATTCGACGGGTTTTTGCTGTGATTAATGAAGTTGAAAACGCTAGTGTCGATCGTCTCGACACTGTGCAGGTGTAAAAGCCCGGTATCTTCCATTTTGCCGCAACAACGCCGAATGAGGCTTAACGCTGACGCTAGTTCAGCGGCTGTGCATGGGCGCATCTCTTGTGGAACACAGTTGTCCTCGAAAAATGCGACAGCCTCTCACTGGCCGGTGGGGTTGACTGGCGTCGGTGAAGTCGAGGTGGTGGTGGTGGTGGTTGTTGCTATAAATGGGGGGAGGGGGATACTGGTCCCGACGTATGTTGGCCCTTAGGGCATCACTCTTGGGGAAAGTCGAGGAGTCCGTAGAGCCAGCGAAGCAATGACAAAGGCAAAAAAAATGACCAGGCTTAGCTTGGTTAAGCCAAGAATGCGTTGCATTACTCGATGGAGTTCCGTGCTGCTCCGTTGACTCGATAGGCTATTGACTCGATCGCCATTGAAACTGCCCGTGTAGCAGCGCTCGATCGCCTTTGAGTCGATAGACTATCGGTTCGAGGGCCCTCGAAATGCCCGTGTGACAGGGGTATAAGACTGTCCCGGCGAAGGAGCGCAGCTCTTTTATACATATGCCGTGACGTATCATAGCGCAGCGCCCCTAGCGGGAGGAGCGGGAGTCAGGTGGTGGCTGCGGCCGCGCGCGACCGCGCCAGTTGGGGCCCAGCTTTTCCTCCGTGACGTCACGCGCCGGCGCAGCGCCCCTAGCGGGAGGAGCGGGAGTCAGGTGGTGGCTGCGGCCGCGCGCGACCGCGCGAGTTGGGGCCCAGCTTTTCCTCCGTGACGTCACGCGCCGGCGCAGCGCCCCTAGCGGGAGGAGCGGGAGTCAGGTGGTGGCTGCGGCCGCGCGCGACCGCGCGAGTTGGGGCCCAGCTTTTCCTCCGGCGGTCGTGACGTCACGTCACGGGGTTTGGTGGCTGCCTGGCCGCGCCCAAGGGCTGAACTGAGTGATTGCAATATTCAAAGCATAAAAGGGAAATGAAGGATAGAGAGGAAGAAAACTCAGCGGAAATACGCCGTTAATGGTAGTTGTGCCACTCGTGGGACGCCGTGGGCTTCCTGGCTCTTTCCAGTTGTCTTGTCTCCCTCACCAGTGTGGAGGCACTGCTCTCACTTATGAGCGGTTTGACCGGTTTTCTCTTTCCTGAAGAGGCTTGGCTTGCAAAAGTCGCCGCTCACCTCCCTGCTGCGCTCTGTGCGATCGGAGATGCGATCATCTTTGGGGAAAGCGCACTTCCTAGGGGCCCGGAGCGGCGTTCGAAACGGCGAAACTTGAGTTCGATGTACTACGCAACTGTCGAATACTTTTACATAGTATTTTAAAGATGACAATTTTTGTGTTCGATATAGCCAGTAATTTGAAATATGTGGGTTCAATATACCCAGGTTTGACTGTAGTTAAATATTGTTACGTGGTCCAGGCGGGAACGACGCGAGAACGCCCGGGCACATGAGCCATCCTTTTTCCTGACAAGGACGACGGGTGAGGCACAGGGACTGTGTGAAGGTTCGATAATGTTTTTTCTAGCATTTTAGTAACTTCCGCATTGATTACTTGACGCTCGGCGTGAGAGACCCGGTAAGGGCGGCGGCGGATGGGAGGGGCATCGCCTGTTTCAATGCGGTGCCTGACGGCGAGCGTTTGACCCAGCGCGGTGTTGTTCATGTCAAAAATATCCGAAAAAGATTCGAGAAGGGCACGAAGCTTGTCAGTTTGATCGGGATGGAGGTCGGTAGCCATCATGGATGTGAAGGTGTCGGTCGACAGAAGAGACTGCCGGCGCGGTGCGGCGGTTTCTGGAACTGGGGTAGCGGGCAACGTAGCCACGTGGCAAGGAGCGAGAGCGGATAGCGTAGCGACGCAGATGCCGGACGGTAGCACTTTAGAAGTGAGGCCGAAGTTGAGGAAAGGCAGAGAGAGGGCGTTGGCTTGGATGGTGGCAATGGTATGAGGTAGGGCAACGTTACGGGTCAGGAGGAGGTCAAGATTGGGAGTAACGAGATAGTCGCCATCGGGAACTGGGCGAGATGGTGTCAATGGAACAAAAGAGGCGGTTCGGGATGACAGGCGAGCATATGCGGTACTGAACAGTCGCAGTGATACATCAAGTGGGTCTGAATCCAGCATTGGAAGGGCGAGGTGTAGAGCATCCTCCGAGCAGTCAATGAGGGCGGAATGGTCAGTCAAAAATCTAAACCGAGGATAAGGTCATGGGCACAGGTGGTCAACACGATGAACTTAACTGGTATACTCTGGTCGGCAATAGTAACGCGCGCGGTACACATACCGTCCACAGCAGGCGTGCCACCATCCGCGACACACACACGGGACGTTGCAGGCGTGAGGCCTTTGCGGAGGCGACGGCGGAGGGCAGCACTCATCACTGATACATGAGCACCGGTGTCAATCAGGGCGCGCACAGGAACACGGTCGATAGTGACGTTCAGAAGATTAGGTCGAGTGGTCGAGAGAGGATTTGTAGTCCGGGTCGTTGATGCAGCGTCACCTCCGGGAGCTGCATCACTTAGTTTTCCAATTGGGAGCGGCTGCGAGAAGGCGACTGGGGGGAACGAGAGCGGCGGCCCTGCGGGGACGGACAGCGGGAGAATCGGCGTGGAGGGGGTGCGGCTGGTGCAGACGGTTCGGACGGGGCGCGGGTCGAGGAGTTGTGGGATGAGGCGGGACTGTAGAAGGAGGGGAAGACGTTGCGGGACGTTGAAGACCATGGACTGCGGCAATGACGGGCGATGTGGCCAATGCGAGAGCACCGGAAGCAAATGGGACGGTCGTCCGCCGTGCGCCAGTCATTGGGATTGCGGGAACGGGGCAGAGAATAATTGGTGCGACGAAAAGCACAGGGAGGGGGCTGGGGGGTGTCCGGGCTTCTGATGGCGCACACTGCCGGAGCGAGGTTCAGATGAGCGAGTTCCTGCCGCACGACGGCCTGAATCAGCGACACAGCGGGCAGGGTTGTATCAGGGACGGAGGGCGGGGATATCACAGGTGCGAGGGCCTCCAGTTCACGTCGGATGATCCGCGTGACTGAATCGGTGACGGCAGGGGCGTCCGAGGGCGTGCGGGATGGTGATCGGTGGTCCTCACAGGAAGATGTCGTGGCCGTGTTGGGAAGGTGAGAAAACGACGGCGAAATGCGGCGGCCTTTGATTTGCTCAAATCGACGGCACTCGTTTATGATGGAGTCAATTGAGGTAGTCTTTGCAAACAAGCAAGTGGAACGCATCGTCGGCAATGCCTTTGAGCACGTGGCCCACTTTATCGGTCTCACTCACTGCAGCGTCGACCTTGCGACAAAGCGCCAAGATGTCCTGAATGTAGGCCACGTAGCTCTCGGTAGAAGATTGTGCTCGAGTAGCCAGCTGTTTCTTGGCGGCGAGCTGGCGGTCATCAGGTCTACCGAATAGCGTCTTTAACTTTTCCTTAAAGGTGTCCCAACTTGTTAGCTCTTCCTCGTGGGCCTAGTACCATACGCGCGCCGTGCCATTGAGGTAAAAGATGACGTTCGCGAGTATTAGCGTAGGGTCCCACCTGTTGTAGTTGCTGAAACGCTCGTAGAGGTTACTCCAGTCTTCGACGTCCGAGCCATCTGTGCCGGAAAACGTGCCGGGGTCGCGAGGAGGAGCCATGATGACGAAAGGAGGGGTAGTGGGTGTAGTGGGGCTCCTTGACCGGCCGGGTGGAGCCATGGTGGTAGTCCCGGCCTGACGAGTACTACGAAGCTGCGTGGTGTGCGCAGCGTAAAATCCCCACCTCCACCAAAGATGTTACGTGGTCTAGGCGAGAACGACGCGAGAACGCCCGGGCACAGCACACAGGTCAAGAGCACAGGGCGGCCCGCACAGAGCACCAGGCACAGAGCACCGAATCCCAGAGCACGCGCGCCTCCGAGAGTCTTCGTTCATGTCTTCTTCTATCCGTTGCAATAATAGCAGAAAAATAGAAGTAGTAACAATAAAGCTTGCAGTGTAGCAGAACTTTGTTCTACGAACATGAAAAAAATAGCAGTAAGAATAACCTATTTTGCAACGTCCTTAGCTGCACATTTCTTCACGCACCTTTCTAAAACATATGCTCATGATCTGCCACAAGCGAGTGTCTGGTTTAGATTGGGTACCTGCTATGGTAGTAGTGCACAATCAGGCTAAAAGGAAATGCAAAGAGCGCCAATGAACAAGACAAAATATTTCACCTGTGTGCTTTCAGCTTAAGTGTGCAGCTAGCCTGATTCCTATTTAAGTATACGAGATCTACCTGAGTACACATTTATAAACCCTTTCTAAACGAATATCTCGCCGCAAAGTTAAAACGTATGCCACATGTATGTTCGCATTTTGTTCCAGCCTAACTATAAATGCTGAACGTGTCTCTAATGCATATCGTTATCAGTCAATGCTGTCACTTCCAACACAAGCAGATATGTGAAACCTCCAAGAACCCCTTGAAGGCAAGAGTCTCGAGACAAGCTTCTGGACACACTCTCAAGGATGCAGTTTTGATGTCTAGAAAGGCATATAAATACTCTGCATTAATAGCGAGCATGTAAGGTATATACAAGGTGCTTCCGAGTTTGTTCACCTAACATTTCCTTGGGAGAACGCAAAAAAATGCTAAAGTGCAATCTATAGACAAAATATTGCACGCTGAGTAAGAAACAAGAGAAAGAGAAGGCAATGCCCTGTAAGCACCTTAAGTCACTCAAGACTAAAATGATGAGGTATGCTGATGCTGCTACTTGAACAATAGAAAATAGCGACTATTTCTCACTTGCAATAAACGCCTTCTCTGAGCAAGCAATGAAATTGTGCTCTAGCTCTCAATAAACCTCTCGTCAATCTCCTTATAAAAGAGGAATTTAACAGTTGGAATGCAGGACTCCCTGCCATGATACTATTCTCCTCACACTTCGGTACACAAGCCAAGGCTTTAGCGGCTTGTAGTTGTGCATGCGTTCATTTTACAGCATCATCAGGTTGAAGCAACACAAAATATTTACTTTCCCATGAACGCGTACACGTAGCATGATCGCAGAAAATATTTTTTACACTGGAAAGAAATACAGCCCCATAGTGGCGTGACTGACACACAACAGGCTTAGGTAACAGGGCAAGACCATGATCTGAAATCCTACGCAACAGTCCTGTGAAGCTACAGCGGCTAGATCCTTGATAGTAGCATTTAACAGCCGACCAAATGCTCGTTCTCCACAGGTGGAAGCGCTTTTCTGCAAAGCGACAGTACACCTTTGCCACTAGTCTAATCAAAAGTGCGCCTAATCGCGACTTCCAACAAACTTTTTCTCCCAGTAGAACAAAGTAACTTTGGTTACAGGCGCGAAAACAGACACAACACAAGGCACAAAGACGGGACGGAGCGCCACTCACAACTGATTCGAAGGCAAGACGCACAAATATATACCATCTTACACGGAAGGAATACTATCATCTAAGTTGATATGATAGCGAACGATTGAAAAAAAATTGTTGTCAGCCTTATACAAAGGTAAGGACGTGTCGCTGACGCACATGCTTCCTTTCTTTGCAATAAAAAAGCTTCGATTATGTCCCTGGTCTTTGTATCACTTCTTTTTCAAAGAATTCGCGGACCGAAAAAACATGGCTCACAAGAGCGTGACGGGCAGGACCTTATATGCTTAGGTATATTTGGGCCTTCTTTATCTTGCTCAGCGTTTCTTTCGTGTTCCCTGATTCGCTCGAATCTTTTTATTGCAAAGAAAGGAAGCGTGTGCGTCACCGACACGTCCATATCTTTGTATAAGGCTGAGAACAATTTTTTCACTCGTTCGCAATCATATCAACTTTGAAGATGATAGTATTCCTTGCGTGTAAGATGCTATATATTTGTGCGCGTTGCCTTGGAATAAATCAGTTATGAGTGGCGCTCTGTCCCGTCTCTCTGCCTTGTGTTGTGTCTGTTTTCGCGCCTGTAACCAAAGAAGTAGTTACCATAGTTACCAACTTGCCCAGAAAGACGTTCTTTTACGAACAAACCAAGTACACTGGGGCTCGAATGGCAACAAGCACAAGGTAATTTCGTCTACTCAAGGTGAGATCAGAGACACATTTCCCGATCATTTCATTCCAGATAAGCCGAGCACCAGGCCACTAAAAAGCTTGTAAACATTGTATCACAACAAAACGAATTTGAACCGAAGAAAAATTTATTAGAAGACGGCTGATTATCTGCTCGCCCGATAATATTAGGAGATTTCTAAGGATAGCGTGGCATGCAGCTAGTGCAAGACACAGATACTTAGAGATCACTGGAAGAGGTCATTGTGCTGAAGTGAATTTTAACTAAGTAATGACGATAATGAAATTCTTAACACCCCTTCTGGAGCTGTTCAGAATCAGCTGAGGCTTCTTGCCAAAATAAGGAAATTTTCTCAATGTGACAGCAAAACCAAAAGTTCTCCCAGGAATTGGTAGCATGGTGGTATCAGTTTCGTTTTTGGTTTATGGGGGTTTTACGTCCCAATGCGACTCAGGCTATGAGAAACGCCGTAGTGAAGGGCTCCGGAAACTTCCATAACCTGGGGCTCTGTAACGTGCACCGACATCACACAGTAACGGGCCTCTAGAATTTCGCCTATATCGAACTTCGACCACAGCGGGGAGGATCGAGCCCGCGTCTTTCTGGTTAGCATCCGAGCGTCATAACTACTCAGCCAGCGCGGCGGCTTTTGATGGTATCAGGCTGCAGGTGCAGATGAATTAATTCTGTCTCAGAGAATAGCTACGTAGAGCACAAAGCATTTTTAGTCTAGCCCTACACTGACAGCTGTTGACAAAATTTCAAAACTTCTTTTCATTGGACAAACAATAATACCGAGTTTGTGTTGGTCATGTGATTGTGTTAATGATGCTCTCCTAGAAATTCTAGCCACAGCTACTAGGCTGTCTCAACTTGTTTCTATAGCAACAATGAAGAACAACAATTATTATTCAAGTGAAAGTTTTATTCTTCATGGTGCGCCCTACAAATTATAAATGTTACTGAAAAGTAAATGAGCGAAGTGCTTGTGCCACCAAAACTAAACCTCAGCAACAAAGAGAACACAAGCTAAAAGCAACCACAAATTGCCTAAAACTTCAGTGTTTAACAGAACAAAAATGAAAAGCAGACCTCTTCACAAGTGGAACAAAACAAGGTAATACGAAGCATACATTTGAAAATTCTTTCATTCAAATCCCCAGTCTGGTGCTCCAGCACTTCACAGCTTGCATGCCATGAAGTGCACCTTAGCTGTGGTATCTGTAAACAGTACACAGCTTGATCCGGCATTTTGATATGTGAGCAGTAACCCTCAATGACCACCAGACTGAATGCTTTCAAGAGGCTGTTCCAGTAACAAGACTGCAGTGAAATGCTTAGCAAGTTCAGCTGGTGTAATAATGCAACACCGTTAATCTGCGAGTTCGCTACCATGCAACTCTGAGATGAATCGTAAAGCGTTGCAATCGAATGCAAAAAGGCTGCATATTTTATAAACAAAAAGTCAAGAGGCTACAATGCAATGGCGCAATGAAAGTGCTACGTTAGCGCAATAGCGATACAATATACACTTTAAGGAACACAATAAAACATGATCATTTCTCCTTACATATCAGAAGTTAAACATAATTTTGTTTTCCTTGCCCTCTTGCAGAATTAAATTTAGATCGGGAAAGCGCACAAAAAGACAAGGATACAGCAAGAGATGGAAACACAGTTCGCTTACTTCCAGTGTCTTTTTGAGCGCGTTCACCATCTAAGCATGGTTAGCCAACTAGCCCAAACACTGCCGTTATTCCAAAATTAAATCTTTCCACATTGGGAGCTCTTTTCATCACAAACGGTGCACTATAAGTAATCCAACGCTTTTTTCATGTGTTTTCTCTAATAATAAACACAGCTTGAAGATTTTCCAGCAATACTTGCATTTGACTCTACGAATATAACATGCAAGTGTTAAGTTAAATGACCATCTGCCCAGCTTGATTACTGCTTGCAATCAGGGTATAATGCACCACGAAGGGTAGGCTCTGCTTGATTGTTATTTTTCCCTATTGATGCGTGTACGTTCAACACTTCTGCTGCCTGTATGCAAGAGCTTTGTCCAGCTACGTGAACTGTGATTTTACTATAAATATAAAATGATACTTGGGAAGCGAACGGCTTTCTAAAATGCATTTAACATACTTATAGAGGCTTTAGCAGCGCCTGGTATAAGCAACATCAGTGTGGGGACAGCAGCGTTGGCCTAGTGGTCTACGACTCCGCCTCGCAAGCGGTAGGTGCGGGGCTCTATCCCCAGTGCCACCGGGTGCCCACCGGCGATACAATGGGTGCAAGCTTTCTCCTGGTCGAGTGCTCGCCTTATTTAGGGTGAAATGCTTAGGAAATGGGTTGATAACCCCACCTTAAGTAGAAGCAAATAACCTGCGCCATGGCGCTAGTTGGCCACAGACGCCCTTGTGCCATAAATATCCATCATCATCATCAACATCAGTGTTGCAAGCAGCGCGTGCATGCCCCCGTGATGACGACCAGAAGAAAGGGTGGCTGAGGCGAGTATCAGCAGCTTCACAGGCTGAAACAGCAAGCTAGGACCTCCAGACGAGATCACAGGACCTTTTGCGTTGAAACAAAAGCCTATGGAATCTTTCTCAAAGAGCACGAGCAGCCATGTTCACTTCGAAGCGGCTACCAGTAGTAGAAAATGCTCTCTTCTTTTCCTTTCTTTTGCACTTCTGTCAAACCGTGCGTGTTTGGATATTGAGAACATGTTGTTGTACTGCACCACTCTGCCTAAACTTTAAACACGAACGTCAAGGTCTATGACCATTTTGCTCATATTTCATGCCACTGGTGCTTGCCCATCAACGTTCAGTGACCTGGACCACGTTAACAGGAAGACTTAGGCAGCAAGCATTGCAGAGCTGCCAAATTTGAATGCTACGAGAACAATTTTGCAATAACTATTTACCACAAAACAGTCTCGGAAGAGAACATCGAGGCCTGCTTAACATATATTTTATGTTTGTATGTGCTTGCTGTACACTGAAAAATCCACAAATGAACTTAAGACCATCCACACATGCAGAAAGAATCCTCAGAAAAAGCAAGAAAATACTAAAGAGGCTTACAGAGGACAAAAATTGCATCTCTGTGATTAGTGAACATCATTTAACTGACTCAATAGGACAGAAGAGCTTGACAATTAAAGGTTTAGGTTGAATTAGTGGAAATCATTTGACCGATAAAATTTCTGCACATCTGCACATACAGCAGTTACTGAGTCGTGAGCTAAATGGCCAGTATAAAACTTGAAAGAAACATGCTGCAATATACAAAAGAATTATTTGTGTGCTCACTCTTACATGACATCAGTTAATCATATGATAGTGCTTGTAGTACACAATATGCACATGCGGAACACATCCAAGCACTGCTTTCGTTCATATCTTACACGTTATGTGCTGTTATCGCCTGTTAAGTGCAGGAAAAAAAACAGGTATTCAGCATTGTTGTGTTACAGCCTTTCTTCTGGTGGAATTTGAATCATGTGAAGTGCGGTTGAAAGAAATTGTTTCATACATAAGTATACTTCATGCAGCACAACAAAGAGTGCACAGCCCCATGATGAGCGGTGGTTTAAACTAATAGCGAGCATATTACTACTGTATTTAACATATGGTGCAAATAAGTGAAACTGAAGGCACGAAAATATATATTGTGAGGTAACAAGAGCTAATATGATCTATCATGCCTCTAAGAGATATTGTCAATATACATGTCGCTGAATGAACTAAAGTTATTCTTAGGAGCATTCAGAGGAAGAATTTGCTTAAAGGGCCACAGAAAGGGGTGCTTGAGCTTGATTTTCAAATGTTTGCATTTTGTAGAGCACAGGCCATCGAGTGTTCATGCCGCGTACGAGACCTCAAAAGCGAGCGGGAAATTTACAATATTTTTTTAAAAATTGCCGCCTTCGCACCTCGCGACAACATGCGGTGCCGGGCTTTTGCGCGAAAACCTGGCAGACGACGTCACGTCGTGCAGATGACGTCAGAATCCGGAGGTAATCATTGATTCACAGCGCCGAATTCTTTCAGACGTCACGCGGTACCGCGGCCGCGGCCACACCGCGCGCTCCGCAGCCGGCGTAGGTAGGGGAGGGGCCCAATGAGTGGGGCCGGCGCAGGAGTGCCGCCGTTTTGGCGTGCGAGAGAAAGACGCGAAGACGCGGAAGATCAAATTTTGTCTGCATATAACTCAGCTTCCACAAAACGCTTTAAAATAATTCTTGCTGGGAGATAATTATTAACCGACGTCTTTTAACATTCCAGACATATCGCACATTTACTAAGACCCCCTTTCTGGGTTTCTTTAATGCCATTTGCAGAATTGGTCTATAATGAACCGGTTGCAAATGCAAAGAATCTGACTTTAAGACCACGCTGTGTATGCTCAAACGCCAAAGTAGTTGCTTACACACAATTTGTATACTACACCCCTAGTTTTATGGCGGGTCTATACTGCATAATTCTCACTCATGGTAGTGAAAAGTATGTGCTATAAAACAGACCTCTGCTTGCTGAAAGCGACAAATAAGTACTGGGTTTTTAAGGAAGGAAAGAGGTTGCGAAGTTCCTTCTGCAGGTATTGAACTTCAGGCTAGATATTTGAAAATATCAATCCCTGACCTGCAATGATGGAAGTTTATACAAATAACATTGCCATTGTAACAGTGGGAACGCCCTCTTTTTTGACGAATGACATTTCCAAAGCCTAAGTTTCATGGCAGCTGTCAAGCAGCCCTGATAAAGAGGAACCAGTCACGACACAACCCAGCCTTTTTAGCCAGAAAGCGGCATTTTTTCAACTATATCATCTTGATGTAGCTTTAAATTAGGTGTTAAACAATATATATGTCCTTATTTCCTTCATGATTTATCACTGGTATCTACATACAAAGATAACCACACAATACGTGGTTATCTGTTCATTGTAAGGGCTTACTCGAAAGGTAACTCACGATACAAGAAGTGCATGGTAGAGAGAGAATAGGCAGATGGTTTCTTGACACTCACAAAGTGAACAAAGGAGGGGAAAACCTCAGAGTGCTTGCCAACGTTTCGACAAGAGGACTTGTCTTCGTCTGGGGTCCACATATCCAGAGGAAACTTAAAATCTCTCAAGTACAGGGTTGTCCACTCTTAGTGCGAACAGGCGAGCGCATGGCCGTGCTCTTTGGAAGGCCGCTACGTCCGACATTGCCGCGAATCGAAGCGAAGTGACAGTTGACACGAAGCACCACATCAAGGTTCATCTCCTCCTGCGCCATTTTGCAGTGATGAGTGGCTGTGTCGCATGCAGTGGACATCTAAAGAGTGCGGCCATGCGCTCACATGTTTGCACTAAAATTAGCCAGCTCTGTACTTTCGGCACTGGCGTAATTATTGAAGAAGGCCTTGCACAAGGGGAGAGGTTTTCCCAGTACTTTATAATGCTGACTTATCGTTTCTATCACCCTTTCATTCCACCCTAACCCGTAATTTCCCCCTCAATCCCCCATTCCTCTCGTTTTCTTTCTTTTTTAATGTATCTATTCCTTTACCCTATGCCCTGAACCTCCTGCTGTCACTTCTCAAGAACCCTTGGCTTCAACACTCCTCCCTCCCCCTTCTTTTTGCCTTTTCTCCGCACCCGTCCTCATTTTCTCTCTTTATGCTTCAAGTTTTTTACCCCTTCCCCAGTATTTCATGCTGACATGCGGCATAATTATTTTATCCTAGTTTTTTCTGGTAATGGCAACCAGCCATACCAAGTCACCTGTTGCAGCTGGACACAAAGCCTTTGAAACCGACCACCTCTTCATGCTCCACACCCCAGGATTCCTTTCTGCTGAGCTGGTCTCTTTTTTTTCACAGTATTGCAGTTCAGCCGGTTAATCCTCTTTAGCAGTAATCACGCCTGGACGAGATTCACGCTCCCCATCTTAACTCCCTTCCCACATCGCACCCTCCTCCCACACACCAGATCTTTGTCACCGAAGTTAAAACCTTATACTTTAAACCCCGCCAATCATGAACGCTTTGCCAGACGAAGACAAATCCTCTTGTCGAAGCGTCGGCAAGCATCCTGAGGATTTTCCCTCCCTTATTCAGTTTGTGAGATACCAGAGATAGGTATTCAGGCAGCCGTACCACACTAAAGCAAATATTTTAGGGACACGAAAGGCTCAGGGCATTTAGTCATCACCACAGTCTCAATCATGCTTTTGTGACTTAGTATATCAAAATACTGGACATGACAGAAACAGCCTATCAGTGAGGGCTATTGTTTGCTCTAGCGGAACTCAAAACATTCTACTACAATAATGGAAAGAAACTGACTGACAACTGAATTTATTGAGCGAAACTCGCGCAATATATAGGAAGGCAGTGGCAAAGATAGTCAGATGCAGTCAACGTCACATGATGCAAAGAGCCAAAAAGCGATAAAAAACAAAACAAGGTGATAAACCCAACAGTGAACTGAATCTCAAAAGGGGTGATAACAAAAAGGAAACTACACTCAATGACTATACACAGTTAATGTCACATGGTGTAAAGAGCCATAAAAGCGATAAAACCACAACAGGGTGAAAAGGCTAAAAGTCCGCAGAAACCCAAAGGGATGGTAACAAAAACTACATGTTGACTTAAACAGTTAATGTCGCAAGGTGTAAAGAGCCATAAAAACAGATAAAACATACATAGCAGATAATAAGGGTAAAACCGATAAAAAACTGAAGAAATGGAATTGTGGAAAGAATAAAAATTGACAGAATGTAGCAACGTAAGGCTAAAAAATCCACAGACCTTAACAAAAAACGATGCAACAGTGACACTCAACGATTGAAACACGCGTAGTTAACAATAAAAATTTTAGCAATGTTGTTCCAAAAAGGCAAGTTCACTTCTGTACAAGGATTTAGACGCGTCACTGACACATTCCAAGCCCTTTCTTTTTATAAAGAAAGCTTCCTTCAATTCCCGGGCTACACTGTCTCTACTCCTATCAAGAACTACAGTTTCGCGTAAACGAGGCATGCATTTACACTCCTTGCAATGAAGCGCTAGATTAGAGCCAGTGCCTTTTTCAAGTGAGCGCTCATGTTCCCTTAAACGTTCGTTCAAGCACCTTCCAGTTTGTTCAATATAAACTTTGTCGCAAGTAAGCGGTATCTGGTAAATCACCCCTACCCTACACCTGACGAACATGTTGGCATGCTTTACGCCACAGGTTTGCTGTCTCGGCTTTTCGTTATTTATCCTGTGACACAATGTAGCTAGCTTGCAAGGGGCAGAAAAGACTACGGGAATCTCATATTTATTCGCAACCTTTTTCAAATTATGTGCTACCCGGTGGGAATACGGGATAACGGCTGGCCTCACCCTCCTATTGCTTTCGTGAGTAACTTTCTTCTCCTTGCCTTTAACTTTTTGAAGCAGAGTTTCAGTCACTGCCGAAATCACAGTCTGCGGAAAACCTGCCTGCAGTAACCGTGCGGTCTGCAGTTGGAAGCTCTCTTGCATGCAATGCTCGCATGATTTTGTTAGTGCAGATCCTAATCCGGATGTGACTATGGCTCGCTTAACTGTTTTTGAGTGAGCTGACTCGTAGGACAACAGCTAAGCGAGCCATAGCCACATCCGGATTAGGATCTGCACTAACAAAATCATGCGAGCATTGCATGCAAGAGAGCTTCCATCTGCAGACCGCACGGTTACTGCAGGCAGGTTTTCCGCAGACTGTGATTTCGCAGTGACTGAAACTCTGCTTCAAAAAGTTAAAGGCAAGGAGAAGAAAGTTACTCATGAAAGCAATAGGAGGGTGAGGCCAGCCGTTATCCCGTATTCCCACCGGGTAGCACATAATTTGAAAAAGGTTGCGAATAAATATGAGATTCCCGTAGTCTTTTCTGCCCCTTGCAAGCTAGCTACGTTGTGTCACAGGATAAATAACGAAAAGCCGAGACAGCAAACCTGTGGCGTAAAGCATTCCAACATGTTCGTCAGGTGTAGGGTAGGGGTGATTTACCAGATACCGCTTACATGCGACAAAGTTTATATTGGACAAACTGGAAGGTGCTTGAACGAACGTTTAAGGGAACATGAGCGCTCACTTGAAAAAGGCACTGGCTCTAATCTAGCGCTTCATTGCAAGGAGTGTAAATGCATGCCTCGTTTACGCGAAACTGTAGTTCTTGATACGAGTAGAGACAGTGTAGCCCGGGAATTGAAGGAAGCTTTCTTTATAAAAAGAAAGGGCTTGGAATGTATCAGTGACGCGTCTAAATCCTTGTACGGAAGTGAACTTGCTTTTTTGGACAACATTGCTAAAATTTTTATTCTTAACTACGCGTGTTTCAATCGTTGAGTGTCACTGTTTCATCGTTTTTTGTTAAGGTCTGTGGATTTTTTAGCCTTACGTTGCTACATTCTGTCAATTTTTATTCTTTCCACAATTCCATTTCTTCAGTTTTTTAGCGGTTTTACCCTTATTATCTGCTATGTATGTTTTATCGGTTTTTATGGCTCTTTACACCTTGTGACAATAACTGTTTAAGTCAACATGTAGTTTTTGTTACCATCCCTTTGGGTTTCTGCGGACTTTTAGCCTTTTCACCCTGTTGTGGTTTTATCGCTTTTATGGCTCTTTACACCATGTGACATTAACTGTGTATAGTCATTGAGTGTAGTTTCCTTTCTGTTACCACCCCTTTTGAGATTCAGTTCACTGTTGGCTTTATCACCTTGTTTTGTTTTTTATCGCTTTTTGGCTCTTTGCATCATGTGACGTTGACTGCATCTGACTATCTTTGCCACTGCCTTCCTATATATTGCGCGAGTATCGCTCAATAAATTCAGTTGTCAGTCAGCGCTCTTTCCTGTCACTTCCTCGTTTCGCCTTCCGGCTTCTTCTTTAGCGCTGTTTTCACTATTGTCAGAATGGACCAACTAGCCCAGCAAAAATTTCTGATGGAAAGAAACCACCAGAATTGACATCAATGCACAGTTTGTCTGTAACATACGGCCCTAACTCGAAAATCTAATTAAACGTAAATTCTCTTTTTGCACTTCAAAACTGCATGCATTATTTCAGAAAGCGCAAGTCCAAGAAGCTCATACTTAGTGACAAGGAAAAGAGTGCATAATAGTAGCACTTACGAGGTGTTTATCGGCAACTGCAATGAGTACGGTAATGTAAATTGCAATCCAGAGTTTGAGAAAAATCGGAAATAAGCGCAGTTCAATTGAGACCTAGTCTGGAATCTGAGTGGAATGGCCGCCATTACTCTAGCAACAAAATTATCCTACACCAGTCATACTTGAAGCAGAACCGCTTTACCCTTTCAAGTCCCGCACTATACCCGGTACCAACGTAGTGCGAAAAGTAGCCTGAATCTTTCAGGCAACCGTAAGCATGAGAAGTAAAATAGGACAAGCTTGTCGGTTCCATTGTTTTACTTTTTAAAGGACTATAGAACCAAATTTTGCTTGCGTGTTTTGTCGTTCCAAACGATGCGTTAGAAATTCGTATACATGGAGTACAATGTGCTTTCCGCGTACGATCGCTAAATAATTTATAATTGAAGTTCTTACAACGCTGCTTTGGTTTAATCAGTCGAACGATGACTGTAACACATAGTTGGTGTTCAGGTCATATGGGACATACAAAATTTGCTATATAATTGCTGACAGGTCAGTTTTTGACATTCCAGGTATTGGAAGAGGCTGATTTAAATGCCGTAGTGAATTAAAGCTACATATCAGCGATTATATAATTTTCAAGAAGATCACGTGACCAAAGCATCAACTTGAAGTCACGGTCATCGTTCGGTCTAGAAAATTGAAACAGCATAAAAGAACAAATTCAATTATAAATTATTTAGCCGTTGTCAGCAAATACCACCCCGTAATTCATGTATTCTAATGTCTAACACAACGTTTGACAGAGAAAGTGTGCAACAAAATCAGGTGTCTATAGTTCTTTAAGCACCATGTGATAAGGCATCAGGTGATCATTCAAATTTTATTTTCCGTGCTCTGATATCGAGTCAGTCGAGTGATTTTCACAATTCCTACACTTCATGTTTCTAGCTCATTCCATTCACCTGATATTCATTTTGTGCAGTGATCCTTTCTGGCCATTGCCTATGCAGAAACATCAAGGCATCAATCACCAAATAAGATGGGTGTTACAAGTGATTGAGAACAGAACAAAAAAATTAACAGAGCTTTTGTCTTTTGTTCTCACAAGACTACAGAATTCCTTTCGCGCTGAGATGGATGTTTGAAATATCACTATCATGAAGAGTATCATAAGCAGCCACAGAGATAATCCCTTATTTTTCATTTTTTCTTTCAAAATAATAGGCAGTTACAGTCAATGCTTCTTAAACTAGCTATGACTTAAAGGTTTATTGTCTATGCTTTGAGTAACTGAAAGGGCAGAAGTTATTCAACCTCCCTTTTCTCTGGCATTGGACTGACTGGTGGCTCCACCCTAAACTTTGATCAGTCCTCGATTCACGTCTATGTGAAAGTACTAAGAAGTAACTCACTGCATGCAACATGATGTGGCACTTCTTTGCAATCCATCTATCCCCTGGCACTTCGAGGTTCCTGAACACGTTGAATACTAGTCCATATCTGCCCTATGCATGAAGTTCCTCGCGGTGTGGTGCATTTTGACAGAAAGCATGGTAACTAAGTGAATGAGATGGTTTTGGGGGTAAAGTGGTCACAGCTGGCACAGGACAGGATTAACTGGAGAGGTACGGGAGATGCCTTTGTCCTGCAGTGAATGAAGTCAGGCTGCTGCTGATGATGTTGATGACATACACTGTAGTGTTGGCCCCGGGCGGGCCGATATAAAGGAGCCTTTGACTAAGTGGCTTGAAAATGATGTAAGATGATTTACTGGACAAAGAATCGCAATTTATAGACTGAATGAGCCTTA